>NC_081412.1:372200968-372517218 GCF_030272615.1 Cryptomeria japonica
ATTACCTGTTGCCTAAGGAGTTTGTGTTGTATATTGATCATCAAGCCTTGTTGTTTTTTAACAGTCACAGTAAGTTGAATCAAAGCATATGAGATGGGTAGAATTTTTGCAAAGTTACACCTTTGTGTTGAAGCATAGGAGTGGGAAGTCAAACAAGTTGTTGATGCATTGAGTAGAAGGAGGAATTTGTTGATAGAGATGAGAGTGACAGTATTAGGATTTGAGGAGTTGAAGACTTTGTATGATGATGACTTGAATTTTGCAGAGCCTTGGAAAGCATGTAGAGAACAAGTTATGGTAGATAGAAGCAAGTGGTTGGATTATTTCATTCAGAATGGGATGTTATTCAGAGGAGTTCAGTTGTGTATACCTAAGAGTTCTATGAGGGAGAATCTGATAAAGGAAAAACATAGTGGAGGATTAGTCAGACACTTTGGAGTTGATAAAAAAGTAGTTTTGGTAAGTGAACATTACTTTTGGCCTCAGATTCATAAGGATATCATGAAATTTGTACAGAGTTGCAGAGTTTGTCAAGTTGCAAAAGGTAGTAGTCAGAATGTGTGATTGTATAAACCTTTGATAGTACCAGAGAGACCTTGGGAGGACATAAGCATGGATTTCATACTTGAATTTTCTAAGACACGGAATGATTCTATATTTGTGGTGGTAGATAGATTATCAAAGATGGCCCATTTCATACCTTGTAAGAAGACATCAGATGCAGTGCATCTAGTTGACTTATTTTTCAAGGAAGTGGTGAGATTGCATGGATTACCTAAGAGCATAGTTTCAGACAGAGATACTAAGTTTGTTGGTTATTTTTGGAGAACACTTTGGAAGAAGATGAAGACATATTTGAAATTCAGTTCTACTTTTCACCCATACATTGATGGACAGATAAAGGTAGTAAACCGGAGCTTGGGAATTTTGTTGAGGTGCTTGGTTGGAGAGAAAACTGGAAATTGGGATTTGATTCTTGCACAAGCAGAGTTTGCCTACAATAATTCAGTAAACAGGAGTACCTGAAGAACACATGTTTTGAGATTGTTACCGAAGCACACCCTAGAGGTCTATCAGAATTGAGAGATATCGGTAATGAAGAAAAGAGGAGTGCAGAAGCATAAGAGTTTGTTGAACACATGAAAGCCTTACATATTCAGGTTAAACAACATTCGGAAGACATGAACATCAAGTATAAGGAGAAAGCATATGAGAAGAGAAGACATAAGGAATTTGATTTGGCGATGAAGTGATGGTGTATCTAAGAAAAGAAAGATTTTCAGTTGGAACCTATATGCGAGAAAAGCGGGGTGATGAAACTTAAAATGTGAAAAATGAAGCTCAAAGAGGCTTGTCCACACACCCACAGGACTTATTGGTGCAAGTTATGGAGTCGTGAAGAATGACTCAACTTCCCAAGGTTGGTTCCATGGTTCTCTATCTCACAAGGTCCCTCAAGCCAATTCCTTTGCTCTCTGATCACTGAACAAAGTGGCTTAGGGATGACAAATGCAAGAACGAGGGATGCTTATGATTGATTTAGTCATGAAAATGCATCCTATCTATGCATGATTCTACAAATATAATAAACTAGATTATAAGATGACAAGATTAGTAGCAATACTATCCTAACATGATATACTAGTTTATGAGTTAAGCTAATGATCAAGGAAATAGCCTAAATTGCTTTTTAGATTTATCCCTATTACAAAGAGAAGCTAGATGTGTTAATAAAATTGAGCATAAATGAGATACTAAGAGCTTGCATGCATCCTTAAAATGGAGGAATGAGAGCTCTAATGGATGGTCAGGATTGAAAGAGTTAATCAAGGGTCAAGTTTGAAAGTTGTCAATCCATGTTTTCAATTTTCACCAATGAAATGGTGACAATTGTCAACATAAGGCTGGTTGAGAGGAGAGGTAAGAAGCATTAAATGCTTGAGAAGACCTCATAGTTACCCTAGGAGGTAAGGGTTAAGGTTAGGTTAGGGTTATCCATTGGATAAAGCTTTTACCCAAGGGGTAAACTCTTGTGCAAAGGTTAAAGGAATAACCATGGTCAAAGCAATAAATACTTGATGAGACCCTTGGGTTAGATGGGGGTTAAGTTAGTCAAAAAGTCTCTAACCATGCCACTAAGGGTTAGTTAACTATTAATGGTTTGAAGACTTTGAGGACAAATTTGTAAGAGTCCTTCCAAATTTGGGGGTATTCAACAAGTTAGCTTGTTGAATGGATAAAGGCTTTAATGCCTTTTGAAGACTTTACTCCAAATTTGAGAAGTGACCTCCTCAAATTTAGGGAAAGGGGATAATGGATGGGTTTGGGGTTAATTGATTAGGATTAGATGGATTCTAGAAGAAATTAGGAATAGGGTTTAGGATGCAAGTGGGAGATGTAGGAAAATGCAAGTGGGTGGAGGGGAATTTAATTAATTAAAATAAATTACTTTATTTCAATTTGGTTGCAATTTGGGAAATTGAATAAATTAGATTTATTCAATTTGGGGTAAACTATTAATTAAATGTAAATTTAATTAAAAGGTAAGAAGAAGGGTTTTAATTAAATAAAATGATTTATTCAATTAAATGACATAAAGGGCTTAAGTGAATTTAACTAAATAAATTGAATAATTTACTTAATTAAATAGAGGAATGTAGGTGATTTAGTTAAATTAGATTTAACTAAAATAGAGGAATGAATATAAAATATTCATTTAGGAATATGGTCATTTTTATACAGAACCTATAACAAGTTGCATATGAGGAAGTTTGGACCTTGCAAGATCTTGAGTAAATTCAGTTCCGGAAATGCATATGAAGTTGAGTTACCAGATAGTTTAAGTATTTCACCTATATTTAACATTGTGGATCTACATCAGTACCATCAATCCAAATTCAATGAAGACAATGTTGAAGAACTAGAGAAACAGTTGCCCCGGAAGGAACCAGAACAGATTGAAGACATTTTGGATAGTAGGATTGGACGTAGTACCCAGAGCAGTCTATATAAGGAGTATCTTGTGAAATGGAAAGGGAGACCAGTTGAAGATTCATCTTGGATTTCTCAGGAAGAGGTAGACCACCTTGGTTTTCCTCTAACCCCGACAAAGTGAGAGACTCACTTTTTCAACAACCCTGGATGTCTGATGCAGGAGCATCCCTGGTTCTTGGCAATCTTGCATCAACCAAAAAATATTTCTTTTCTGTTTGTTTTCTATTTTGCAGTTTCAGGATTTCATTCTGCATTTTCTTGCATTAGCTCACTAGATCTTGTGAAGCTAGATTTTGCTTAAGGACATGATCATCTTCCTTATTCCTAAACCACAGAGCATTTGGATCATTTTCTGACAAGTTATTGATTTTGGATTCCGAGATAGTTTTTTGGCACCGGAACCGCTTGGACCTATTTGCACTAGTGAATCTACCAGATCCTTTTGTAGCTTGCGGAGCCTAGTTCATTGATTCCGATGTTCCTTGTCATGTGGCCGACCTTCCCTTTGATCTGTACTTCATCCTTTGGATTTTCTGGAGGAATCTCTTTGGCAGAGGCCAACATGTTGGTTTTACATGTTTGATCTTGTTCTTCAACAGTTTTTCCCTTTTGGGCCAACTGAATCCCATTGGATCGTATAAATCATTGTAATTGAGCTTTAGAATTTAAAAAATTCTAGAAGAGGAAGATAGAACATAGAGGATAGACCTTAGATTTAGAGTTTTGGAGTGACCTGTTATGTACATGAGGATGTATGTAGCAGGCCAGTGAGCCAAATCTTGTAATCCGATGTTACTGGTTATCTGTAATCAATTTTCATAATCTAATTCATTCAGTTCTGCATTGTCTCCATCATATCCTCTTGTTTCTGTTGTGTTTACTTTTATTGCCCGGTCCTAATGAATCTCTTTGAGGTCCCTCTTAACTGGTGACTGCACCAATTTTCTAGGATTAAATGGTCTCAATTTGGCACATCTTAACTATATGTGGTTTTGATGTGGTACTAGACCCATTCCAATGTGTCACAACTAATTGCAAAATTAATAAATCTTGTGTCATGACATGTTGGTACCTTTTCTATCCTTTTCCATAAGTTCTAAATCCATTCACATGAGCTACCACATAAATTATAGGAAAGATAATCTAGGAGAGATAACCCTAGGCAAGAAGTGTGGTACTTGAGGGCACCCATACATTCTGATAATAGTGCAGCCTAAAAAGGATAACCAATCACCAAAATTGTGATCATGACCCTCATTAGGTCCCTTATCACTTGACCTTTCATATTTTTCTCTTAACAAGTGTATGATTGTCCGTGGCAACCTAGTGAAGGATAATCCACACCACCCCGTTATCTTCATCACAAAGTGTTCATGAAACACTAGATAATTTGAGTTAACACATTTCCTATCCCACACATAAGTCTAACATTGTATTGGTTGTGGCTTACCAAACTTATCAATAGTTTCCAATCTCATTTTCTTATCCCAAATGGACTTGTTCTAAAATAAAATTATGTAACACAAAAGAGAGTAATATTTGAAATTAATTACTCTATCATTCTCTCTAACCCTCATCAACCCTTCATATATTTCAGTGAAGATGTATGAGGCAAAATCATATTCAACAATGAAATATGGGTTATGATTAACATCGTCATATTAACTAGCATTCTTATGTCAACATGCTTGAACCCAATATTTGATATAAAGAATAATAATTTTTGACAAAATAACCCTGAAAATTTGTGAGTTCCAAGGGTTCCTTCTCAAGGGTTGAGATCCTAGTTACTATATTTTTATTGATCTTTTTTCTGTACATTGGCACCTCATCACACCTTAGGGTTCTCTTATGCATATTATATTTTTCTTCAAGCTTTTTAAGGTCAAATTTTGCTAAGCCTTACCTATTAAGGTCAAAATAGTTGATGATTGTTGTTGTATTTATATTCACCATGATTTAACCATTAAATCTTTTAATTTTTTTAGTCACAAGATTGAATTGTTTGGCCAAAACTCTAATTGTTGGACATTGTTGCTATGAGGATATGTTGTTATCTTTGATGTCAACATATTCCTATGATTTATTGCTCTGGTGGTTGTAGATTGGTTTATTGGAATCATGGTTTGGTGTATGGAGTATTTCTAGTATCATTATATCTTTCTATATTATTTTTGGTGATCCAGAAAGCTTAATTGATCATATCATATGATCCGGTTTGCAGTTTATTTTTCTGATAAGTGCTTTGTAGAGTTCAGTATTTCCTTCGGTATATTCCGGTGTGATCAGATCTTGAGCTGATATTTTGAGAGTTTGTTTGGGATGGTCTTGTGTATCTTCATTTCAGATGGTTTTTGATTTGGTTCTCCGCAATTTATCTTTCTTCGTGATAGTTGTTGTGATTTGAGTGTTCTTGAGGTTCAGATGTTGATCGATGAAGATTTGATAAGTGGTTCAATGCAACTATTATTGATGATTCTAACATGTTTGTTGGTGTTTCCTAATTGTTCCCTTTCTATTTTCATGATCTACATTAATCTTTGTGTGAGTTCTTGGTGATTTTGTTGAATCGGTGATGTTCTTCGTGTTATGTGGTATTCCTAGTGGTGTAGCGTGTTGCGGTTGATCTTGATGTGATTCTTGATGGTGTTGCATATTTAGAGATTTGGCTTAGGTCCATGTTATATCATGTATATCATTATATTGGTCTGGTGGTCGATCTTTATATCATAAGATGTAATTTTGTAGTTGTGAGTTGAGGGTTTAGCCGACCTTGTTGTCAAGGTTGATGATTTGTATAAATAGGTGATATAGTCATGTAATTTAGGTATTGAGGTTGTGTCTGCATTATCAGAGAGTGATGTATGTGTGAACAAGGGATTCATATTTTGGTGTGGTGTATTGATTAGAGACTGGTGTTGCAGAGCAGACAAATATGCTTAACCAAAACTGTCATCAGGCATTTGCAGACGTTATTATTGCAGTTCATTCCTTCTGGATTGTAGTTTGTATCTTGTTGTAAGTTAGTGAGACTTCCTTAAGGGTTTTAGCCTTCCAGTTTATTGTATCTTGAGTTGTAAGTTCTAGTCAAAGTGCCTGAATGCTAGTGCATTCCCCATTCTAATATTTTCACATACTACTATAGAGTATCATCTTATTGTGGGTAGGTTTCCACCGTGGTTTTTCCCTTAACTGAGTTTTCTACATCAAAATCTTGGTGTTGTGTGTTGTGCTATCAATTTTCTTATCTTTTTTTTTGTTGTAGTTTATCAGATTTGTATTTGTGGTTAAGTTAGTAGATTCGATGAAAACTAATTCACCCCCCCCCTCTCAGTTTTCCTTCATTGTTGTAGCCAATAATTGGTATCAGAGCTAGATCCTCCAGAAGAAGCTTAACCACTTGAGGAGATCTAGGATGGCAACTGGAGGAGTTATCTTTAAGAAGGAGAGTCCAAGATTTGATGGAAGTAATTATGCTATTGTAATGCCCCGCCAGGAACCCCAAAGGAATAACCACACAACTAAACAACTAAGGGTGAAATAATTTTATTTTTTTTAAGTTTAATTCACATAAAGTGCTTTACTTACTACATTGCACATTTATTACACAAGCGAAAGTCTAACACAAGAATTCCTAAAGGGTTACTAACGAAGAATTATTTGAAAGGTAAATTCCATAAAAAAGGTTAATCCAATTATCCATCAATCACTTATTGAACGCAATAAACCATATTCACATAACAAATTTCATCATTTAAAGATTAAAAGTATTACAATATATATTACTCTTCAAGAAAGCATTTGCACAAAGAATAAGGATAACTGATAAAATAACATCCAATAACTTAAGATTACATTATTCATCTATTACATGGCTTCCAATAATACATATAAAATTACATCTTTACCAAATACCAAGGTTACATAATCCACTGATACCAATGACCACGTAGGTCTCAAATACAAAAATCTCCAACATGAGAAGATACAAGAATCGTGAACCATGGAAATATCTGCGAAGCCAATCCTCACATGAAAGCATGAACATAAACATCTAATGGGAAGTGGCACTACCACTTGACCATGTGATCCCAAAACGGAATCACCCCACCGTGCTAGGAGATAGCAGAATACCCTCAAGCAAGCACAAGAAAAACATGGTCAACAATACAAGTGTGACTCCATGATACTCCAAGTGAACTCAACATCACAATACACTAGTGACCCTAAAGAGAGAGTGTCATCGCATAGCTTGTGATGGTTACCCTAGGTAGGCCTCCATAGGTCCCGACCCAAAACCTGGCTTATAATGGTAACCTTTCACGAACCCCCTGTTCCATCCAGGACTCAGGCCAACCCTACCAACCCTTCGTGAAGACAAGGTGGTTGGTTTTCCATTCTAGGCCTTCCCACTACATATTGAGTCTATACGAGCACTCAACCATGTGTGGGGTACAATATCTTATTTAATGTTAAGAAGTACCCACCCCCTAATCAATTATTAGGTTATCACTTATAATCTCACTTTCGAGGGGTTATCCAGCCAACCACTTCATGCGTGGCCCCCACTCGAAAGCCACTATCCCATAGGACACTATACAAACAAGGTCTCTCTACGAGAACCCTATGGCGATACTAACAACCATAAGACTATTGGAAATATTGCATTATAATAGACAATGAAAGATTGTTGGCATTTTATAAGGATATTGAGAAGGTTGTTGATGATTATGGATATAACTGATTAAAGATGTTTTACTGCCTTGATATTATTATTTTGTCATTGATGTCAAGAAATTGATTTTCTAATTCAATATGATGTTGCCATATCTTGAGAAGTATGATATGAAGATTATAAAGATGTCGGTAAAAGACACAGGAAAGAATATGATGAATAAGGGGATGAATAAGGTATTCAATGGGCAACTACTACCGAGTCAGACAATGATGAGATCATGATGGTTTAGATTGTTTTAACATCATACATATGTTGTAAATTGTAAAGGCTAATACTATACTATGTTATCAACCAAAGAACCTAGTCGGTAAACCCTAAGGAACCTAGTCGGTAAACCCTAAGGTTATCGCTATCGGTTAATGAAGGCAGAATGTCTACCGAGTGAAGTTTAGTATTCACCGAGTTGTTACCGAGTTGTAACCGAGCTATAACAGAATGCATTAAATGTTTACATGCGGTATTTAATGAAGGAAGCTGATGAGCTGGAGTGGATTAAATGATTGGTAAGCCATGGAAGAAGTTTGTTAACAAATCTAAGGCAATGAAAAGTCGGCATGAAGATCTACGGCTCAGATTGAACCACAATACCCTGGCACAAGTTCCAAGACTAGTATGCAAGTTCCAAGGCAGGGTAAAACATTTTCAGATCGAAAGATGCATTGAACCTGGACAACATTGAAGATCTGATGGCTATGATTGATCATGGGAAATGTGATCAAGGAGATTAAGTGGTTACCTAATTGTTTATAAATAGGAAACTGTTGATAAACAATGTATGCGAGCAAGTGTATGCACAGGGATGCTACATAGTGATTACTGAGCACAGAAGCTTGAAGACCTATTTGAATAACAGAGTATAGAAGCCCAGTAGATAGACAAGATTAGTTCTATGTCTATATTGTATTGAATAAATAAGAATCTGCTTTAGCATTTTAGATGTGAAGTTGCAGATAGATTTTTATTACTGTTATTTTGTGAAAGTGATAGAAAATCTCTTAACCGAGTGGACTTAACAGTCTTATATGTAAACCCTCTAGCAAGGTGACATTCTGATTGAGTGTTTGAAATCCTTTAACAAGGTCACTTCTAACAAAGTGAAGATCCTAACAAATCTGAGGGAAATCCCTTAACCAGGTCACATATAGCAATGTGTTTGTAATCTTTAACAGGATTTTCTTTTAACCGAGCATACTGTAGAAGAGTATATTTCTTAGTGGGTCCGAAATCCCACAGTGGTTTTTCCCTATTTGGGTTTCCACGTTAAATTTGGTGTTATGAGGTTTATATTGTTCATATGCTTTTGAGTTTGCATGTTTAACAGTTTTGGTTATATTACTGATATATATGTTACCGAGGTTGAATCTGATGTTTTTATGGATGATTAAGTTTGTTTGATTCACCCCCCCCCCCCCCCTCATCTTGTTGACTATTGGATCTATACTTATATTAAGTATCAAAACTATCAATTGGTATCAGAGCTTTGGACTCTGGAAGGAAAGTTTAAAGGCACTTGAGTTAAAGATCCAAATATGTATAAGAGGGATGCATCGAAGCTGAACAAGTCAAGTTTCTCTACATGGTAGAAAAGGATGAAGCTACATCTATCAGGAGTTGGAGAATATGTTGTATACTATCTGGAGAATGATTTTGTTGCACCGAGAACCTATCCATTGACTATGGAAGAGATAAGGGCAAAGCAAGAACATATTCAAGCAATGATTGAAATAACATCTACATTGACCGATTCAGAGTTTAATGATCTAGAAGGTTGCAATGATGCAAAGGCAATGTGGGATAAGCTCATATCAGTATATGGAGGAGATGAACATGTTCAAAGAGAAAAAGTAGATAGTCTGAGAGGACAACTTGAATCTAAGAGGATGAGTGAAGGTGAGAACATAACTCAATATAGTACAAGACTAAAGGAGATTGTCAATCAAATCAAAGGAGCAGGTGGAACTATTGAAGAAAAGGATATAACAAGTAAGTTGTTGAGAACCCTTCTACCAGCTTATGCAATCCGAGTCTCTGCAATTAATGAATTGAGGTATGTACCTAATATGCCAGTTTCTTTAGATGCTACTATTGGTAAGCTACATGCATTTGAGTTAAGTAATTTTGATAACAGTGGATCTTCGGTAAATAAAGTTGAATCTGCATTTAGTTCTTTTCATCTTGATGAATCTAATGATTACAATGAAAGAAAGTATAAGTACTCTGAAGGAGATCACAGTGGAGCAAGTGAAAGGTTTCGGAAGAACATGGAAGAAGTACACAAACTGTATGAAGAAATCAGAAAGCAAGAAGAGTTTGAAGCACTGTTAGCCAAAAGGTTACCAAGAGGCAAAGGTAAGTATAAAGGAAAACTACCTTTGAAATGTTTCAATTGTGATAAGATAGGACATATGGCTTCTAACTGTCCTGACAAAGATTTTACTGAAAGAAGAGATTACCGAGATAACAGACAAAAAGATAATCATTACAGAGGACACCGAGACTTCAGAAGAAGAGATAGAAAGACATGCTTAATAGCTGATGAGGAATCTAATGATGATAAATCAGATGAGACTGATATAGAGGAAGTAGTTTATGTGGCTATCGAGGATGGATCAGATGAAGAAAGGTATGAAGAAAAAGCCTTAATATCTCACATAAACACTAATGATTCTTGGATTATAGATAGGGGATGCTCACATCATATGACAGGAGATAAACACAAGTTTGTTATATTAGAAGATTATGATGGAGGCTATGTTAGATTTGGTAATGATGCACCATGTCTGATAAAAGGTAAAGGATCTATAACACTTTTGATAATGCAAGATGCAATGATGTTTATTGGGTTGAAGGTTTGAAATACAATTTGTTGAGTGTAGCACAGCTAAACAACACAGGTTACCGAATAGAATTTCAGAAAGGAATTGTCAAAGTTCATGACAAAAATGGAAAGTTAGCTGCTACCGGGACACAAACAAAAGGTAATAAATTTCACCTTGACTCAACTCGAAATAAGTGTTTGCATGCAAAGATTGATGATACTTGGTTATGGCATAAAAGGTTTTGTCATGTCAATTTTGATAATCTAATCAAAATAAGTAAGAAGCACAAAGTAAGAGGTCTACCAAGTCTTGAAAAACCTAAGAAAGCTATGTGTTGAGGATGCCAGATGGGTAAGATGATAAGATCAAGCTTTACAAGTAAGTCTTACACTTCTAAGGGAATTTTAGATCTAGTGCGCATTGATCTTTGTGGTCCTATGAAAGTTCAAAGTTATTATAGTGATAAGTATTTCATATTATTTGTGGATGACTATTCAAGGATGATGTCAGTAATGTTTTTAAAAGAAAAATTAGAAGCTTTTCAAATGTTTAAATGGTACAAGGCAAGAGTTGAAAATGAAACAGGAAGACAACTGCAATGTCTTAGATTAGATAGAGGAGGAGAGTTCACCTTTGATGAGTTAAACTTATTTTGCAATGATCATGGTATTAAAAGACAAGTCTCTACACCGAGAACTCCACAGCATAATGGAATAGTTGAAAGAAGAAACAAATCTATTGTGGATTGTGCTAGAACATTTATGATTGAAAAGAAGGTGCCACAAACATTTTGAAGAGAAGCAATAAGCACAGTTGTTTACACCTTGAACCGAGTTCAATTGAAGAAAGGTACTTTGAAGACACCATATGAAATCTAGTATGATAAGAAACCTAATGTTAGTTATTTTAAAATCTTTGGAAGTACATGCTATGTTCATAAAGATGATAGAAATGGCAAGTTTGATCAGAAAAGTGAAGAAGGAATGTTTCTAGGTTACTCTTCTAGAAGCAAAGCATTTAAATGTCTGATCAAATCATCTAACAAAATAGTAGAAAGTGCAAATGTGAAAATTGATGAATTTGCAGAAAGAAATGATGAAGGAAATTCCAAGGAACTAGAAGACTATGATGAATTTGTCTATGTTCAATTGAGAAGTCCTACCGAGAAGACTGTTGAAGAAAATGAAGAGAATATCTAGTTACCGAGTGATGAAGAAGATCATATAGAGCCTACCGAGCCTGTATTAGCCAAGTATGTCAGAAGACATCATACACCAAGTCAGATTATAGGAGATAAGGATGATCCAGTGATGACAAGGAACAAACTGAGACAAAACACATGCTTGATATTTGAATTTGAACTGAGAATAGTAAAAGAGGCATTTAACAGTGAAGATTGGGTAAATGCTATGACAGAAGAGATTGATCAAATCAAGAAGAATGACACATGGACACTAATCCCAAGACCGAAGGACAAAAATGTAATCGGTACAAAGTGGATTTTCAGAAACAAGCTAAATGAAAAGGGTGAAGTCATTCGAAACAAAGCAAGACTAGATTGCAAAGGTTATGCTCAAGAAGAAGGAATTGATTATGGTGAAACTTTTGCACCTGTTGCTAGACTTGAAGGAGTTAGAACATTGCTGGCCTATGCTGCTTTCAAGAACTTCAAGATATATCAAATGGATGTCAAATCTGCATTTCTGAATGGAATATTAGAAGAAGATGTTTTCATTGAACAACCTGAAGGATTTGTTGAAGACAATAATAAAGATCAGGTATGTAAATTGAACAAAGCTTTATATGGTTTGAAACAAGCACCAAGAGCATGGTATGAAAGATTGCACTCTTATTTGATTAAGATTGGTTTTATAAGGACAAGTGAGAACAACAACATGTACATGAAGAATGATGAAAATGGAATACTGATCTCAGCCATATTTGTTGATGATATTATATTTTGTGGAAATGACTCTTTATGCAAGAACTTTGGAAATGAAATGAGCAAAGAATTTGAGATGTCATTAATCGGTGAGATAAAGTATTTTATAGGTTTACAGATACTGCAAATGAAAAATGAGATTTTCATTACTCAATCCAAGTACATAAAGGAAATCTTGAAGAAATTTGGAATGGATGATTCAAAACCAGTAAGTACTCCTATGACTACCAACTGCAAATTATCAAAGAATGATGAATCTGCATCTGTTGATGAGACACTCTACCGATCCATGATTGGAAAACTACAATATGTTGTTCACAGCAGACCAGATATAACACATGCAGTATGTATAGTTGCAAGATTCTCTGCAGATCCTAAGGAAACACACATGACAACAATCAAAAGAATTTTTAGATACTTGAAAGGCACATAGGATTATGGCTTAGTATATCAGAAAGGAAATGATTTTGATTTAAAAGTATATACTGATGTTGATTGGGTAGGCAACATTGATGACAGGAAAAGCACAAGTGGAGGAGCTTTCTTTTTAGGAGAAAGACTAGTGTGTTGGCTTAGCAAGAAACAAGGATGTGTTTCACAGTCAACAACAGAAGCTGAATACATTGCTGCAGCATTGAATTGTACCAACATTTCATGGATCAAACAACTGTTGGGAGGTATAAATGAAAAAGTTACTGAGCCAGTAACTATATTTTGTGACAATACTAGTGCCATTAATATTTCAAAGAATCCTGTTATGCACTCTAAGACAAAGCACATATCTATCAAATATCATTATCTTAGAGAAGAAGCTCAAAAGAAGAAAGTGGTGTTGGAATATGTTAGCACCAAGGAGCAAATAGCAGATATCTTCACCAAGCCACTACCAAAGGACACTTTTGAATATCTCAGAAGTAAGTTAGGGGTCCTACCCCTATCTTTTATTGACTGACCGAGTTCGGTGAAAGCATCAATCCGATGACTCTAATGAATATCTTTTGGGAGTTGATGCTGAATTATACACTTTAGGATGTTTTCTAAAGGTGTACAAGAATTAATACAGGAAATATTACAAGGTATAGGAATTGAAGACAAATGCTCTGACCGAGACTCAGTTGATACACAAACAGCAGGAAATAACTTCTCACAAAAATAAATTATGTTTTAGTTCTTTACTTTTTGGCATTGTTGTCAAAGGGGGAGAAGACCTACAAAGGGGGAGAAGACTACTATGAAGGAAAGATGACTGAGAGAAGACCTATCAAGGGAGAAGACTAAGAGCAAACTACAGATTGGAAAGAAGACAGAAATGAGGAGAAGTCTAATGTATGGGGGAGAGCATTTCAGCATTTCAGAATCACAACAATCTGAATCTTTTAAGGTCAAATCAATTGGTTTTGCCATCAATGCCAAAGGGGGAGATTGTTGGCAATATTGCATTATAACAGACAATGAAAGATTGTTGGCATTTTATAAGGATATTGAGAAGGTTGTTGATGATTATGGATATAACTGATTAAAGATGTTTTACTGTCTTGATATTATTATTTTGTCATTGATGTCAAGAAATTGATTTTCTAATTCAGTGTGATGTTGCCATACCTTGAGAAGTATGATATGAAGATTATAAAGATGTCGGTAAAAGACACAGGAAAGAATATGATGAATAAGGGGATGAATAAGGTATTCAATGGGCAACTACTACCGAGTCAGACAATGATGAGATCATGATGTTTTAGATTGTTTTAACATCATACATATGTTGTAAATTGTAAAGGTTAATACTATACTATGTTATCAACCAAAGAACCTAGTCGGTAAACCCTAAGGTTATCGCTATCGGTTAATGAAGGCGGAATGTCTACCGAGTGAAGTTTAGTATTCACCGAGTTGTTACCGAGTTGTAACCGAGCTATAACAGAATGCACTAAACGTTTACATGCGGTATTTAATGAAGGATGTTGATGAGCTGGAGCGGATTAAATGATTGGTAAACCGTGGAAGAAGTTTGTTAACGAATCTAAGGCAATGAAAAGTCGACATGAAGATCTACAGCTCAGATTGAACGGCAATACCCTGGCACAAGTTCCAAGACTAGTATACAAGTTCCAAGGCGGGGTAAAATGTTTTCAGATCGAAAGATGCATTGAACCTGGACAAGATTGAAGATCTGATGGCTATGATTGATCATGGGAAATGTGATCAAGGAGATTAAGTGGTTACCTAATTGTTTATAAATAGGAAACTGTTGATAAACAATGTATGCAGGCAAGTGTATGCACAGGGATGCTACATAGTGATTACCGAGCACAAAAGCTTGAAGACCTGTTTGAATAACAGAGTATAGAAGCCCAGCAGATAGACAAGATTAGTTCTATGTCTAGATTGTATTGAACAAATAAGAATCTTCTTTAGCATTTTAGATGTGAAGTTGCGGATAGATTTTTATTACTGTTGTTTTGTGAAAGTGACAGAAAATCTCTTAACCGAGTGGACTTAACAGTCTTATATGTAAACCCTCTAGCAAGGTGACATTCTGATTGAGTGTTTGAAATCCTTTAACAAGGTCACTTCTAACAAAGTGAAGATCCTAACAGATCTGAGGGAAATCCCTTAACCAGGTCACATCCAGCAATTTGTTTGTAATCTTTAATAGGATTTTCTTTTGACCGAGCATACTCTAGAAGAGTATATTTCTTAGTGGGTCCGAAATCCCACAGTGGTTTTTCCCTATTTGGGTTTCCACATTAAATCTGGTGTTATGAGGTTTATATTGTTCATATGCTTTTGAGTTTGCATGTTTAATAGTTTTGGTTATATTACTGATATATATGTTACCGAGGTTGAATCTGATATTTTTATGGATGATTAAGTTTGTATGATTCACCCCCCCCCTCTCATCTTGTTGACTATTGGATCTGTACTTATATTAAGTATCAGAACTATCAAAGACCACTACAAAATACAGGTGACAAAAACATAGTCCTACTAACCCTTGGTTAACCATAAGGAACAAGCACAATATGGTTTAAAATGACGAGGTTATAAGGACAACACCTAATCAAGAAGGTACAATGAACACTACAACATGACGACTAAACATTTACAAGAATTGCAATGAAATAAACCCTTTACTAAGAAATATCATTTCACAAAGATCATATTCAAACAATCTTTTGAAATTAATAACATCATATATATTTGCAATTCAACATTTAAAATTTAATAAAACACAACCACATTGATTAAAAGAAATTATAGTCGTCATTAATCTAATAAGGCTAGAAATTAAACTAATCACAAATAACCAATTTGCCCCCTTTCAATTTTGAACAAGCAAAATCATAATAACTTAATGTATAAAGCATACCATATTAAATAATACATTTTCCACAAAAGTATGATTTAATTTAATTTTTTTTCAAATAGTACGATTTTAAAAAATATTAAAAATCACATTAAATATATATAATAATATACATATATGTATATAAATATATATTTGTCGAATATATAAATACTTATGTACACACACACACACACACACACACACACACACACACACACACACACACACACACACACACACACACACACACACACACACACACACACACACACATATATATATATATATCACATCAAAAAAATAAACTTAAATAACAGATAAAGCTAATATTACTGACAATAATCATAAATATATATATATATAACATAAAAATTAGAATATAATAAAATTTGGGCGAAAACGTTTTAATTCCAAATGCTGCCAAGAAGCACAGCGAAACACGTTATCTGCAGGCGATTTTGAAGAAACTGTGGACTGCATATTATTGCAGTGGGTAGAGCTGCTAACATGTGGTAGCAGAAGCTACCAATGCTAGCATATGGTAGCAGTGGCTACCAATGGTAGCAATGACTACCATCCCACGTGGTGGGGGAAGGTGGGTCCCCTGCCACGTGGGTCCATAATATTTTTATTTTTTTTTATTTTTTTAAATTTATTATTAATAAAAATTTTAGTGGTAAAATTTCCTACACCCAAAATGCACTCTGTAAAAACAAAGGAAACAAAAAAAAAAAAAAAAAATTGAAGAAAAATTCTTAATAAAAATTTATGTTTACAAATAGATACCAATAAGACCCAAATCAAATGATATTGGGAAAAATCCATAACAAATTTAACCAAAATAGAGAGGATTTAATCCAAATTTCCAGTGTTCTTGCACAAATGAAAAAAAATCAAGAACACACACAGGGAGACCAATTTGTAAAAATTTTGCCAGCATAACCTTTTGTTTTTGAACAATGTGAAAATCTCCAAACAACATAAACAAATCTATTATTTCCCAAACTAGAAATGAAGAGATTTAATCACAAATTATATAACTTGAAAGAACACACAAAAAACTAATTTTTTTCTAGTTCTACAAATGAATTTAAAATTTCCAAAAGAATTCCATGAATTCCCAAACACACACACAGGAAGATTTTAAAACTTTTCAAATTTTTGCAACAAAAAGGAAAGAAGAAAATCTACCCAACCTTAAATGCACTCCTAGAAGAAAGTTGGAGATGAGCTTCAACCTGCACCAAATCTTCAACCCAGAAATCCAATTTCCAATTTTGTTCTCAAAACTTGGCTTCCAAAATTTTTCATTCTCCTCTTCCCGTGAACTCTCAGGCAATATATGAAAATATTTTAACCTAAACTTTTAGGTTAAAAGTTTTGTTTAACCAATAGAAAATTTTTCCCATAAAGGTAAAATCTGATCTCCTTCAAAAAGGTCAATGGAGATATTTTCTTTTTCCTCATTTCTTTTTCCATAAATTGAAAATAACTTCAACATATACATTAAAAATTCAAAAAGCATATTTTTTAACTTTATTTCTTTCTCAAATAAATACAATTACTTTTCTTAAATATAACATGTACTTAAGCCATTTAAATTTAATAATTCAATTTATTTAACTAAATTATTAATCCCAAAGGCATATTAATTTAATTAAATACACCAACATGAAATAACAAAAGCATATTAATTTAATTTAAATATACCAATAAGAAATAATACTATTCATTCAAATTAACTTTTCTAACTAGCAGGAGGCATGCAAAATGAGAAATACCACCGGGCGACACAAAATGAAAATGTTGAAGGGCCAAGACTCGCATACCGGTCAAACGGGAAATGACGACCGACTGACAACACTCACATGAATGTAATTGCGGGTCAATTTAGGGTCTAACAACTATCTCCTCCACTCCCATCGAACAAATAAGGTACGCTCAGACCTATGAAACTAGGTGGAGTCGATACCTCATACCTACCCGGTACTTGTACCTACAATGTCCTATATCAAAGAACCACATGTGAATATAGACAAATATATATAACAGACATAGCACGCACACCGATGAAGGAGAATCGTGATATTCCCTGTCTCACCGGAGTGAATGAAGGAAAATCATCCCCTTGCACCCCATAAACTTACAAACACGAAACATGAATATAACGCATTGCTTGTATAAAGTAAGTATGTCAACCCATGATAGTAATCCAATAAAAAATCACATTAAACATCCATAAGGAAATATTGCATGAAACATATACTGCAAATCAAATTAAAGCATATCACCATACTGCATAATGTCTAAGCAACATACCACAATAGTGTATCCACTGAAAAAGTCAACAGAAGTTAACATGAGTCTAAAAGTTTGATCGAGAAAGGGGTACTACAGCTATATGGAAGAACCAGATGGAGGTGTACTTGAGATGACTTGGAGAAGATTACTGGAAGATTACAAAGAATGCCTATTTTGTTCCTCCAAATGGACCAGTTACTGCTCATGAGATCAAGGAAGCTGAAAATAACATTAGAGTTAAGGAAGCATCGCTAAGTGCCCTGATTGATTCAGAAATGACTAATGTGATGGGACTTCAGATTGAACATGAAATATGGGAGAAGCTTGAGAACTTATATGAAGGAGATAAACAAGTCAAAGTTGCTAAGTTGTAGAGTTTGAAAGAGAAGTATGAGATGCTAAGAATGGGAGAAGATGAGAACATAAACTCATTTATGGTTAAAGTGAATGAACTTGTTCTAGGCATCAGATGTGACAGTGGAACCCTTGAAGAAGATGAAATTGTTGCTTAGGTGTTGATTTCATTGCCTCCTGCTTACAAACATAATGTAGCTTCTATAGATGAGATTCAGAGTGTGACTATTGTGCCAAGAGATATGTTGGTTGGAAAGATTGCCGCATTTGAACTGAGCGAATTTGGTGAATTACATGGAAAGTCTGAGACAACATTTAGAGAATCTGTGTCTGGAAAGAAGAAGTATGATCCTGATGAATGCAAAATATCCAAATATGAAAGAGAGAGAAGAGCAAGAAAGAGAATTGGAGGAGCACGAAGCATTGATTGCCCAGAGGTCACCTAAGGGAGCTAGTAAGTATGATGAAAAATTGCCTTTGAAATGTTTTTCTTGCAATGAGATAGGACATTTTTCCTCTAGATGCCCAGAGAGAATGTCTAAATATGATAGGAATGATATATATGAGAAGCATGAGAAATATGATAAGCCTTACAAGCCTAACCAGAAGTATAAGCATCAAAAGAACTGTTATTATGTTGTTGATGAAGGTGTAATAGATGAAGAATTAGAAGGAGATGAAGTGGTGTTTATTGCTATTAAAGAAGATGGATTGTTACCTGTTGATTCTACAAGTTGCACTATTGAGGAGAAAGCTTTAGCTACTCAAGTTGAAGAGAAAGGTGAATGGGTGATTGACAGCGGTTGTTCACATCATATGACCAGTGATAAAAGCAAATTTGTATGAAAAGATATGATGGTGGAATAGTAAGATTTGGAGATGACAAAGCCTGTGTGATCCGTGGTAGAGGTTCTATTTCCTTTGATGGTAAGCATAACACTGATGATGTCTTGTATGTTGAAGGTTTGAAGCATAATATTTTAAGTGCTGGACAGATGGTTAACAAAGGTTATGATTTACAATTAAAGAATGGAAAATGCATGATCCTAAATGCCTCTGGTATAGAGATTGCATCTGGAACTAAGACATGAGGTTATATCTTTCATTTGAATGCTAGTGAGAAAAGTTTCTTGATTGCATAGATTGATGAAAGTTGGTTGTGGCATAGGAGAATGTGTCATGTTAATTTTGATTCAATGATTAAGATCGGTTCTACTCAAGCTGTTAGAGAATTGCCTAAAATTGTTAAGCCTGCTAATCCGATATGTAAGGAATGTCAAATGGGTAAGCAAACAAGGATTTATTTCAAGAGCAAGCAGTATACATCTAATGGATTGCTAGATCTTGTGCATACTGACCTATGTGGACCCACAAACATTAGAAGTGTGCAGGGTGACAGATACTTTATATTATTGATTAATGATTATTCCAGAATTATGTGGGTTGTCTTTTTGAAGGAAAAATCAGAAGCATCAGATAAATTCAAGATATTCAAAGCAAAGGTTGAGATTGAGATAGGATTGAAGGTGAAATGTATGTGATCTAACTGAGGAGGAGAATTTTGTTCCGATGAGTTTGATTCATTATGTGAGAAGCATGGGATTAGAAGACAATTATCTGCTCCTAGAACCCCACAACAGAATGGAATTGTTGAAAGGAAGAACATAATTATCTTGGATGTTGCAAGGACTATGTTGATTGAAGGGAATGTTCTAAAGATCTATTGGAGAGAATTTGTTAGCACTGTTGTTTAAACATTCAACCGAGTGCATATAAAAGGTGATAATGGTAAAAATCCTTATGAGCTATGGTTTGGTCATGTTCCTACTGTGAGATTTTTTAGAATTTTTGGTAGCAAGTGTCATATCAAGAGAGATGAGGATATAGGAAAGTTTGATGCAAGAACTGATGAAGGAATTTTCTTGGGATATTCAACAAAGAGAAAATCCTATTGGTGTTATAATAAGAGACTGAGAAAGATAGTGGAAAGTGCAAATGTGAATTTGATGAGAACTATGGAAAAGAAATTAGAGCATGTGGATATGATTATGGCCAACATGTTGTCCTAACACCTATTCAGACTGAAGAGTTAAAGCAGAATGATCCAGTAGAGAGTTAATCTGGATATTGCTGCTGCCGGTGGAGAGGTATAGGAGCCTAAAAATCCGAATAATCAAAACACTCTGAGGTATGTAAGATTGAATAATTCTGAAAATTAGATTATTAGTGATAAAAATAAAGGTGTGGTGACTAGAAGAAGGCTAGTTGTTGAAGAGGTATGTTTGATTTCTAAAATTGAACGTAAAGATGTTGTTGAGGCTTGCAAAGATGAAAATTGGATAAGGGCTATGGAAGAAGAATTAGATTAGATTTAAAAGAATAACACATGGGAACTTGTGCCTAGACATAAGGACAAGAATGTGATTGGTACTAAATGGGTATTCAGGAACAAATTGAATGAAGGTAGTGAAGTTGTCAGAAATAAAGCAAGATTGGTATGCAAAGGATATTCATAGAAAGAAGAAATTGATTATGAGGAGACTTTTGCTTCGGTATCTAGGCTCGAAGCTATTAGACTGTTGCTTGTATATGCTGCCTATAAGAATTTCAAGGTATATAAGATGGATGCCAAGTCAGCCTTTATGAATGGTGATCTTGAGGAAGAAGTCTACATTGAGCAACCTGATGGATTTTCATTATCATATTATGGAGACATGGTATGCAAACTAAATAAATCTCTTTATGGATTGAAACAAGCCCCTAAAGCCTGGTATGCTAGATTGGATAAGTACTTGCTGAAATTAGGGGTTAATAAAGGTACCGATGATAGTAATTTGTATTTCAAGATTGAGAATGATAACATCTTAATTGTTGAAGTCTTTGTTGATGATATTATCTTTGGAGGAGATGATAACTTGAGCATGAAGTTTGTCGGTGATATGCAGAAAGAATTTGAGATGTCTATGATAGGAGAGATGAATTTTTTCTTAGAATTGTAGATTTCACATACTGGAAAAGGTATTTTTATAACTCAAACTAAATATGTGAAAGAATTATTGAAGAAGTTTGGGTTAGAAGACTCCACACCAGTTGGAACTCCTATGGTGACTGGCTGCAAATTGTCTAAAAATGATGAATCTCTAAAAGCTAATCAGTCTTTATACATATCTATGATTGGTGGAATGCTATATCTTACTCAGACTAGATTGGACATTATGCATGTTGTGTGCATGGATGCTAGATATCAAGTTGATCTAAAAGAGAGTCATGGCACTACTATAAAGAGGATATTCAGATACTTGAAAGGGACTATGGATTATGGTTTGTGGTATTTGAGGAATGATGATTTCATTTTATGTGCTTACACTGATGTTGATTGGGTTGGTGATGTTGATGATCGAAAGAGTACCTCTGATGGTGCATTCTTTTTGGGTAAGAAATTGGGTTCTTGGGTGAGTAAGAAACAAGATTCAGTGTCCTTATCTACTACTAAAGCTGAGTACATTGTTGCTGCTAGTAATTGCACTCAGATAGTTTGGATGAAGCAAATGTCAAAGGATATCAGAGTTGTCTATGATGAACCTATTGTCATATATTGCAATAATTTCAGTGCTATTAATATGTCAAATAACTCGGTGCAACATTCAAAGACTAAACATGTATCAATCAAATATCATTTCTTGAGAGAAAAAGTCAATGAAGAGGAAGTAAAGTTGGAATATGTGTCTACAAAGGAACAGATTGCTCATATTTTCACTAAACCTTTGCCCGCAGATACATCTGTCTATTTGAGAGACAAGTTAGGGGTATCCACCCCTCCTGCTGAGAACTAGATGCATTGAGTTGCATCAATTTGGTGGACTTCGCAGTCTTATCTTTTTGTCTGGATTGATGAATTTATGTTGCTCCTCTGGTGGAGTACTTTGTTTGAGGTTGGATTGGTTATATGTTTTAGGGGGAGAGAATCGTGATTTGTTTATCAAAGGGAGACTAATTTTGGTTTTTTGTTTTGAGAATCTTTGGCATTGTTGTCAAAGGGGGAGAGAAGCATGTGAAAAACTAGTTTATCTGCCTGATCTTAGGGGGAGCTTGTTGGAGATGTTTTCTTTCTTTGCATGATTGTTTTCCACATCCATGCGTTGCCATCAATTCCAAAGAGGGACATTGTTGGACATTGTTGCTGCTAGGATATGTTGTCATTGATTTCAACATATTCCTGTGATTTATTGCTCTGGTGGTTGTAGATTGGATTATTGGGATCATGGTTTGGTGTATGGAGTATTTCTAGTATCATTATATCTTTATGTATTGGTTTTGTTGATCCAAAAAGCTTAATTGATCATATCATATGTTTTGGTTTGAAATTTGTTTTTATGATCAGTGCTTTGCAGAGTTCAAGTATTTCCTCTGGTATATTTTGGTGTGATTAGATCTTGAGCTAAGATTTTGGGAGTTTGTTTGGGATGGTCTTGTGTATCTTCATTTCAGATTGTTCATGATTTGGTGCTCCACAAGTTATCTTTCTTCATGACAGTTGTTGTTGTTTGAGTGTTCTTGAGGTTTTGATGTTGATCGATGAAGATTTGATAAATGATGTTGGTGCAACTATTATTGATGACTCTAACGTGTTTGTTGGTGTTTTCTAATTGTGTCCTATCTATTTTGATGATTTGCATTAATCGTTGTGCGAGTTCTTGGTGATTTTGTTGAACCTGTGATGTTCTTCATCTTATGTGGTATTCCTGGTGGTGTAGCATGTTGCGGTTGATTTTGGCGTGATTCCTAGTGGTGTTGTGTATTTGGAGGTTTGGTTTAGGTTCATGTTATATCATGTATATCATTATATTGGTCTGGTGGTCGATCTTTGTATTGTACGATGTAATTTTGTAATTGTGAGTTGAGGGTTTAGCTGACCTTGTTGTCAAGGTTGATGGTTTGTATAAATAGGTGATATAGTCATGTAATTTAGGTATCGAGGTTGTGTCTGCATTATTAGAGAGTGGTGTATGTGCGAACAAGGGATTCATCTTTTAGTGTGGTGTATTGAGTGGAGATTGGTGTTCTAGAGTAGACAATTGTGCTTAACTAGAACTGTCATCAGGCATTTTCAGATGCTATTATTGCAATTCATTCCTTCCGGATTGTAGTATGTATCTTGTTGTAAGTTAGTGAGACTTCCCTGAGGGTTTTAGCCTTTTGGGTTATTGTATCTCGAGCTATAAGCTCTAGGAAGTGTGCCTGGACGTTGGTGCATTCCCCATTGTAATATTCTCACATACTACTGCAGAGTATCATCTTATTGTTGATAGGTTCCCACCATGGTTTTTCCCTTAACCGGGTTTTCCACGTCAAAATCTTGATGTTGTGTGTTGTGCTATCAATTTGCTTATTTTCGTTGTTGTTGTAGTTTATCAGATTTGTATTTGTGGTTAAGTTAGTAGATCTAGTGAAAATTGATTCACCCCCTCTCATTTTTCCTTCATTGTTGTTGCCAACAATTAGGTCCACGTCCACAAAAACATCTGGAATGACCAATCAACCCATGTCAAAAAACCAAGGGTTTGATATTGGGATAGGCTTATCTCTATTACCATAGAGAAATGAAAATAAATCCCATCCTGAAATTGGAATGTCAGTATCCCTACAATTTTCCCAAGAATCTTGGAAGGTAGTCGTAAATTTGTTCTCCATCATAAAATGTGTCAAAAATATTTAATATATATCTTGATGCAACCCCCTATTTTCTTTCCTTGTAGTATCAGAGGTCTTTCCCTTTTTTGCAAAAGATTCAACTTTCTTAAGCATTTTGAAAGGTAATTCCTACTTTGAAATTAACTAAGGTTCTTGTTTACAGTCATTGAAATTACCTCAAGCATGCTTATAACACTATAAAATCAACTTGTAACACCACAAAAGCAAGAGAATAACATATTGGTTTAATTGTTGTTTGAATATCCTGGCTAAATGTTGAAGAGTTGCTCTCATTGTTGCAGTGCTTCGTTGCTTGAATTCCTTAGATGCAAAGTGATTAAAAAAGCTAATCAATTCTGAACTTATTAACCCCAAACTGCAATTTACCTCAGCCTTGTTGCAATAAATTTGAATCATGTGAGTTCTCTCAATTTGGTAATCATGCATAACTTTAAATCTACACCGTTGTTCTACTTTTATCAAAAGGATGTGATCAATCTTGCTTTTACTTGACTTGGTGAGTTGTCAATTTTTTCCAGTGTGGTAGGATTAGTGTTTCCTTTCATCTCCTCCGCTATGCCGCAATCTCCTTTCCTTATTAGTCACCACCTTTGTGGGGCCACGAGGTGTGACTTTATTTTATGCTCGTTGGGCCCACCATCCTTAGTGGCTATCCCACTATCCTGCGTTTATTCCCTTAACATCGAGTACTAATCTCCAAGACCGTGGGGTACCTTATACTGTGCAGCTTCTCATTTTCTCTGCCACCCCAAGGTCTAACTATGAGACTACCAATCAACACACAAGGGCTTAGGGTAAACCTCTAACGCTCTTGTCCCTTAGCCTCAAGCTATTACCCTTCAATCCCATGAGAGTTGAGACGGTTTGGGATCACCCCTCGCGGGGGCACAAGGTGACCATGACTTTAGTTGCTTAAAAAGCAAAAAGCATGTGAAAACATTCCCCTCACTAGGTAGCAAAAATGATCGATAGGGCCATGTGATATACAACTTAGAAGATTATTTTATGATATAATAAAATGAGCTAAGTGAAAAATAATTTGTCGGTTAAAACTTGAAAACCTAACACAAGTGACCGGCAATTCCAACGACACGTAAGGCATAAGTCATGACTTAAGACAAGGGTTTCATGGGTTTCTTGGTCAACGAAAAATTATAACAAGAGGGTTGACATGAAATGCATAATACTAGGACTTAGGACGGGCAAATTTATTTTCCCTAATGACTTTAAAAAGGTTGTTTGAAGGGACATACTAAGCATAAAATACTAAAATGTTGATGATTCCAATATGATGTGCTATGCTAGCTTTGTAAGGTTCGAAGGAGTTCCCCATGCTATCTCCTTTAGGTCTGGTCCTAGATTGTCTGATAGGACAAACTTTTGGTGAAGAGATCTTTTGATCGATGTGTCCCCAACTGTTGCCCCCATGATAGGTTGTCATAGACATGTTGTGATGCCTCCAATTCATTTCGCAGAGGAAATTAGTTTGATGTAGTATGATACTGTCAGATTCTTCGGGATGCTCCTGCATATTATTTTTTATCTTGAATATAATAACTTAGACATCTCATGGTCCTAGTTTTTTGTATGACATTTCAAGCACATGTCATGGTTATTTTAGTTCTTGTATCACATTTGTTTTTAGCATGTGATGAGATGTAAGTATAAGGTTGTTATTCAAATAATATTTTTAATAAAAAATGCACATATTAAATTTGTAAAAAATTTAATATTAAAGAGGTAGAATATGCACATTGTTTGTCTTTTTTATTATTTTATTAGTCAAATTTATTTAGTTTTCTAATAATTTCTTTCATATTTAAATAATTTGAATGAACATTATTATATTTTAACAATTCAAGAAATATTAGTAGTATATGTTTTAATCATTATGATTGTATTTGGGTATTTAAGGTTAATATACTTTTCAATATAACATTATTAATCATGAATTCAAAATTATTCATGTTGAATCCTATTAGATGATGTGAAATCTTTAAACAAATCACAAGAAAATAATACTTCATGTGATGTCACGTGGGTTCACCAAAAGGACACAACTTGATGCATAATTATGAGACCTCAACAAAAACATTATGATGTGACACCATATTTGACAATAGAAACATACCATAACAATAATTAACTATAAAGCTACTCAAAACCAATAAATTTGAGAAATGGAAAACTTAAAACCACTACCTATACATTTAAGAGTAATCAATCAATAATGTAAATTAAAATATTTTTTCAAATATTTAACCTTAATCTTCATTGCTATAATATTAAAAAACAGAAAAAAAACATATAAATTTAAAGTTAAAATGTCCAAACAATAATATAAATTAAAATAAATTTTCACGTGCTTAATCTTTGTTTCATCACTATCACATTTAAAAATAAAATCATTAAAAATCCATAAAACAAGGGTTGCAGAATAGCGTAGTTTCTATCAATGGTTGTAAGAGTAGTGTTGGTATTGTGTGATTTATTTATGTATAATGTTAAATATAAATGGTTGTATTCTAAACATATTATTATTTTCCAATGATATGTTTATTGTCTAATTTGCGTCTCTATTCATAGTTGTCTAGTAATGATTTTAATGAGCTATATGTCGTGAATGTAGCAACTATGAAAATTATAAATTATATCAAATTAGTCATTAAGTAGATTATGATCTTTATGTTTGTGCTTGTACTAAAACAACAAAGTACGATTCTTAAATTTTGAGTGGGGGTGTTTGCCACTTAAATTCAACTTGTTTGATGAGTTAATTTTTATTTCAATTTATCTATAATTTTAAATTTTTGTGAGATCTTTTGAGCAAGTGAAATAGTAATGGAATGGTGTGGACATATTCTATATATTGTGCTAGTATTTTTTAAATGAAATTAGTGGCAGTGGGTATTATTGTCATTTTTTGTAATCTATAATCAAAGTTATAATTAATAATGGAAGAACAAGGCAGAGCATTTTGTTTTGAGACAAGAATGCTGCAAAAAATCAAGAGTGAGGAAAACAAAATTGAAGGAAGAGGAATTTAGAGTAGAGTGGATTTAATAAAATGATCTTAAGGAGAGTTAAAACTTGAATAAAAATTAAATGTACATTTATAATAGAACATTTTTTAATTGAAAGAAAAATAGCACAATCTTATATTTAAAAATTGATTTTGATGTTCTTTAATGTATTAACAATATTAATAGAAAATAGCATGAATTAACTTAAATATAATTAAAGTCTTAATCCGTAATATTAAATTTTTATATTAATTTTATAATAAAGTTTAAAGCTCTCTATTTTGTTATTATAAAATAAAATTATACTAAATTAATTTAGAAAACATAATGTGCATGTCACAATAGTGAATAGTGAATAGAGAATGAGTCAGGGTCTGTACTATATAGTATTCAATGATTTAGGATTTCATTTAATTTTTTTACCATATAATAGCCCCTACCGAAAGGGCAGTTATCCCCTTATGCTATTATAACAAAATGATTAAAGCATACCATTGTAAGAAATGGATGGGATCGAATATCCCCTAGTCACAAAACTTTATTCAAGGTATTAAATCATCATTTTTTCAAACATATTAAAATATTCAACAATCCTTATTCAAAAAATTGTATTAGAATCAAAAAAATATATCATGATTATCTAATTACATAGAAACCATAATATCTACTTACAAACTAGACTATGGAAGCCGAACTCATAAATGAGCTGAGAAAATTCTCCAACTTCAATGGGGAACTTGCTCAATAGTTAAAGGAAATTAGAAAAGAGTATAGAGAGAAACAAATACTATATTCTTGGGGAAAAGCCAACCTACCTGTAAAGAAAATTAGATAAATAGAACCTCTTTAAATAGAATGGATGGTGTTTATGTTATAAAAAAGACTAACAAATACAATTAATGGGTAAAAAATTATTCTCTATCGTTTTGTAACTACATGAATAAGATTTGATAACCAAGTGTTTAAATTCTAATACATGATGAACATTAAAAGCCAAGGGGTTAGAACATCAACAACGTGCTAATTATTTAGCATTCACTCCATGTTTGAGGATAGAAAATAGATTTTAGTTTCTATCATACTAATGATTAAATAATTTTTAATTTGAAAAACACGTCATTGATTTAATATAGATGAAAATATGCATTTCATCTTCAAAATGAATGTCTTCACAATGTTGAAGATTTAGGAATTTTGGAGATATTGTACAGTATTCAAAACTTAGAGAGGCGATGAGCTGATCCTTGAAATATTTTAAAGAAAAGTAGAGACAAGAGAGTTTAGCTACAAAAAAATTTGTGTTCAATCTAGGCCAATGATATAGAAGATAAATATTGCTTCAAGACCACATAAATCTCCCAAGCTAAATCTTTAACCAATTCCATGAAAGATCATTATTTGAGGCCACTTAAATTTCCTGGCTCAGTGTCAATGCATTGTTGTAATAGATCAAAACTACTGAAGAATGACATGGTTGATATTAGAAAGATGAGTATGAATTTTCATCAGGTTCATGTTAAATCCTCACATCAAAAAGAATGCAAATCTACAAAACTAGAGATAAAATCAATAGATTTAGCCTATATGAAGTGGAGTCCATGGAAGGAAAATGCAAGATTTTGGTGAGGTGCATGTTTATCCACTAAAAATATAAAATTTACACATAAGCTATTCAAATCATTGTAAGAGCTCCAATATGTATTGCTTTTACCATATCAATTGCCTATATTGCCTAAAATTTAAGAACTGGTTAAATTAGGGATAATTAATTTTTTTAATAGTTTAAATTAAAAAATTTGCATGTATATTTGAATAAAGATATATATTTTTTTGGTAGAAAAAACTCTCAGTTTTGATTTGATAAAAAAGATTATTAATAACTAGTTAAAAACAACCCTTTGCCAATAGTTCTCCCGAGAGGAACTAATAATACCTATTTTATTTATAAATAAATATGTCACATCTTTTTTTTGCTCGATAAACCACCAGGAAGAGATAATTGTATTAAAAGAAGTAATAGGTGATTACATGTCTTTACAAAATATTGTGGGTTAGTCCACTAGTACGAGACAAAAATAAGCATTTGTCTAAAATAAAATAAAAACTAGACCATCACTATCCTAAATAGACTATACTAGACTATGACTGTACAATGTCATACTTTCATATCAATTTACATGCACTTAGTGCATTGACAAAAAGGAACTAGGGAGCGAAGCCATAAATATATTTCACCACAACCCAGAGAAGACTGTCGTCGAAGCCAAAAAGCTATACCAAAGGCATCCATCATTATGCTCCATCGAAAAACACCCCATCCATTTAACCAAATCTGCAAACCGAAGGAACCAATCAAAATTTTTGACAGCCTCTAAACCTTTAATATTTTAGAGAAAGTCCTAACCCATCATAGCCTAGTGATGATGGTGGCCTAGAGATCTTGCATCTAGAAAGGCTACCACCAAGCCTTCTCCTCACCTTCATACAACTTCAAAATGTTACTGACCCAAGGAATCCCAACCTCGAGCTCTCCCAACCCCGAGCTCTCCCCAAACAATGGTGTCCAAATCATCTACTAGAATATCTACCACAAAAACTTCACACAATAAGAGCAGTCTATCCACTTTCCTCCCACCCAACTCCAACAAAGATGCTAAAACAATTTAGGAGATATCAAAATTGACTTTGTAATTATTTTCATCCATCGAGAAGTCTCTCCCCACAACCATTTTGATGGCCTCAATCTTGAGCTAGTGAATACAAGGAATTTTGTGACCCTTTGTAATGCATTTTAAAGACAAGTCTAAAAACCAACCCCAAAAAATCCATTTGACACCTCTGACTCCATACTTTGATCGATGTATCCATGAAGCCAAAAGAGAAACCTAGATCCTTCCAAAATTTCTTCAAGTTGTTGTATGCTACAAAGCCCGACGAATTGGAATTAAAAGGCAAGCTCACATGAGCAACCAACTAGCTTCATAAATGCTTTGTAATTGGTGAGGTAATATGTCATCCTTGGACACTCTGGATTTGTCATGCATATACGCGTTAAGGCACCATCATACAACAAGATGTCGAGTTGCCTTATTTTCCTCATGTCCCTTAATTCAAGAATAATTCAATTTGACTTTCCTTGTGAGAGTCGGATTATCCCAATTCAGGAGGCAAGATGTTCTCTGTACATTTAAATATTTTCTCAATCCCATCTGCCACTTCATTAGCCAATTTGTTCACTTCAGTATTCCTTTCTTTGTAAATGTGATTGGCAGTGAAAAGGTCAAAATTATTAATTAGTAGTAGTTCTTTTTTCCAAAAATGGTTCTCAACTTCCAGTTAAGTGTAGCTCGTGTCCTTAAAGTATTAATAGCAATTGTTGAATCTCCCTCAATCTCCACCTTTTTTAATTTATATCTCTTTGTAGAGGTTTAGTCCATGTAGGAGGGTAGTGAATTCCACCTCATTATCAGTTCCAATTGGGAAAGGTTTGGATGCAACTGTTATTGTTTTCTCTTCCCAATCTCGAATAATGCCTCTGACACCTGAGAAACTTGAGTTGCCATTGGAAGCACCATCAAAATTTAATTTGACCCAACCTTGTTGAGGTGCTACCAATGTGATATTCCTTTTGAGGTCTTCCCTAACATCCTTCTTGCATCCAAGCCATGGTGGCACTTTCAGATTTTGAATTGCATTCGGTAAATGATGCTCTCTTGGGCATGTATTGTCTTGTTCTATTGTTTACAATCTCCACAATTGCAACTTTCACGTTGTTTTGAAAGGAAACTATAGTCATCTCCTTATCTTGAAAGAGTCTTTGATTTCTTTCCTCCCATAATTCTCATATGAGGATCAAAGGACATATTATCCACATGCAATTAAAGATTGCTTATCTTTTAAGATTTGGCCAATATTAAAAGAGGCTTAATATATCGTTAGGTAGTGCACTTAGCCATCCCAACTTAGCACATATCCATGTCCAACATTTTTATCCATAGGGGCACTTGAGAAATAGATGATCGATTATTTCTTCATTTTTTCTACATAGCATGAACCATGAGGGACCTTCAAACCCCATCTTCAAAAATCTTTGAGTTGTCAATATCCTCTTTTGCAAACTAACCTAAGTGAATAATTCTACTTTCGATAAGCAATATTATTTCAGCATAACTGCAAAGGGAGGTTGGACTTATGTTGTCCTCTAAAGTTATCAAGTAATACATAACCATCCCTAATAGTATAAGTACCTATCTTTGATCCACACTAGACCAACACATCCTTCCCACATTTGAAGGAAAAACTTCTATCATCCAGAATCTGTCTTAACTGAGCTACGTCATGATCCTCAAAGCCAAGGTTTGAAAAGTCCTTCCATTTCCAACCATGTGGGCTTACAGAGTTTTCAAAAATCACATAATCTCTGACAAAGGGACCCCATCTTTGAGTCAATGTGAGTTTTATGTTGGGAACCCTGATGAGACTATCAAGGTTGGGCAAACCAACCCAAGAGTTCTCCCCAATCCTAGCTCTCCTAGCATCATGGATATCCCATGAAACATAATAAAAAATTTAGTTTGCAATTTTGCATAAAGTTTCATATTCTATAACCCTTTGGAGGATTAGAGGTTATTAAAACACATTCAAGTAGATTATTCTCCAAATATTTTCTTATCTGAATTTGAGCTTATTTCTTATGTGGCTCCTTATACATCCTCCATACTAATTTGGCTCCCAGGTCCTTATTTTGACTGGCCATGTCCCTAAGACCAACCCCACCAACATCCTTTTGTTTGCTTACTTTGTCCCATGCTACCAAGGCAATCTTGTCTTTGTCTTTTGTCCCCTTCCAGAAGAATCTTCTTAACATCTAATTCAGTTTGTTCTACACTCCAATAGGAAGAGCCATATAAGACATGAGATAAATGGGCATGGCTGAGATTATCGATTTTAACATAGTTAATCTTCCAGCCCATGATAACTACTTCCCTTTCCAATATGCCATTTTATCCCCCATTCCCTATTTAAGGTTATCCCACAAACTATTGTTTCTAAGTCCCTTAGCAAGGGGTAAGCCAAGGTACATGCAAGACAATGCTCCTCGCTTAAAATTCATGATCTGCAAGATTTCCCACTCTATTTGAGTGCTTGTGTTGAAATTTTTTTTAAGGATTTGTCCCTACTAACCTCTTGCCCTAACGAAGATGCATATAGCATCTAAATAAGCTTTAGCTAAAAATCCTCTCTTCTCTTGGTTGCTCCAAGTAACATTGTGTAATTAGCAAATTGTTGATGTAATAGTGGTGGCAGAGTGCTTGTTACTTCTAAACCATGGATCAAACCTCTTTCCAGGTTGATGGACAAGGCCCTTCTAAGAGATTCAACCATTATGATGACTAAAAAGGGGGATATGCGGTCCCCCTGACAGATGCCTTTGGATAATTCAAAAAACCCCTCTGGAGAACCATTGATTAAAACAAAGAATCTAGGTGTGGATATACATGTGTAAACCACTTCAGCCATCTCCTATTAAAAAAAAAATCCTTCATTATCTACAACATGAATCTCCAATATACCTTGTCATAAGATTTCTTGATGTCCAGTTTGATAATCATTCTCGAATTCGTTATGGTTTGAATGGAGTAGATAGCTTTATAGGAAACTATTACTCCATCCATAATGGATTTACCTATCACAAAGTCTATTTGTTCATCAGAGATAATGTATGGAAGAATAAATTTCAAAATATTTGACATGGCTTTTGTCATTAATTTGTAAACAATGTTGCATAGTGAAAGGAGTCTACCCCTGCCTTGTTGGGAATAAGGGCAATAAAGGTGTTGTTTACCTCTCGCAATAGGTGTCTTGACTTCTAGAATGCATTAATGGCTTTTGCAAGTTCATCCCCAACTACATCCTAACATTTCTGAAAGAAACTAGTGGTCATTCCATTAGGCCTCAAAGCCTTATCCAGATGAAGCTGGAAAAGAGTTGATTTGATCTCTAAAATCAAAAAGTCTTGGGAAAAAATATTATTTTCTGCTTCTGTAACCAAGGTTGGAATATTTTGCAATAATTTCATTTGTGCTGACAAATTAGAACCTTCCTAAGTTGTTAGAAGGTATTTGAAATAGGATATTGCAGTTTAGGTAATCTCATCTGGATCCTTAACTCTACCTGGATCCTTAACTCTTGTCCCATCTGATATTTTGAGGTAGGAGACTTTGTTTGTCATTCTTCTCTAATTTTTATTGTCATGGAAGAACTTTGTGTTGTTTTCACCTTCCTTAATCCATGTCTCCTGATACTTCTATCTCCAAAAGATCTCATCTTTGGCTAGGACATCCTCATATGCTGACATGAGTTCTTTCTCCTTCACAAATATGTCTTGATCCATTCCTTATTTAGTAACCACTTGTTTGAGGTTCTATAATTCTATCTCTATATCTTTTTTAGCCTCGAAGATATCTTTGAAATGGGATTTTTTCCATGTTTTTTGTTTTTGTTTTAACCCCTTTAGTTTTTATACAAAAAATGAATATTTTTTAGTCATCCTTTGTGTCCCGATTCTACCATTCCTTGACCAAATAAAAAAATGTTGGATCTCTCATCTACATGTTTTCAAATTTAGATGGACTTCTATATGGCTTTTTTTCTCCTAGGATCCCTAATTGTAACGAAAAGTGATCAGATCCACAACATGCCAAGATTTGACATTCAAATCTAAATTGGAAGTTTGCTAAATCTCCATAGAAAAAGAACCAGTCAAGTTTTTTCTGCAATGTTACTGAAACCTATCCTGTGGTTGGTCCATGTATAATTGTCATTTGAGTATTGTATCTCCATCAGATTTTTTCTCTCTACCAATTCTGAAAAATCTTTTTGAGACTAGTTTTCTCTGCTACTGCCACCTAATTTATCCCTGCTATGTAGAATAGCATTGAAGTCTTGCCATATAGGATAAAAAGGTCCTATAATAAAGAGGAAAATTTGTCCAATTTCACCCAAACCTCCCATTTTTTGATGCAAGCAGTTGGACCATACATATTAATGATGGAAAAATTCAAATTAGAGTTCAGGCTTTTCACTCTATATCTCATCCAATGGGTATTTTCATGTATTCTCTCTTCATCTATCTCCCAAGGATTCCATAGTATGACCAGGCCCCTTGTGCTTGTACTGCCAGCTCACTCCCCATCTTTAATTTCTTTTTAAAAAGTTTAAAATCAACATTGGTCGATTTTGTCTCCTATAACATAATCAATGGGCCTTGACATAAGTTTAATCTTTGCTTGACCAAATGCTATTTATTAGGGGTGTTTAAGCCCTTAACATTCCATGTTATGATCCTCATGGCCCTTGGGGAAGGCCATTACCCTTCCTTGATCTCAACATCCAAGAAATGTTTGTTTGTCCCTTGGCTTCTCCATCCTAAGCCCTCTTCTCTTTTAGGGATTTTTTCCCCCTAAATTTATTATGTCTACAATTTGGTTTTATTTTGGAGGCTATATTTTAGCCTATCCCAAGTTTGTCTTCACCAAAAGCATTATCATTTACCTACTTAGGTTCCTCCATATTTCCAAACATAAGATTTTGTTCAGTTTTTAGTAAACCCTCATCCTCCAGATTATCCAACTAAGGATCAACTCCTATTGCATGCTTCCAATCAGTGACCTTTTCTACTTCCTCAAGAAAATCCTTGTTAAAGATCAAGTTCTCCATTACTTCACAAGCCTCTTCCATCACTTGTTCATCCTCTACATTTAGGATTGAATTTGGGCATTTTGATGCTTCCATTTTTTCTTCTTGTATAGCAATGATTTACCCTTTCTCCACATCAACGAGTATTCCTTGATCTCCTCGTGTCAAGATCTCCTCAGGTTGTAGTTGCTTATCTTGCTACTCAACTTGCTCTTTCTCGGGGCTTCCACTTCTCTCCTCATCCCTTAGTTCTTTCCTTTTGCCTTCTAGCTCCTTGATTGGTAACATTTGATCAACAACCTCTTGATCAGTCATTATTTAAAAAAAGTTTGAATTGCTTTTCTTTTAGGCATCTTGTTCCTCTTCAAAATGATTTGTTTTACCCTTTCCTTTTTATTCCTCAACAAAGCTCACTTTCGCCTCCACTGGGCTTGTCTTTTGATCTTGTTGTTTGGGTTTTTCCAGGGTATTAGGGTTAGGGTTTTATGCTCTATTTTTTTTGTTGATTTGATTTGGAGCTATAGGTAGCTAAATGATCCCTTGTGAGGCACCTGCCCCAATTTTGTATCTTATCAATTTTGACCTTTTGGATCTATTTCTCATTAACTGTTATTATTTCTATATCCATAATTTTTTTGTTTGTGGGAATTTCAACCAATAATCATGGCTTGGAATGAGCTTTGCCATTTAAAAAATCCTCTTTTTTACTTAGGAAGTTGCCTACTGCATCACCTATCTCAGCCAAAGCCTCAAAATTCCAGTACTTGATTGGAAGTTCATCCAAAGAGATCCAGACCAGTTTGATTTGAATTTGTGTTCTTAGGTATTAAAATTTGGTTCACAATTGGTTTTCAAAATTGCATTATTTTCAAAGAAAGCAAATCCCCGCCCCTAAATTTCTTCCTTTAAGTTTCAATAAATACATTCTAGGAAGAAAAAATCAATAGACAGAGCTTTTACACTTACTCGCTTATTAAAAAGATTTGTAACCACCACGTGATGATTGCCTCTATTTGATCTATGGCTCCACACCATTTCACAAATAGTCTGTGTCCTTATATTCCTCCACAATTGGTGACATAATCTTTGAAGTAATCACCATCATCGTCCTTTCTTGACTTAATTCGAGGCCTTGATTAGGGGGGTTTTTGAAATTTTGCCAAAACCACCCATCCTTGTTCTGCTTGGGTTACTCAATCTTCCTCCATGTTTGATTAACACTCCCAATCTTCTCCTCTCTTTTCCATTCAAGAGAATCACATTTTCCCCAATGATGAAAGCCAGGATTTTTGAGGATATTTGACCCCATCTGTCCATGTTGGGAAGCCTACATTTTGGCATCTGCCTCTAATGCGATAATTTATTTGCCAACGTTTTTACTATGAAAACCCTGATATTCCTACAGGAATTCGTATATTTGTGAGTATTTGCTCTTTGTCTCCTCATCTCTACTTATACCATTTTTAAGGGTAGTTAATTTATCATAAATATGTCACATCTTACTCTTAGTAAAAAATATTTGAAAAGATTACTAAGAAAAATAAAAATATAAAATAAAATATAGAATTAAATAATATTGTGTAATAAAAAGCCATATGTCTAATATTAACATACTAGACACATTTTTAAAATATGATTTATTTGCATATCGGGTCTCTTGTTCATGATTATTTTGATACTGAGCTTACTGATGGGAAGATTAGGAGGTGGAAACTGGTGAGTTTGGGTAATCCGGCAATGTGGTCTCAATTGCGAAACATTATAAATTCTGGACATATCCCTGTCTCCAATTATGATGACAATATATTTTGGTGTGGCTCTAAAACTGGAGAATACAGTGTGAAATTGGGCTATGGGGCACAAAGAATCAAAGGTCCGATCACTTCCTGGCCACACAAGCTATGTTGGAACAATCAGCTCCTCCCCAAAGCTGGGGATTTTCTCTGGATTGCTCTTCATAACCGAATCCTAACTGGGGATAGGCTTAAACTTATAGGTATCTCTGGCCCAAGCATGTGTGTCATGTGCAAGAAAGCAGATGAAACGTCCAATCATTTGTTATTCAGTTGTCTGGTCATTGTTGCTTGCTGGAACTGGTTCGTAGATAAAATTAACTTTGTCACTACCCGGAATGAAACACTAAAAGACTTCCTCTTGTCTTGGCCCACCTATCATTCTTTGAAATAGAGTGATTTATGGCTGACTGGCCCATCTTTGATCACATGGCACCTTTGGAAGGAGAGGAATAAGAGGATTTTTAAAGAAACATATCTTCCCTTGGACAGACTCATCGAGAACTTAAAATTGGCTATTGAGGAAGTGGTCAACGGTAAACACAAAAGAATTTTCAGATGCTACAATGACTGGGATCGATCCATGGAAAAATACTGGCGACTGAAAGACCACAATCCTGGTTCTGTATTCTCTAATAAAAGGGTTGACCGGAAGCATATCAGATGGAAAGCACCTGCACCAGATTGGTTCAAACTAAACTTTGATGGTGCTTATAGAGGTAATCTCGGGGTCTCTGGATATGGTGCCATTATCAGAAATGTTGAGGGTGATCTGATTCTGGGCACTTACAGTTCACTTGGATGGGCCACCAATAATGAGGCCGAGATTCATGCCCTCATTGCAGGTCTCAGTTTATGTGTCAAACATGGTTTGTCAAAAATAGTTATTGAGGGTGATTTACTTATAGCTATTAATGGGTTAATAAAATTGCAATTTCAAAATAGGATATCCCATGTTTTACTCTGCTATTGAACTCGATTGGAGTCTATGAGGTCATGCACACATATAGAGAAGGAAACCGGGTTGCGGATTTTCTTGCCAATCTAGGCGTTGATTCTCCCAATGTTGAGGTGATATTTGACAAAGCGTCTGCCCCTAAGATCGTCTGTGTCCAAGTCAAGTCAGATCTTCTCTGTAACAATGTTAAGTGAGGCCTTACTGCTTCTTATCGGTGAACATGTTGTTGTCATCATGCAAGCCATTCAAGGCAACTACTAAGTTGTTTTCATCTTTTGTAACTATGCCTTGTTTGCCGCCTTCGATTGGTCCTTTTTTGTTAATGGCTGGCATCTTGGCTTCGATATGTAAAAGTTCTTTTATTGAATCTAATATAAGGTGCTATCCCCAGACTAGATAGCACTTATCATTAAAAAAATAATAATAATTTATTTGTATTAAAAAAGCAATTAATATTTGATGCGAAATTTTTTTATTTTTTATTTTTTTAAATATTTATCTTAATTTATTTTTTAATAAATTTAGTCAAATAAAATATTTTCAAATATCCTCTTTAATAAGAATTATTTTTAGTTGAGTTGCAATGTTGTTGCAACGGTTTGCTTCAATGATTAGGGTTTTTAATAATTTTAAAAATTATGATGATCGTTCTTAGTATTGGCGTTGCTCATCAGGTGCTATGGTGCAAGTCGTCATGGATTCAAGCGATTATGGGTGATATGTCTTATTAATCTGCAATGGTCGATCCCTCTATTGGAAGTAATGTGAAGTTGGGGAAGCAGATTTTTGCAAACCTCCTCTCAAAGATGATTCAAGGGAAAGTTTTGGTTGGGGGAGAAGGCACCAGAATGTTTCACAAAATAAGTAAGTGAGACATGTGCATGTAAGTGAGCTAGGTGTTGGAGGCGGAAGGAAGGGTAAACCCAACAATGCAGCTCTTGGTTTTTTTTGGGTTGAGCAAGCTGTTGAAAGACCAATAGTGTGCTTCTGAGCTGAGATAAATAATGAAGTGATAGAAAATGAGATATTTTGTAGAGATGGGTTTGATTGGGCTATTCCAAGGATTTTGGTTGTCTTAGTGAGTTGCACAAATGGATTACAAAGTGTTGGAGCCCCATTTTAATGGGGGATTTTCAGATCTACCCTGGAGATTGCGGTTTTTTTGTGGTGTTTTTTTATAATGTGCAAGACAAGAAGAGAATTGTCTGTGAATATATGTGGAGTTTGGAGGAGAAGCACACACTTTTGTTGAAACCATGGTACTTGACTTTCAACCCCTCCACTAAATCATTTAACAAGATTCCAATTTGGGTAAGGCTTCCAAACCTCTCGCTTCAATGGTTTGAATCTTGTTTTAAAGCAATTGGAAATACTCTGGGTAGATTTATGGGGGTGGATGAAGGATCTTTATATTTATAAGATGCTTTTAAATAGAGCATTTGATAATGAAGTGCACCAAATAAAAACAAATAAAATAAGCATCTTGGTGGAAGGAGGCTTCCACACATCATTATTTGGTGGAGAAAGATGGGGATAATACTCAAAAGGATTTAATAGGAAAAGATGTTGCCAAAGCTAATAGGGATAAGTGGAGAGAGGATCCCTCAAAGACCAATGGGGAATCATGCCAAAAAACACAAACAATGTTAATGTTGATGGATGTTCTACTGCAAAAATAGATTCTAGACATATTGAGGTTATTCATGCAAAAGACGAGGGATCCACATTTGATTCTACTATGACATGTTTAGATGCAAAAGAGAAAGAGGGTCATTGAATAGTGGTGAATGAAGCATGGGAGAAGAGTTATGAAGGGAGAAAATTCCAACATGCCCTTTAGTGATCAAAAGGAAGTGTTGCAGGATGAAATAGAGTTGGAGGAGGGTTGAAAAGTGGTAAAGGGAAAGAGAGATAAGATGGCAAAGCGGGAGGAACCTTGCATTTTTGTACTTCAATCACACACCTATTAACAACAATCAAGAAGGAAGACTGAGAGGGGGGGTGAATCAGTCTTCACCGGATCTAGAAAAATTAAACTCCAAAACATAAACTGATAGACTTCAACAATAAACAGATAAGCAAATATTGTTAAACAGTTCAAATAACCGGAAGACAACTGAGAGGGGGGTGAATCAGTTGTCACAGATTACCAGTACCATTTACCAATTTAAACTTTAATACCGGAACCCAAAACATTAATATCGGAATAACAATTAATCCAATTAAGTATAAGCAATAATCACAGAATAAAAGTCAACCACATAACACCAAGATTTATATGTGGAAAACACGGTAAAGGGAAAAACCATGGTGGGAAGCCTACCCACAATCAAATTATACTTCTGCGGTAAGTATGTGAATTACAATTGAGGGGTCTACACTTGCAGAAAGGCCAACAGCCTAGAGCGCACTGCTCATCACAAAAGGAGCCTCACTGCAGACTACAATCCAGAGAAGTGTTGAACTGCAAAAGATAGCATCTCCTATGCCTGAGTACAGTTCTGATTAAGCTCAATACCGGAGGACCAAATCCTCTTACATAAACCCAATTCGATCTCCAATGATCGACCAACTCCTCTGCCCGAATGATATTACATTATTCGCACATTACATTCCTTGACCATGACCTCTAACAATAACCATGATAATCTACAATGAGATCTTACATCTATATATACAAATCCTTGATTATAAACAATCAGGTAGACCACCAGACAATAAACCAATTACATAATTACAAACCATGTTGGCCTTAGACCAAACAAATAATATCTGACACATAAGACATCCCGAAAATGCATCAATAGGTCCAATCCACATGTTACATTAAAGTCGGTCCATAACCTAGATCAATAGGGACGCAATATAGGTCCACACGCTTCAGCAATGATATCCATCTACCGAGTCTCGAACATGATCACCAACAACATCCTGAAACTCCACCAAAAGTTGCGCCAACACCACTTATGCAATTCATTGAAGATCTTCACCAAAAGCTCTGCTGGTGAAACCCTCACCGAAACCAAAAACCAAGCTTCTAAGCAAGCAGGATAGCATCCAATCATCAGACCAAAACCAACTAACCAAATATGAGCATGAGTATCATGAACAAGCCAATTCCATCACCAAACTATAACGGAGCCTACTGGATCATGTCGGATCCAACTTAACCATAAACCACTCGACTTACCGGGACCATAAGGGTATCGGTAAAGCATCAAAACAAGTAGTGTTGGCATCAATGAAAAAACATCAATGCAACACATAATCAATTCCACCAAATGGCCAGCAATCTCCCCCTTTGCTATTGATGGCAACACTAGATGTGAAAAACATCTAAGTACCAAGAAATGCCAAACAAGTCTCCCTCAATGGAAGACAACCAACAATCTCCCACATACAACTCTGAATATCAATATCTCTCCCCCTTTCTTTTTCTTTTCCTCTTCCTTTTTCTTTTTCACATTAATCACCCCACCTTTGACATCAATGCCAAAAATCTGACAAAAATATCAAAGCAAGAACATAAACTACTGAATCACAAAGCTAACTACTCACCCTGAGCAGTAGCATCCCACGGCAATGCTAGAATGAATAGTATCTATGATAATGCATGCCAGACTGATGCCAAACCGCATCAATCAAGTCTCTATCGAAGGGGCAGAAATTCCCAATCTGTCTCTCGGGTACTCAAATGATTCCTTGGGCAAAGGTTTAGTGAAAATATCTACAATGTGCTCTTTAGTGTTCACATAAACCAATATAACTTTATTTGCTTCCACCTTCTCCTTCAGAAAGTTGTACTTGATAGATATGTGCTTTGTTTTGGAATAAAATATCAGATTTTTTGATATATCAATAGCAGCAAAGTTATCACAATAAATAAATACCGGTGCATCACAATTCACCTTTATATCCTTCAACATTTGCTTCATCCATAAAACTTGTGTACAGTTAGTAGCAGCAGCAACATACTCAACTTCAACAGTAGATAAAGAAGTACATGACTATTTCTTGCTGATCCATGAAACCAACTTATTTCTAGGAAAGAAAGCTCCACCGGAAGTACATTTTTGATCATCAACATCTCCAGCCCAATCGACATTTGTATATGCACATAAAGTAAAGTTATCATCCTTATTGTACCACAAGCCATATTCTGATGTACCTTGCAAGTATCTAAAAATCCTTTTCACCGACATCTCATGATTTTCTCTAGGATCACTATGAAATCTTGAAATAATACAAACAACATTCGTAATGTTAGGCCTAGTCTGAGTTAAATAAAGCAAACCTCCAATCATAGATTTGTATCTTGTAGGATTTACCAGTGCTGAAACATCTTTTCTTGTCAATTTCTCACTTGTAACCATAAGAGTACTTACCAGTTTAGAATCTCCCATACCAAATTTCTCCAACAATTCCTTAGCATATTTAGTTTGACATATGAAAATACCTTTGTCAGTCTGAGTAATCTGCAAACCTAAGAAAAATTTCATCTCAACAATCATAGACATCTCAAATTCTTTCTCCATATTCTTAGAAAATTCTATGCATAGCTTATCTTCACCTCCAAAAATAATTTCATCAACAAATACTTCAATAATCAGTATATCATAATCAATGATCTTATAATATAAATTACTATCAGCACTGCCCTTAGTAAAACCAAGCTTTAAAATATATTTATCCAACCTTGCATACCAAGCTCTAGGTGCTTGTTTCAATCCATATAAAGCTTTCCTTAACCTGCAAACCATATTTGTATCATCTGATAGTGAAAAACCATTAGGTTGCTCAATATAAACTTCCTCATCGAGATCCCCATTCAAAAATGCACATTTAACATCCATCTGATAAACCTTGTAGTTTTTATAAGCAGCATAGGCAAGAAAGAATCTTACAGCTTCAATCATAGCTACAGGTGCAAAAGTCTCTCCATAATCAATTCCTTCCTTCTAAGAATATTCTTTACTAACCAATATAGCCTTATTCCTTATAATTTGACCATCCTCATTCAATTTATTCCTAAAAACCCATTTAGTTCCAATAACATTTTTATTTTTAGATCAGGGAACCAAGGTCCACATGTTATTTTTCTCAATTTGATCTAACTCTTCTTCCATAGCTTTTAACCAATATTGATCTTTACATGCCTCAATTACTGATACTGGTTCAACTTGTGAAATTAAACATACCTCGTTAGTTGTCAGTCTTATTCTTTTCATCACTCCATTGCTCTTATCCTCAATGATCTGATCTTCTGAATGATTCAATCTCACATACCTAGGAGTCTTCTGACTTTCTGTTCCTCTTCCTTGTTCTTCAGTTACTGTAGAATTCTCTGATGTTGCCCGAGTAACTAGTTCAACACTCTGTTCCATAAAGGTCCTACCAATTCAGATATAATCATTTCCATGGTCAATTCCTTCTCATAAACTCTGATTTGACTTTTGTTCAGCTCATCTACTTTGACATTAGCACTCTCCATAATTTTTTGTAATCCCTTGTTATAACATCTATATGCTTTGCTTTCATTAGAATAACCAAGAAATATGTCTTCATCACACCTAGGATCAAAATTTCCAATAATATCATCTCTCCTAATAGAACATTTACTACCAAAAATTTTGAAATACTTAACTGTACGTGTAATGCCAAACCATAATTCATAAGGTGTCTTACCAATTTCTCCTTTGATATTTACTCTGTTGAATGTATAAACCATTGTGCTCGCTGCTTCTCTCTAGTAGATATGAGGTAGACTATCTTACATCATCATTGTTCTCACAGCATCCAAGATAGTTATGTTCTTCCTTTCCACAACTCCATTATGATGAGGTGTCGAGGGAGCAGAAAAATGTCTTCCTATACCATGCTTCTCACAAACGTTATTAAACTCACTGGATGTGAATTCTCCACCATGATCTGACCTCAAACATTTAATCTTCAATCCTGTCTCAGTTTCCACTTTAGCCTTAAAGATCTTAAACTTCTCAAATGCTTCAGAATTTTCTTTCAAAAAAGTAACCCACATCATTCTAGAATAATCATCAATGATTAGCATGAAATATCTATCACCATGAAAACTTTTAACTCTAGCAGGGCCACACAAATCAGTATGAATAAGATCAAAAACATCATTTGATTTATCTTGTATACTTCTAAAAGAGGTTCTGACCTATTTACCTATTTGACATTCTTTACATACTGTATTATAAGGCTTCATAATCTTAGGTATATCCCTAACTGCCTTAGTTGAATTGATCTTCACAATGCAATCAAAATTCACTTGACATCGTCTTTTATGCTATAGACAAGTCTCATCAATTTGTGTAATCAAATGTGTCTTCTCACCGGAGTTCAAATGAAATATATTACCTTTTGTCTATGTACCAGTTGCAATCTCCAAACCAGATCTTTTAATAATTTTGCATTTTCCATCCTTGAACTGTAATTGAAATCCCTTATCTACCAATTGTCCTACACTCAAAATATTATGCCTCAAACCTTCAACATAATAAACATTGTCAGTATTGTTCTTACCATCCAATGATATAGTTCCTTTTCCTTTGATCATACATGCTTTGTCATCTCCAAATCTAACTAGATCACCATCAAATTCTTGCAAAGATGGAAACTTCCCTTTATCTCCAGACATATGATGTGAACAACCGTTGTCAATTACCCATTCATGTTTGTCTTCAATTTTAGCAGCAAGTGCCTTCTCTTCAGGTACATTCTCTTCCAGTGCCGGATCATCCTCTTTGATAGCCAAGAACACCCATTCCTTCCCATTGTCGGATCCACTAGGAGAGTCTTCTGCCAGTTCATCATCTAAATCAGCAACGCCTTCCTCATCTGCTATGTAGCATGATTTGTCTCTGTTTTTTCGATATCCAGGGTTAGGCTTAAATGATCTTCTAACTCTTTCTTCAAATATTGAATTCCTTTTAGGACATCTAGATGCAAAATAACCAATCTTATTACATGCAAAACATTTAAAAGGTGCTCTTCCTTCATACTTACTTCCTACCGGTCCTTTAGGTACTCATCTAGAAAATAGTGCTTCAAGTTGCTCAAACTCATCATCTTCTCTCTTCATAGCTTCTAATTCCTTTGCATACAAAGCTTTCCAATCTTTCTTACCGGTTGTAGATGTAGATGCATGAAAAATAGGTTCAGTCTTCATAGGTCCAGAAGGTCCAAATTCTTCAAGCTCAAAAGCAGATAGTTTCCCAACTAAAGTATCTCTGTTGACAGATGTATTAGCCATTGTTCTCAACTCATTGATAGCAGTAGCCTTCATTTTTTAAGCGAGTGGTAGGGCTCTCGGAACTTTAGAAAAAAATTCATCTTCGCTCAGAGTTCCACCACAACATTGAATTCCCATAACAATCTCATTTACCCTTTCCATGAATGCAATAATCCTTTCTTCTTTTTCCATCTTTAGGTTTTCATATCTCACCCGGTAACCATCAAGTTTAGCAATCTTCACTATAGGGTCACCTTCATTAAGAGTCTCCAACTTATCCCATATAGCCTTTCCAGATGATTTGTTGGTTAATCCCATTATTTGGTGTTCAGAAAGTGCACACAAGAGGGCTTCTTTTGCTCTACAATCATTCTCAAGCTCCTTTTCTAGGTTTGTCAGAGGAGGATTGTCAAATCTTGGATTATAAGGTGTGACACCATTCTGTGTGATCTCCCAAATCTCCTTGCCAAGACATCTTAGATGAGTCTCCATATGAATCTTCCATACTATGTAATTTGTTCCATCAAGCCTCAGAATATCCCTCTGAAAGATAGCTCCAGAAGCACAAGATGAACTTGAAATTTTAGTTGCCATAGGATCTTCCTCAAGTGGTTAAGATTTATGTATAGAGGACCAAAGCTCTAATACCAATTGTTAGACAGTTCAATAACCAGAAGACAATTGAGAGGGGGGGTGAATCAGTTGTCTCAAATTACCGGAACTATTAGCACTTTAAAACTTTATACCAGAATAGTAGTTAAACCAGTTAAGCATAAAAAATAATCATAGAATAAATAACATCCACATGACACCGATATTTGTACATGGAAAACCTAGTAAAGGGAAAAACCACGGTGGGAAGCCTACCCACAATCAGATAATACTTCTGCAGTAAGTATGTGAATTACAATTGAGGCACTTGGACTTGCAGGAAGGCCAACAACCTAGAGCGGACTTCTCATCTTAAAAGGAGCCTCACTGACTACATATAAATCCAAACTACAATGTGGAGAAGTGTTGAACTGCAAAAGATAGCATCTCCTATGCCTAAGTACAGTTCACGTTAAGCTTAATATCGGAGGACTAAATCCTCTTACATAAACCCAATTTGATCTCCAATGATCAACCAACTCCTCTGCCTGAATGATATTACATTATTCACACATTACATCCCTTGACCACGACCTCTAACAATAACCATGATAATCTACAATGAGATCTTACATCTATATATACAAACCCTCAACCATAAACAATTAGGTCAGCCAACAGACAATAAACCAATTACATAATTACAAACCATGTCATCCTTAGACCAAACAAATAATATCTAACACATAAGACATCCCGGAAATACATCAATAGGTCCAATCCACACGTTACATTAAAGTCAGTCCATAACCTAGATCAATCGGGACCTAATATAGGTCAACACGCTTTAGCAATGATCTCCATCCACCAAGTCTCGAACATGATCACCAACAACATCCTAAAACTCCCCAGAAGCTGTGCCAACACCACTTATGCAATTCATTAAAGATCTTCACCAGAATCTCTACTGGTGAAACCCTAGCCAGAACTAGAAACCAAGCTTCTAAGCAAGCAGGATATCATCCAATCATCAGACCAAAACCAACAGACCAAATATGAGCATGAGTATCATAAACAAGCCAATTCCATCACCAAACTATACCGGAGCCTACCGGATCATGCCGGATTTAACCAGAAACCACTCAACCTACCGAGACCAGAAGGGTGTCGGTAAAGAATCCAAACAGCTAGTGTTGGCATCAATAACAAAACATCAATGCAACACATAATCAATTCCACTAAATGGCCAACACACAACACCAAGATTTTTGACATGGAAAACCCGATTAAAGGAAAAACCACGGTGGGAACCTTCCCACACTAAGATGATAGTCTGCAGTAGTATGTGAAAATATTACAATGGGGGATGCAGATGCATTCAGACATACTGCCTAGAGATCATTACTCAAAAGATATTTGCCCAGAAGGCTACAACCCTCAGGGAAGTATCACTGACTTACAATATGATTCAGACTACAATCTGGAAGAAATGAACTGCAATGATAGCATCTACAAATGCTTGATGACAGTTCCAGTTAAGTATAATTATTTATCTGGCAACACCAATCTCACCTCAACACTTCACTGAATGATAAATTTCTTGTCCACACATTCACCTCTCTCTGATAATGCAGACATGATACCAACACCAAAACTAAGTGAATAACTCACCTATATATACAATTCATCAACCTTGATTACAAGGTCGGCTAAACCCTCAACTCACAAAATTACAAAAATACATTACACAATACAAAGATCAACCACCAGACCAATACAATGATTGACATTACATAGCATGGACCTAATTCAAATTCCCAAATGATCACATCCACCAGAAATCATGCCAAGATCAACCGCAACACGCTACACCACCAGAAATACCGCATAACACGAAAATCGATATCGGTTGATGAAACCACCAAAAAATAACACAACGATCAATACGGATCGCCAAAGAAAATAGGACATGACTAAGAAACACCAGCAAGAATGCTAGAATCATCACCAACAACTACGCCAATGCCACTTTTCAAATCATCATCTGTCAATGTCTGAAAGCTCAAGAACACAACCAATCAAATATCTGAAAGCTCAAGAACACAACCAATCTGCAATTGTCATGAAGAAAGATAACTTGCGGAGCACCTAATCATAAACCATCTGAAATGAAGATACAAAAGACCATCCAAAACAATATCCCAAAGCCTCAACACAAGATCTGATCACACCAAAATATACCGAAGGAAATACGAGATTTTGCAAAGTAGTGATCAACATAACCAAACTACAAAACCGGATTAGATGATCTTCCCAAAACCAGCGGAATAAATCACATGAATATGTTGACATCAATGACAAAAACATATCCTAGTAGTAGCAATGAACAACCATATCCAACAATCTCCCCCTTTGGTATTGATGGCAACATATGAATGTGAAAAATAGTCAATGCAAAGAAAGAAGATAGCACCAACAAAATCCCCCTAAGCAAGATAGATAATGCAATTTTTCACATGATCTCTCTCCCCCTTTGACAGCAATGCCAACGATCTCAAAAATAGAAACATGAGTCTCTCTCCCCTTGGGACACACAACCAAATCAACAGACTACTCTAGCAGAGGAGCAACACCAACTCATCAATCCAAATAAAAGAATAAGGCTGAAATTCACCGAATCGATGCAACTATTTATGCATCTAGTTCTCATCAGGAGGGGTGGATACCCCTAACTTGTCTCTCAAATAGACAAATGTATCTATAGGCAAAGGCTTAGTGAAAATATCAGCTATTTGTTCCTTTGTAGATACATACTCTAGCTTCACCTTCTCTTCACTGACTTGCTATCTCAAGTAATTGTATTTGATTGATATATGCTTAGTTTTTGAATGTTGCACTGGATTCTTTGACATGTTTAAAGAACTAGAATTATCACACTATATAATAGTAGGCTCATCATGAATAACTCTGATATCTTTCAACATTTGCTTCATCCAAACTATCTGAGTGCAATTACTAGCAACAACAATGTACTTAGCTTCAACAGTAGATAAGGAGATTGAATCTTGTTTCTTTCTAGCCCATGAAACCAATTTATTACCTAAAAATAATGCTCCACTAGTAGTACTCTTCCAATCATCAACATCACTGACCCAATTTGCATCAATGTAGGCACACAACATGAAATCATCATTATTTGGATACCACAAACCATAGTCCACAGTTCCCTTTAGATATCTGAATATCCTCTTAACACTAGTAGAAATATGGCCAATAAATGAATACGTGACCAAAATGTTTAGTCACGAGACCAAATTTTAGTATTTTTTACAAGAAAGCTATGAATGACTAAATAAATGACTAATTTGGTCATCGGGTGATATCACACAAATAAAAATGACTATTTGATAGATGATAGAGAAATTCTAAATAAATGACTAGATAATTGTCTGGCTCTTCTCTTAAAGAAATTAGGTACTTGTGGAAATGATATAAAAAATTGATCCTAATATTTTTGTTTGTAAATTATTTATTATTTAAATATTATTTTTATTTATAAATAATAACTTATATTATAACATAAAAAATAAAAAATAACATATTATAACATATTATTTTACATAAAAAATAACTTATATTATAACATAATTATACCTAAACTTGTTTTAATATTATTCTATATTTTTCACTAGTTTTTAAAAATTGTTTCATCTCTTATCTATTATATACATACCTAACCTAATTTATTACATACTAGAAATTAATTTATTAATTATTAATTCTAAAATAGTTAATACTACAATCTAAAGTTTCAAATGATAATCCTAATTTTCTTTATCTTATAACCTAAAATAATATGTTTTGTCCCTATTGTTGGATACTTTTACATTGATCTTTCTCCACTTTTAACCCTATCAAAGATGTCTCTATTATCTGTTATCCAATTTAATTCTTAAGTTAAAACTGGGTCATAATTAGTCTTGGTTGTCATCGCTAGGTCGTACCTATAATAAGGAAGTCTCCTCATCTCTATGGAAGGAATACAACTTTGGTTTCAAATTTGTAGATGGAAAAGCCTTTGTTAGTGAATGAGTGTACGTGAAGTGCAAAATCTCTTCAAACCCTTTCCATCACTACAAGGTTTTTATTTTAAATTATAAAAACTCTCTCTAAATCTACATCGCTCGATTAAACATTATTTTCCCCTTCAATTTCCTCTCTAGACGTATAGACATATTTTTTAAATTAAATATCATTTTTAGTAAGGTCTTTCTCTATCCTAATCCTAATTAAAATAATTTTAGAATTATAATAATTAATAAGAATTAAGATTAGGATTTAAAAAATTAATAATTATAATCTTAATCTTGATTAATAATTATTTATCTAAAATATTTAAAATAATTATTAACTAGCATTATAGTTATAATATAATTGATGAAAATATTTATTGTTGTTGTATAATTATTTTAAAGTTTAAAATAATAATTAATATGTTCTAACTTGAAAATTATATAATTATTAAAATAAAAATAATCTATATAACTCCAATATAAATAATTTAGCTAGGAAAATTGTCACAAAAATAACTTAGAGAGAAATGAAAACAAAATAAACAAAAATTTTAAACCACCAAATGAAAAATAAAATTCATTTCACCGTTTTGGAGGGAATCAATTTTCAAGATGAAAATCTCTTTCCGCATAGCATGAAAGTCTAGGGGTCTAAAGTTTTATTCCAAGAATGTTTTTAGACATTTGGCGAAATCACATGCAGATTGCAGAGTATGGATTCAAACCACACAGCTGCCCTTTAGGGGCTTTGTTTGCAAATGACAAGTGTGGTATGATAGTTTCTACCATGGATTGGTATTAACGTTACTCAAATTTTCTTCTCTAGTAGACTTTATTTCAATCTTGCATATAAAATATGATGATATGATTGACCTTGAATTTTTGCAGGCTACTAGCAGAGTGTGGATAGGTAGTGATTAGGGTCTCATTCTTGGCATTATTAAATTCCAGAGGCTTTGTTTTCTCATCCATTTCTTGTTGCATGAAAAGGTAGATTTTTCAGTCTCAATAGAATCCTCATTCACCAAGAAGTTAGGATCTCTGCATGATTTAGTTTGTTGATTTTCCTCACTATTTGATTTCTCATATATCATAAGCAAATAAACTTTTGTTTTTTTGTATAGAGGCAATAAGACAAGGACAGGGTTTACATTATCGCAATGTGTGTTTTCATTTTGTGGAAGATACTTTATCTTGCATCCCTATCCTAAGAGATCCTTAGTTGCCTTAGAAAATATTCCTTGATTTTCCAAGTTCATGAGATGGGTTATCTTTACAAGCATAGAGACTATCATGAGTTGGGTTATTTTTATGGTTCTTCAAAGTTCTACCATTGTCTCCATAGATCAAGGCAAATAGGTCTAAAGCTTAAGAATTCACGATGAGAATTGAGATACAAAAGATGCACCAAGAATGAAGAGTGTTACAATACCACCAATCTATCAATATAATGAGTATGTCATTCAAAATAGAGAAAGGGTCATTAATATTTCATCATTAATTCTTAAATAAAATAGTGCCTAAAAAACATTCCTCAAGACATCAATTTGCATAATCCAAGAGTCCATCAAATTCATGCTTCCAAACATCTTTCAAATTTGTCCCAGTTGTGACAGTTTTGATAGACCCGAACTCTGTTACTCATAGCTTGAAAAAAAGACAACATTGGGCAGATATCTCTAGTGAGAATGTAGAACACTAGGTTTACAAAAACATATCCAAAAACTATAAAGATCCAACGGTTAAATAACAAGTTATTCCCTCTGTACATAGACCAATTTTGACTGTCACAGAGGAACAAGTAAAATGTAAGTTCAGTCCGCCTAGGGCATTATCTTTCTCCGAGAATACAAAACTATTCAATCTAAACTTTGATTATTTAGAAAGAGCATTTAAAATAGACGTGTATTCCAAATTTATCATAATTTTGGATGGTTAAAAACAAAGTTATGGTTAAACCTTTCTTACTAACCCCGTCACGAAGGGTTTCAAGACAGTTTTAGAAAAACATGTTCAAACTTCCTTCATTATTCACAGCCAAAGTTATGATCACATCCAAAACAAATTTAATTCAATTGGAAACAACTCCAAATAGGTTTCAAGCCCTGGTCAATCTATTCATCCATCCAAAAATGCTAAATAATAGCAATACCACGTGACTGTTGTAGAAGACAGTTAAGAGTTATTACACAAAACTTTGATTCCGTTATTAAAAATTCAGTCAAATACATAACAAATGATCCATGACTAGTTTAACATCTTCCTTACTTCCTTTAAAATTATCAAATGATAGATTACATTCATATTTGAGTTAAAAGGCAGCCCACTTGAATCCTCATAAAATACAGACTAAGAGTAGCACAAATGCAAATCAGTGCAATGACAGAGGTATTCACTGACAAGTAATAGTATTGTGTTGTGAAGAAATACCAGAGGAGGTAAAGACTGTGATATGGTCAATGCTCGAGTTTTCAACCATAAGAATTGTTGTCATAGCTAGTAGTGCAGATCAAATAGAGCCAAAGGGCATTATTACTGGCACTAGCTTAGGTCTTTGTGTCTTAACTATAAAAGTCTCCTTTTGTTGTTCAATATTATTGTAACATGGTATTGGTGTCTTTCATTTGAATAAACACACCCTCAAAAATTTCAATCCCATTGTTATTGTTTTATCTATATTTCTTATGACACAAAGAAGACCTATTATGGAGGCTCATTATAGTCAAATACCTTTAAGACAAGCATGCACCGTTACCTTTCTTTGTTCAATGGTCATGAAAACCCCTTTGTTTGATACTTTCACGGTTATTCAAGGGTTTGAATTGATCTTTGTCCCCGTGTATATGGCTGAGCATAATGCATTAGGACTCTGATAGATACAAATTGTTGACTGTCTTTAAAAGCATTATGAAGCTATTATCCTAAGACTTCCTTTTGACTGAGTTAAGAAACACTTTAGTAATTCATGAAAATAGCCTTTGGGACTACAAATATCAACTTGATTTAGGATTGCTATTCTTTGTCGTATCTAAGGCATATCTCATAGAACTCCACCCATGTGCTTGTGTTCTGGTCAATGAAGATGTTGCGGTTTAGATTGGTAAGGGTTGCTTTTAAAATGTCTTCACTATTTCAAAGCATGAATGAACCTTCTCTAGACCTGGGATAGTTTTGTATCTGTACATAATAGTGATATTATGATGCAAGGCACACACACAATTTAGCTAATTCAATTATTTCAAAAAAAAAGGAAAAACAACCAGCAATACAAGGTAGATTTGGTAGAGATTTTGTCTTTTGACTGTCACTAAGGATAATGACTACTCTTTTTAGAAGACTATGACTTGTGAATGGTCCTCAATGTTGTTATGACTGATGTCTTTGGTTGTCTACTGTGAGATATCTCTTGGATGGGTCCTCATACCCTGTTAACTCAGTCAAGGACTAATCTTTAACATTCTGCTCTATGACTGCAAATCTTGTTTCTTGTGTGGGATGAACACTTGTGGAAAGATATAATATGTATCTTTATATTGCTTTTCCTTCTTGTTTCTCTTTGAAGCTCCACTCAATATATATTCATATGGTAATACTTCCTACTGTTCTCTATATGATGTTTTTTTATTTGTGCATGGACTGGAAATCCTCTATATAGTGACCCATTATGACTACTATAATGTTCTAGCTCAAAACATTTCTTCAAGGCACCGTGCATTGACTATCTATTCTTGCTATTTTGTATGCCTATTACCCTCTTTTTCATATTTTCCATTAATGGATTTTTTCAAAATACTGTGGTTGTCTACTGTGACCTTTGTCATGGTTTCTATCTTTGGTTTTCAAAACACCGTCCTTCGCTCCTACCAACTACATGGACTATCAACCAAACTTTGTGTGAACTGCTGCAAACTTACTACAAAAAGCTTTTCCTTTTTAGGCCTTTAATTAGAAATCAAACTTTGGACTCCATCTTTTCATCTTATGAATTAAATGCACATGGTTTATAAACTGATGGTACACTACTTTTAAGCTTTAAGGATAAAGTAACTCTCAACTAGGCTTAGGGTTTGGATCTTTACATTATTTCACTTTATCAAGTCTTTTTAACATGCAATATCATTGGATTTTTCTTCAAAACACTTAGGGCTATTGGTTGTTATTTCCACTCCTCTACACTCTTGAATTGATTATATCTTGCTTGGTAAAAATGAAGACTTCAGTTCAAACCCTTTTCGGTTCCTTGACATGACCAGGATTGCTCTTGACCTTTCATCATTATTGGCTCTATTGTCTTTGACTACCTGGGACTGCTCTATATTTATGACTACCTTAAAGGGTTTTCTTATGTATTTTCATGTGGCTTCTTTAGACAGTGATGCATTGCTCCTTAGATATTAACCTTAATCATTTCATGCATAACCTATTCTAGTATAGAGGTATCTTTGATGATGATTTCCTTTTAGCATATTGGACAAAAACTGATTGTTATACTTTGTATCTCTGTCATCTTAGGTTGTCAAACTCCCATTAATATCTTCAAAATTTATATGCAACCTTGACAGTGTGATTTCTATTGGTTTAATATGTTATACAGTTCAATAACTAGAAGACAACTGAGAGGGGGGTGAATTAGTTGTCTCAGATTACCAGAACTATTAGCACTTTAAAACTTTAATACCAGAACCAAAAATATTAATACCAGAATAGCAGTTAAACCAATTAAGCATAAACAATAATTACATAATAAATACCATCCACATGACACCAAGATTTGTACGTGGAAAACCCGGTAAAGGGAAAAACCACGGTAGAAAGCCTACCCACAATCAGATAATACTTCTGCTGTAAGTATGTGAATTACAATTGAGGGACCTGCACTTGCAGGAAGGCCAACAACCTAGAGCGCATTGCTCATCACAAAAGGATCCTCACTGACTACATAGAAATCCAGACTACAATCCAGAGAAGTGTTGAACTACAAAAGATAGCATCTCCTATGCCTGAGTACAGTTTCGGTTAAGCTCAATACCAGAGGACTAAATCCTCTTACATAAACCCAATTCGATCTCCAATGATCGACCAACTCCTCTGTCTGAATGCCATTACATTATTTGCACATTACATCCCTTGACCATGACCTCTAACCATAACAATTATGATTTAGAATGAGATCTTACATCTATATATACAAACCCTCGACCATAAACAATCAGATCGGCCACCAGATAATAAACCAATTACATAATTACAAACCATGTCGGCCTTAGACCAAACAAATAATATCCAACACATAAGACATCTTGGAAATACATCAAGAGGTCTAATCCACACGTTACATTAAAGTCAGTCCATAACCTAGATTAATCGGGACCCAATATAGGTCCACATCTTCAACAATGATCTCTATCTGCCAACTCTCAAACATGATCACCAACAACATCCTAAAACTCCACCAAAAGTTGCACCAACACCACTTATGCAATTATCAAAGATCTTCATCAAAAGATCTATCGGCGAAACCCTCGCCGGAACCAGAAACCAAGCTTCTAAGCAAGCAGGATAACATCCGATCACCAACCCAAAACTAACTGACCAAATATGAGCATGAGTATCACAAACAAGCCAATTCCATCACCAAACTATATTTGAGCCTACCGGATCATGTCGGATCCAAATCAACCAAAAACCACTCAACTTACCGGGACCAGAAGGGTACTGGTAAAGCATCCAAATAGCTAGTGTTGGCATCAATGACAAAACATCAATGCAACACATAATCAATTCCACCAAATAGCCAACAATCTCTCCCTTTGGAATTGATGACAACACTAGATGTGAAAAACATCTAAGTACCAATAAATGACAAACAAGTCTCCCCTAATGGAAGACAGCCAACAATCTCTCGCATACAACTCTGAAATAAAGACCAAACTCCTCATGTAAATAATATCTTTGTAAATCTCTGAATTATACATATATTTCTCCCCCTAATGTATTCAACTCCTTAAGTTTTTATTTTTCAAATCAATATCTCTTCCCCTTTGACATCAATGCCAGAAATCTGACAAAAATATCAAAGCAAAAATATAAACCACTGAATCACAAAGCTGACTACTCCCCCTGAGCAGTAGCATCCCACATATGTGCCAAAATGAATAGTATCTCTGATAATGCATGCCGAACTTATGCCAAACTGCATCAATCAAGTCTCTACCGGAGGGGTAGAAACTCCCAATCTATCTCTCAGGTACTCGAATGATTCCTTGGGCAAAGGTTTAGTGAAAATATCCGCAATCTGCTCTTTAGTGTTCACATAAACCAATATAACTTCATTTGCTTCCACCTTTTCCTTCTAAAAGTTATACTTGATAGATATGTGCTTTGTTTTAGAATGAAATTTTTTTGATATATCAATAGCAACAGAGTTATCACAGTGAATAACTACCAGTGCATCACAATCCACCTTTATATCCTTTAACATTTGCTTCATCCAAAGAACTTGTGTATAGTTAGTAGCAGCAACAACATACTCAGCTTCAACAATAGATAAAGAAGTACATGTCTGTTTCTTGCTAATCCATGAAACCAACTTCTTTCCAAGAAAGGAATCTCCACTGGAAGTACTTTTCTGGTCATCAACATCTCTAGCCCAATCAACATCTAAATATGCACATATAGTAAAGTTATCATCCTCAGGGTACCACAAACCATATTCTAATGTACCTTGCAAGTATCTAAAAATTCTTTTCACCGCAATCTCATGATTTTCTCTAGGATCACTCTGAAATCTTGAAACAATACAAAAAACATTCATAATGTCAGGCCTAGTTTGAATAAAATAAAGCAGACCTCCAATCATACATTTGTATCTTGTAGGATTTACCGGTGCAGAAACATTTTTTCTCATTAATTTCTCACTTGTAACCATAGGAGTACTTACCAGTTTAGAATCTCCCATACCAAATTTATTCAACAATTCCTTAGCATATTTAGTTTGACATATGAAAATAACTTTGTCGGTCTAAGTAATCTGCAAACTTAAGAAAAATTTCATCTCACCAATCATAGACATCTCAAATTCTTTCTCCATATTCTTAGAAAATTCTATGCATAAATTATCTTCACCTCCAAAAATAATATCATCAACAAATACTTCAATAATCAACATATCATCATTAGTGATCATATACTATCAGCACTGCCCTTAGTAAAATAAAGCTTCAAAAGATATTTATCAATCTTGCATACCAAGCTCTAGGTGCTTGTTTTAATCCATATAAAGCTTTCCTTAACTTGCAAACCATATTTGTATCATCTGATAGTAAAAAATCATTAGGTTGCTCAATATACACTTCCTCATCATTGTTCTAGAAACATCCAAGATAGTTATGTTCTTCCTTTCCACAACTCCATTCTGCTGAGGTGTCTAGGGAGCAGAAAATTGTCTTCTTGTACCATGCTTCTCACAAAAGTTATTAAACTCACCGGATGTGAATTCTCTACCATGATCTGACCTCAAACATTTAATCTTTAGTCCTATCTCAGTTTCCACTTTAGCCTTGAATATTTTAAACTTTTCAAATGCTTCAGATTTTTCTTTGATAAAAGTAACCCACATCATTCTAGAATGATCATCAATGATTAGCATGAAATATCTATCACCATGAAAACTTTTAACTCTAGCAGGGCCACACAAATCAGTATGAATAAGATCAAGAACATCATTTGATTTATCTTATATACTCCTAAAAGAGGTTCTAACCTGTTTACCCATTTGACATTCTTTACATATCGGATTATAAGGCTTCATAATCTTAGGTATATCCCTAACTGCCTTAGTTGAACTGATCTTCGCAATGTAATCAAAATTCACATGACACAACCTTTTATGTCATAGCCAACTCTCATCAATCTGTGTAATCAAACATGTCTTCTCACCAAAGTTCAAATGAAATATATTACCTTTTGTCTGTGTACCAGTTGCAATCTCCAAACCAAATCTGTTAATGATTTTGCATTTTCCATCTTTGAACTATAATTGAAATCCCTTATCTACCAATTGTCCTACACTCAAAATATTATGCCTCAAACCTTCAATATAATAAACATTGTCAGTATTGTTCTTACCATCCAATGATATAGCTCCTTTTCCTTGGATCATACATGCTTTGTCATCTCCAAATCTAACTAGACTGCCATCAAATTCTTGTAAAGACAAAAACTTCCCTTTATCACCATCCATATGATGTGAACAACCGTTGTCAATTACCCATTCATCCTTATCTTCAATTTTAGCAGCAAGTGCCTTTTCTTTAGGTACATTCTCTTCTAGTGCTGGATCATCTTCCTTGATAGCCAAGAATACCCATTCCTTCCCATTGCCAAAACCCCTAGTAGAGTCTTTTGTCGGTTCATCATCAGAATCAGTAATGCCTTCCTCATCCGCTATGTAGCATGATTTGTCTCTGCTTTTCCTGTACGTATACTTGTTCTAATATCTAGGGTTAGGGTTAAATGATCTTCTAACTCTTTCTTCAAATCTTGAATCCCTTTCAGGACATCTAGATGCAAAATGACCAATCTTATTACATGCAAAACATTTAAAAGGTGCTTTTCCTTCATACTTACTTCCTATAGGTCCTTTAGGTACTCTTTTAGCAAATAGTGCTTCAATTTGCTCAAACTCGTCATCTTCTTTCTTCATATCTTCTAATTCCTTTGTATACAAAGCTTTCCAGTCTTGCTTACCGGTTGTAGATGTAGATGCATGAAAAATAGGTTCAATCTTCACAGCTCCAAAAGTACCAAATTCTTCAAGCTCAAAAGTAGATAGTTTCCCAACCAAAGTATCTATGTTGACAGATGTATTAGCCATTGTTCTCAACTCATTAATAGCAGTAGCCTTCATTTTGTAAGCTGGTGGTAGGGCTCTAAGGACTTTAGAAACAATTTCATCTTCGCTCAGAGTTCCACCACATCATTGAATTCCCATAACAATCTCATTTACCCTTTCCATGAATGCAGTAATCCTTTCATCTTCTTCCATCTTCAGGTTTTCATATCTCACCTGGTAACCATAAAGTTTAGCAATCTTCACTGTAGGGTCACCTTCATTAAGAGTCTCCAACTTATACCAAATAGCCTTTCCAGATGATTTGTTGATTAATCCCATTATTTGTTGATCAAAAAGTGCACACAAGAGGGCTTCTCTTGCTCTAGAATCATTCTCAAGCTCCTTGTCCAGGTTTGCTAGAGTAGGATTTCCAGATCTCGGATTATAAGGTGTGATGTACCATTCTGTGTGATCTCGCAAATCTCCTTGCCAAGACATCTCAGATGAGTCTCCATCTGAATCTTCTATATTGTGTAATTTGTTCCATCAAGCCTCAAAATATCCCTCTGAAAGATAGCTCCAGAAGAACTAGATGAATTTGAACTGTTAGTCATGATAGGATCTTCCTCAAGCGGTTAATCTTTCTGCAGAGAGGACCAAACCTTTGATAACAATTGTTAAACAGTTCAATAACAGAAAGACAACTGAGAGGGGAGTGAATCGGTTGTCTCAGATTACCTGTACTATTAGCACTTTAAAACTTTAATATCGAAACCCAAAACATTAATACCGGAATAACAGTTAAACCAATTAAGAATAAACAATAACAACATAATAAATACCATCCACATGACACCAAGATTTGTACGTGGAAAACCTGATAAAGGGAAAAACCACAGTGGGAAGCCTACCCACAATCAAATAATAATTCTGCAGTAAGTATGTGAAGTACAATTGAGGGGCCTGCACTTGCAGGAAGGCCAACAACCTAGAGTGCACTGCTCATCACAAAAGGAGCCTCACTGACTACATAGAAATCCAGACTACAATCCGGAGGTGTTGAACTGCAAAAGATAGCATCTCCTATGCCTGAGTACAATTCTGGTTAAGCTCAATACCGGAGGACTAAATGCTCTTACATAAAACCAATTCAATCTCCAATGATCGACCGACTCCTCTGCCTAAATGATATTACATTATTCGCACATTACATCCCTTGACCATGACCTTTAAACATAACCATGATGATCTACAATGAGATCTTACACACACACACACACACACACACACACACACACACACACACACACACACACACACACACACACACACACACACACATATATATATATATATACAAAACCTTGACCATAAACAATCAGGTCGGCCACCAGACAATAAACCAATTACATAATTACAAACCATATCATCCTTAGATCAAACAAATAATATCCAACACATAAGACATCCTAGAAATATATCGAGAGGTCCAATCCACACGTTACATTAAAGTCGGGCCATAACCTAGATCAACCGGGACCCAATATAGGTCCACACGCTTCAGCAATGAGCTCCATCCACCAAGTCTCGAACATGATCACCAACAACATCCTGAAACTCCACCAAAAGCTGCATCAACACCACTTATGCAATTTATCAAAGATCTTCATCAAAAGATCTGTCGGTGAAACCCTTGTCGGAACTAGAAATCAAGCTTCTAAGCAAGCAAAATAACATCCGATCACCATACCAAAACCAATTGACCAAATACGAGCATGAGTATTACGAACAAGACAATTCCATCACCAAACTATATTGGAGCCTACCAGATCATGCCGAATCCAAATCAACCAGAAACCACTCAACCTACCGAGAACAAAAGGGTGCCAGTAAAGCATCCAAACAGCTAGTGTTGGCATCAATGACAAAATATCAATGCAACACATAATCAATTCCACCAAATAGCCAACACAATCATCTTATGGTACTTTAAGAATTGGTCTTGATGGCTTGTTAATCTGATAGTGACTGTCACTCTTTTCATCTTTCAAATTCAAGTAATCTGTATCTTGGCTCTGGAATTGACATTGTTGTTTTGACAGTGATATCTCTTTGATGGTTGCACTATAACTTTCTTTTTTTGGATCACCATTTTGCAAAGCTCATACTCATTTATTTCATTATGAGAACTAACTTGAGACATATCACTGTCTTTTGGCTCATATTCACTATCATACACAATCATCTTTATTCCTTTTGATTGTTCTTTGTTCTATCTTTTAGAGATCCTGCTCTGAAACTTTGGATCACTGCTCCAACTTACATTTCATTTACCAGTGAAACCATAGACTCAGGCTTTGTGAAGACTTGTGTTATGCCTGTGACTTTCCCAACATCAGCTTTTTGGAACTGTGACTGTGACTATGACCTTTTCACAGTGAATTAATGGTTCTTGTATCCTAAAGTTGTTGTGACTATGTATGACTGCTTTTAAAGCCTAGTCTTCTTGTATACTCCTCCTTTATGATGGTGCAAGAGCACCTCCTTACTCACCAGGCCTTTATGGGGTCAAATATGGAAGATATATGTTTTGATGAAGTATCAATGTAAATAAGGTCAAATATGATCATTTGTGTTGTAATAAGGTCATCTAGACCATTAGGTGTCATATTTAGGTATAGGTTGCTCATAATGGCAAAATTGTAAAAGTTGTCATTATTTGGATTTTGAGTCTAAAGTGTTCAAAATTGATGTAATAGGTCTTTTTAATTGTGTTTTACACCTATTTGGACCAATTTTGATGAATTAGAGGTCATAAATAAGTTTGAGTTCAAGATTCGATAATATCCAAAAATTGTCAATGTTGTCATTAAAGTGTCAATTGCATTTGTGACTCAACGGTCAAGAGGAGTTTAAAAATAAGTTTGGTGGTAGTTATGTGTTGGAAATGATTTAAAAATGCTTGTAATACCTTGTTGAACGACTATTGTTACTTGTTTTTGAAGAAGGAATCAATAATATTGGAGTTTATTGCAAGTTTTTTGTACTTTTCCACGTTGCAGACTGAAAATTCTTAATGTTCTCTATTGTATTGCATTGCATTGACGAGTCATTGAAACCAATTGGGGAGTAAAGTAGGGCGAATCTAATTTCTTTTAAACTTGGTTTCATCTGATTTGGTTGAGTAATAAGGGAGATCCAATAAAATCTTTCAAAACTGTCATAACCCTATCCTAGGGTAAACAACAAGAAAAAAAATGTAATATCTTTTATACTCTTTGCCAAATAAGCCCACAAATGGGAATAAATATGTATTATAATGTTTTCTTTCATTTTAGAAAGTTTGCAGGGTTGTCACTCCAAGTTTGGCATGTGATTTAAAGACCTTTTGGGACTGTTTTGGGTGTCTCAGTCCAAGAAGGACAGTGTGAAGACAATGTTTGAATAGATTGTTGCAACTATACAAGTTTAATGAATGGTGAAGAGGCATTGTGGTTGGGGATTTGTGTGTAGAGTCATCACAAAAGATCCAAGGTTTTGTATCCTTAAGAAATCCTTGAACAAAAGACATAATATGACTGTCCTCTTAAATTGTCTCATGACTGTCAACATGAAAATAAGTGACTTATATGCTTTTGTACTTTGTTGAGTGAAATGACTTTGGGTATGATGTAAAGGGGATGGAGACTTATTGTTGTTTATCATTTGGTGAGTGTCTTGGGTGTATTGAGAAAGGATTTTGCCATGTCGAGTGACTGTCCTAAACCATTGTGACTGCCCTATAACAGTGGGTTTGTGTTTGGGTTATGTTTGAAAGTTGAGAAGAGTGCGTGAGTAGATTGGTTATTGCTAGAGTGTCAAGTGAGTATGAGAAGAGTCTTGTTTCCATCCTCAAATTATGTAATTCAAACAAGGATATGGTGTTCATATGTTGATTGTCCTAAAGGAGTGTATTGAACCAATGTGTAGTGGTATGGCAACCGATTGTGGTAATACCTTGAAGGGTATGTGAATGTTCATGTGTGGAGGCATAGAAGTGAAGTCAATTGATGTATGGAGCAAACCTTGGGTTGGAGGTTGTTGTATAAGTTTGTGAGTCCTTCATTAAGGAAAGGTGTTGATGAATTGAATGAGTAAGAACACCTAGTTGAGAGAACACACCTCTAGATAGGTGAATTGGGGTAGATTATTCCTAGTTGGTGAGTTTGTGTGTGGATGCTCTGCATCATATGGCTTTGAGGTCCTTTATTACTGTCTTTGACACTCATTGAAAAACCCCTTAGCACTATCTCTAGACTTCTTTTTGAGGCTTTGGTGTTATTTTACTTGCTACCATCCATAATCTATACCTTTGTTATTGTCCTTTCAATGAATGTCATCATATGTGTTGCTTGTGTGCTCTGTATAAGCATGATCATACTCAATGCGTATATCTTATGACCTATGTATCTCTGATATGTTGATATAGGAGATTTTGAAGTTAATGTCATTCATCAAGTCTTATATACTATTTTGATCACCTTTGAGGACAATGTTATTGCTTTCTTTCATCTCATCTCTATCTTTCCAAGGCTTCTTCTGAGTTTATTTTCTTTGAGCTTCTCCTCTTTTCTATTAACATTATCCATTGAGTGTTGTGGTGTCACTACTAATGTCTTGTTGTGAAGACTACTTTTTGTATTCAAGCTCTGGTCGAGGGCTTGAACTACCAAATTTCTCATTAATCCTTTCAAACTATATTTCCTCATGGATACTTTGCATAGTAGATCTCTAATCTGTTAGGGGGAACTTGTAATGCCCCTACTTTGAAACTAATTCTATCCCATTTAAGGCACACAACCAAAATGGATCATTCATATTATAATAGCAATCAAATTTAATTACTTTTAAAAAATGTTTGTGATTATAAATTTTTGTACAAGTTCATCCAATCAAAACCAAACTGTAGTTTGCAGTCTCTTCGAGATTCCATCATTCAATATAATAATTGGTCATTTACTTACAAAACCTTGTGTCTTAAATTATTTGTGAACCACAATCATTTGAAAATTGAGCTATTTATCACAACAGTCAGTTGCTTCAGACTTGTATGGGTTCTTACTAATGTTGATTTGGAAATTATGGCATAATTAGTGAAGTGTGACAATTTGAAATTGCTGAATTTATCATGGCAATCAATTGCTTTAAGCCTATAGTGATTCTTCTTGATGCTGATTCACTTTATCACATCAATCCTTTGCACCAACAATTCTTCTTGATGGTGATTTTAATATGGATACCAAGATTTCAAGGAACTATCAATTCTTATAGATTGTTTCCTCTCCTTCCTTGTTTGTCATCCATTTTTATAACAAATTCCCCTCTTGTTTGCTCAGGATTTCATGAAAATTTCCAAGTAATTAAACCTTGGGATTGATTTTTTTTTCCACAATTCTATGCAATGCAAACAGAAAACACTTATAGTTTTTGTATGCGATGTAAAATGGAATGCTAATTTTTTAATTCTACAACATATGCATCATAATTAACAAGCAGTGCACATTTTGATTGAAAATTTGAGATGATAATTTCAAAGTTTGCTATCATGGATCAACAGAGAGTGGTAGATTGTGCATTGTTTCATTGAAAACAAGAGATAGATATATTAGGCTTGAACATGATGTCCTTTTTATTCTAGCGGGAGACATTAGAAGGCAAAAGAATTATATGTAATTTTTGTTCTATAACCTTGAAGGATATTTTTTCTACACCTACAATCATGTTACTTTGGTTCATTTTCCATGCATCTTGTGAACAAAAATCAAATATTTCTTGTTTGTTTCTTAATAAAAAACACAGTTGTCTTTTCCATTGTATGTGTGCTTTATTTACTTCCACAAATTGTTACATCAACTTGTAATTTATCCATATTTTGTTTCTCATAGTGTCATTGGGCTGGAACTTCTTATCTTTTATTCACTGTTTAAGAATGCCCTTGACTGAGAAAGGTTCTTTGTATATCTTTGATGACTCCATGGTTGTGAAAATCTCTTTCTTTGGACCCTTTCCGATTGGTGAAGGGTTCTCCAAATATGTGAACTAGGTTTTCACGATATTTTTGGGTTTTTTGAGTCTTTAGGTTTTATAAACTCAGTGAAAAATTTAGAGAAATTGGCATCTGGGTTTTTGATAATCAATCAAAACAACGTGACTAAAATTTCTAAGTTTTTAAAATCTTTTTGTGCCCAATCTGAGTATCATGACTGCATTACTCTCTTAATGTTTGTAACCCTATATCAATTGGGCTATTCAATTTATTTCACAATTATTGAATGGACTTTCAAACTGATTTACCCCTGCTCTGAGACTTCTTCGAGTTTCTGACTTTGTGGATAGTTGTTTGAGATGCATAAGTCTTTATTATTCCTTTGTGTGATTCTCTGCTAATGATTTAATCATCATGTGTTTGTTGATAGTTCAAATATGTTTTGGGTGATCTATTCTTTACATTATAACACAATGTCAGCTGTTTGCATGACCTTTGGACCATCTCACAATTTTTATCAAATCATATTCTGTATATCACTGTATTTCCTTGTTGTTTTTTAAAGTTTCTCTGTATTCAAACTTTGAAATTCAGATTTGCTTCATGATACTTGTGATGCTATGAAATCTCTGTATTCCTCATTTAGGTCAACTATAATGCCTTGTTTTTTATGAAACTTTCATGTGAGGTTGCCCTGCATATTGTCTTATTATTCATACCAAAACTTGAGTGCCCTTATTGTTCAGTGCTCTGCTTAAAATGTTGCTTTGAAACTTTCTTTATGACATTTTATTGATTCTCTGTATCTCTAAATCTCCAACCCGTTTTAACTTCATATAATGCCCTGGCCTCATTGCCTTATGATGATGTTGTTGGTATTTTGATGATGATTAGTTGTGATTGTCATTTATGGACACACACTTATTTGATGTATGAGTTATTCTCAACCGGTAGTTGTTCCAACCGGTATTGTATGTCATTAAATGTATAGTCTTTGTTTGTTGAAGACTATCGGTGTTTTGCAGAAGATGCTTACCGATCACAACATGACCGAAGACCCCAAGCAACATGAAGACCTCAAGCAGAACGAAGACCCCGAGCGATAGTTAATCTTTTGATCGGAACACTATGCTCCAATTTTTCAGTCTTCATTTGTCAACTGGTAATTGGTATATTGTATTAAACTAGTATAATTGTAATGTGTGATGAGTTATCATCCACTGACACTTTGGCGTTGTTTCTGTGTCGTGTTACCAAATGTGTCTAGATGCACTGTACCTAGGAAATTGTAGTCTAATCTTATTGGACCGACATGAAATCAAGTTCCTATATGAGGCCATCATGTCTAGGGTTTTAAAGAAGTTGTGTACGAATGTTGTAGGAGAAGATTAGGTCTGTGCGAGAAAAGGTATCTCACAACAGAGATAGAAAGTGCAAAATATAGAAGACTGAAGTAATGCTAGAATGCATTAACATGGAGTTGTCAAGGATCTAATCAAGCATTATGTGCTACTGTTTAGATCATTCACTTGTTGATTACTAATATCTTCGCAAGTCTGAAACCCTTAACCGGGTAGGCCCAACCAAGCCTATTGTAAATCCTCTAACAAGGTGGTTCACAGTTGTGGATCTGAAATCCTCTAACAGGGTAGTCTTTAGCAGGACTTATCTCCGAACAGAGATCTGGATTCCTAACAGGATCTGTTCTGGTGAAGACGTTGTAAGGCCTTAACCGATCTGGTTACTATTTTGTAGATAGTTGACTTGTGAGTTTTACTCACCGTGTTTTTTCCTATTTGGGTTTCCATGTCAAAACATCTTGTGTTATGGTGATTGTGCTTCTGTGGGTGAATGCTTTATTTGCTATTTGGCTTGTTTATGTTTTAACCGGTTTATTATTTAATTTGCTACATCGGTCTACAGTTAAATTGCTTAAGAGTTTGTTTAAGTTATTGGGTATACTAATTCACCCCCCCTTAGTATTCATCAGATGTAATGCCCCTTTTGGTTGTGGATTGTCATAATTGGCTATCACCTTTAGTTAATTATATCATTATAAAATGCATTTGTTGATACTGGTTGTCACAATCCTTTGCATACAAAACACCAAATTTGTAAGTGATGTAGATACTCCTTGGGTGTTACTATTATTGTGTGTGTTCCTTGTGCATCTTGTATTTGAACTCACTTATCATGGCTCAAGAGTATTGTTGCTGCTCCTTTTGAATGAAATCTATACTTTATGCTACTTGATGTACCATTGTCATGATATGGATATCATATTTGGTTCTCTTTGTCACTGCTCCCCTTGCAAACCTCACATGTTATTGTCATTCATATGATGATACTAGTCACCTTTTGACTACTGAGTACATCTAAATCTATGTTGTATAGGTTGTCATTGAATGACAACTTATTCTGTCATTAAATGACAACATGTAGGATCATGGGTTGATGTACTTGCTACTTAATAGCTGATTAATGTCACCCTGTGAATGATGACATGTATGCTGAGCTCAACTCCTTTGGGAACCCATTTAAACCCACATACATGATGAACATGAACTGAAAACCTGTATCTGCACATGAAACAAACAAGTTAGATAAAAACATGGTTCTTGTAACTATCTCATGGCACCTTTTCTATACTGATCTGATCTTTTGCACTGAAACTGATATCCGCTAGCTGTATACATATGTTTTGAAATTCTTATGCAGATAGGCTATGTATTCTGATGAATTTAAGTGTGACAACATTGTTATCCTCATTGCTCTAACACCATTTTTTCCAAATCTCTTGCAAGTACTGATGAACTAGGAGTAGAAAGAGTTGAAGATCAACCACTCCTTCAAAATTGAGCTCGCCATTCTAGGAAATGATGGGTCACTCTGTTGCCATCCTAATTCCTTTCAGTTGTTTATATATCTTAGTTGTATAAGTGTATGAGAATGTATGTATATAGCTTGGTTGGCTATTCCCACGGCTTGTGTGGGACACTTTGCACATTCTTGTAAATAAAAGAGTCATTTCTATGCAGTCTTTTGTTGGTGTTTCTTGACAGTATTTGCATGATGAAATATACTTCAATTCTAAAATCATAATGCGCATAAATAAAGAACTTGTAAAAAAAATTGTGTACTGTTCTCCATTTGCAATGTATAAGGCCTGATTAGGCCACCAAAATTTGACTGTAGTAAAATTTAGGTAACAATAATATTTTTATTTGCTTTATGTTTCAGTTCAAGTTTAATATTATTTTATTTTTGCATTATATAATTTATGGTATTTAATAAATTATTCATGTCATGACTATACTACCAATTAATGGAAACCAGTAAATAAAAATGACAAATATACTACCAATGGATGGAAATGGGTGAATAAAAATGACTAAATATACTACCATTTGATGACCATTAATTATTAGAATGACTAAATAAATGACTAGATAATAACAATCAATGACTAAATTAATGATTAAATATATGACAAAATTAGTGACTAAATATATGACTAAATTAGTGTTTATCATGACTAAATAAATGACCAGATAGCAACAATCAATGACTAAATTAGTGATTAAATAAATGACTAAATATATGACTAAATTAGTGACTATCATGACTAAATAAATGACCAGATAACAACAATGAATGACTAAATTAATGACTAAATTAGTGACTAAATCAATGACTGAATCAGTGACCAAAATCGATGACCAAATCGATCAATCAAAACAAGCAATGGTCACGTGACCAAATCAAAACAAGCAATGGTCACATGACCAAATCAAAACAAGCAATGGTCACATGACCAAAATGATTTATGACCGACAATAAACTACCAGTGGTCATGCGATCAAATTTAGTCGTTTATCTACAATTTTGGGTATCTTTTTTAGTCATATATTGTTGTTTTTGTACTAGTGTAACAATGGTAACATGGATTTTCTTTGGATCAACTTTATATATAGCAGCCATACACACAACATGCATAATGTCAGGCCTAGTCTGAGTAAGATATAATAATTGACCAACCATAGATCTGTACAAACTCTGATTAGATTTCGAAGATTCATCATTTTTTGACGATTTACAACCAATCACCATAGGAGTTCCAACCAGTTTGGAATCATCTAGTCCAAACTTCTTCAACAGTTCCTTCACATACTTAGTTTGAGATATAAAGATACCTTTTCCTATCTGTGCAATCTGCAAACCTAAGAAAAACTTCACTCACCAATCATAGACATCTCAAATTCTTTATGCATATCACCGACAAACTTCATACTCATATCATCATCACCACCAAAAATAATGTCATCAACAAAGACTTCAACAATCAAAATGCTATCATTTTCAATCTTAAAGTACAAATTACTGTCAGTAACACCTTTAGAAAATCCCAATTTCAACAATTATTTGTCTAATCTAGCATACCAGGCTTTAGGAGCTTGTTTCAATCCATAAAGTGCTTTCTTCAATTTGCACACCATGTCTCCATCATCCGACAGTGAAACTCCATCAGGTTGCTCAATGAAAAACTTCTTCCTTTAGATCACCATTCATAAATGCAGATTTGACATCCATCTAATATACCTTGAAATCTTTATAAGCAGCATAAGCAAGCAACAGTCTAACAACTTCAATTCTGGCAACCAAAGCAAAATTTTCTTCATAATCAATTCCTTCTTGCTGTGAGTATCCTTTGTAGACCAGTCTATCTTTATTTCTGACTACTTCACCAGCTTCATTCGATTTGTTCCTAAAAACCCACTTACTACCAATAATATTTTTATCCTTAGGTCTAGGAACAAGTTCCCAAGTGTTATTCTTTTCAATCTGATCTAATTCTTCTTCCATGGCTCTTATCCAGTTATCATCTTTACAGGCTTCAACAACATCTTTAGGTTCAAATTTAGAAATCAAACATACTTCTTCTGCAACTAACCTTTTTCTAGTCATCACACCTTTATTCTTATCACCAATAATCCAGGATTTTCAGAATGATTCAATTTAACATACCTTAGAGTCTTCTGTTTATTCTGATCCTTAGGTTCCTGAACATCTTCACTAGCAACAACAACATTCAGATTAACAGTCTCTACCAGATCATTCTACTTAGACTCTTCAGGTTGAATAGGAGCTAAAACAATATGTTGACCATCATCATAAGCTCTGATCTCTTTCCCAAGGTTATCATCCACCTTCACATTTGCACTCTCAACTATCTTTCTTAGTCTCTTATTATAGCACCGGTAGGGTTTTCTCTTTGTAAAATATCCCAAAAAGATACCTTCGTCACTTCTGGCATCAAAATTTCCAATAGCCTCATATCTCTCGATATAACATTTGCTACCAAAAACTTTGAAATATTTTATAGTAGGAACATGACCAAACCAAATCTCATAAAGGTTTTTACCGATATCACCTTTTATATGAACTCTGTTAAATGTATAGACTGCGGTGCTAATGGCTTCTCTCTAGTAGACCTTCAGAACATTTCCTTCAATCAACATAGTTCTTGCAGCATCCAAAACAGTACAGTTCTTTCTCTCAACAACTCCATTTTGTTGTGGGGTTCTAGGAGAAGATAGTTGTCTTCTTATTCCATGCATCTCATAGGATGAATTGAACTCACCGAAACATAACTCTCCAACTCTATCAAATCTCAGACACTTCAGCTTCAATCCGTACTTAGTTTCAACTTTAGCTTTTGATATCTTAAATTTGTCAAATGCTTTTGATTTTTCCTTCAAAAAGACAACCCACTTCATCTTGGAATAATCATCAATTAGCAGCATAAAGTATCTATCAATCTACACACTTCTAAAATTTGTAGGTGCACATAGGTCACTATACACAAGATCTAGCAATCCATCAAATGTATACTGTTTACACTTGAAGGAAATCCTTGTTTGCTTACCCAACTGACATTCCTTACATATTGGTTTAACGGGTTTAACAATCTTAGGCAGATCTCTAATAGCTTGTGTAGAACTAATCTTAATCAATGAATCAAAGTTTACATGACACATCCTCCTATGCCACAACCAACTCTCATCTATCTTAGCAATCAAACAACTTTTCTCACCAGCATTCAAATGAAAAGTGTTACCTTTAGTCTTAGTCCCGGATGCAATCTCTATACCAGAGGCATTTAAGATCTTGCACTTAGCATCCTTGAATTGTAGATCATAACCCTTATCAACGTCCAAAACTCAAAAGGTTATGATTCAAACCTTCAACATACAAGACATCATCAGTGTTATGCTTACCATCAAAAGAAATAGAACCTCTCCCACTGATCACACAGGCTTTGTCATCTCCAAATCTAACTATTCCACCATCATACCTTTCCATGCTTATAAATTTGCTTCTATCATCGATCATATGATGTGAACAACCGCTGTCAATCACCCATTCGCTCTTTTCTTCTACCTTAGCAACCAAAGCTTTCTCCTCAACATAACAACTAGTGGAATCAATAGGTACAAGTCTATCTTCTTTAATGGTAATAAACACAACTTCATCTCCTTCAGATTCATCATCTGTAACACCTTCATCTGCAGCATAATAATAGTTCTTCTGGTTCCTAAACTTCTGGTTAGACTTATAAGGCTTATCATACTTTTCATGCTTCCCATATCTATCATTCCTATCATGCTTATCAAACTTATCATGTCTGTCATACTTAGCCATTCTCTCCAGGCATCTAAAAGCAAACTGTCCTATCTTATTACAAGAAAAACATTTCAAGGGCAACTTTCCATCATACTTACCAACACCTTTAAGCAATCTCCTACCAATCAATGCTTCCAGCTCATCAAACTCTTTTTCTTGCTCTGCAATTTCTCTTCTTTCTCTTTCATATCTGGATATCCTACATTCATCAAGGTCATATTTCTGCTTACCAGATATAGATGCTGATGCTCTAAATGTAGTCTCATACTTTCCATGTGATTCTCCAAATTTGCTTAGCTCAAATGCAACAAGTTTTCCAACTAGCACATCTCTTGTTATCGTATTCACACTCCAGATCTCATCAATAGCAACAACCTTATGTTTACAAGCAGGAGGCAAAGATCTCAGTACCTTAGAAACAATCTCATCTTCCTCAATCTTTCCATCGACACACCTGATACCAAGAACAAGTTCATTCACCTTAGCCATGTATGGATGCATGTTCTCATCATCTCCCATTTTCAATGTCTCATACTTTCCTTTCAAACTCTGTAACTTTCACTTGACTACCACCTTCATATAGGTTCTCAAGCTTCTCCCAAATCTCATGTGCGGTTTGAAGTCCCATAGCATTTGTCATTTTAGAATCAGTCAGGGTGCTAAGCAATGCTTCCTTCACTCTGATGTTATATTCTTCTTCCTTAACCTCATCAGGAGTAGATGGTCCATTCCGAGGAACAATATATACATTCTTAGTAATCTTCCAGTAATCCTCTCCAAGACATTTCAAGTGCACCTCCATCTGGCTCTTCCATATAGTATAGTTACTTTCATCAAACCTCAGACTGTCCTTCTTGAAAAGAATACCTTGAGCTGCGATCCCGGATCTCCTCAAGCGATTAAGCTTCTACTAGAGGATCTAGCTTTGATACCAATTGTTAGCAGCAATCAAGAAGGAAGACTGAGAGGGGGGGGGGGTGAATCAGTCTTCCTTGGATCTAGAAAAGTTAAACTCCAAAACATAAACTGATAAACTACAACAATAAATAGATAAGCAAATTAACACCACAACACACGACACCAAGATTTTTGATGTGGAAAACTCGGTTAAGGAAAAACCCATGGCGAGAATCTATCCATAGTAAGATGATACTCTGCAGTAGTATGTGAAAACATTACAATAGGGAGTGCACATGCATTTAGGCACATCGCCTAGAGCTCACTGCTCAAAAGATATTTGCCCGAAAGGCTACAACCCTCAGGGAAGTCTCACTGACTTACAATATGATTCAGATTACAACCCGAAAGAAATGAACTGCAATGATAACATCTACAAATGCCTGATGTTAGTTCCGGTTAAGCACAATTGTCTGCCCTGCAACACCAATCTCACCTCAACACTTCACTGAATGATAAATTTCTTGTTCGCACATTCACCTCTCTCTGACAATGCAAACACAATACCAACACTAAAACTAAGTCAATAACTCACCTATATATACAATTCATCAACCTTGATAATAAGGTTGGCTAAACCCTCAACCCTCAACTCACAAAATTATAAAAATTATATTACACGACACAAAGATCAACCACCAGACCAATATAATGATTTACATTACATAGCATGGACCAAATTCAAATTCTTAAATGATCACATCCACCGAAAATCACGCCAAGATCAACCGCAACACACTACACCACCAGAAATATCGCATAACACGAAAATCGATACCGGTTGATGAAAACCACCAAAAAATTGCACAACGATCAGTGCGGATCACCAAAGTAAATAGGACACAACTAGGAAACACTAGCAATCATGTTAGAATCGTCACCAACAACTGCACTAATGCTACTTTTCAAATCGTCATCTGCAAACGTCTGAAAGCTCAAGAACACAACCAATCAACAACTGTCACAAAGAAAGATAACTTGCAGAGCACCAAATCACGAACCATCTGAAATGAAGATATACAAGACCAACCCAAACAATATCCCAAAGCCTCAACACAAGATCTGATCACACTGAATATACTAGAGGAAATATCGGATCCTGCAAAGCAGTGATCAACATAACCAAACTACAAAACTAGATCAAACGATCTTCCCAAACTCACCAGAATAAATCACAAGAATATGTTGACATCAATGACAACAACATATCCTAGCAACAACAATGAACAACCATATCCAACAACACCAAGATAGAGAAAAAAAAGAAGTTGTAATCATGCAACTTGTTAATGGGTCTCTGCATTTACGTGTTTTGTTTTCTGGGAGGTGGCTCCTGATTGTAGCCTCACTTGGTTCAAGCATTTCCAAGTGAGACTACAACCATTTATTTTAGTTATAATTATTGCATTTCCATATTAATTTGAAGGCCAAATCCCTGCATCAGAAATTTCCATATTTTAGTTATACTTATTGCATTTCCATATTAATCAGAAAGCCAAATTTTCTTAATCTAATCCTAGTCCCAATTATAATTATAATGCTTTCATTATTATAATAATTAGTAATAATTAAGATTATAATTACCATTTAATTAACAATTATAACGATTTTAGTTGTTTTTTAATTTTAATTTTATTTGTATGTATTTATTTATGTTTTTAAAGTTAATACATTTTGCAAAATAAGAATAAAGATAATGTTGTAATGAAATAGTTTAAGATTTGATTTATTTTTCTTAATTTAAGGATGTTATTTAATTTAAGTTTTATTTTATTTTATTAACTATATATTGAAAAATAAATAATTAAAAAATAAATTAAAATAGACAATTTATTTTTTAAATATATTTTTTTTCAAAGAAACCCTAAAAAATATATCATTCCTAAAATGAGCTCCTATAAATTATAAATTATAAAGTTAAAAATTTCACATGTTGTAGTTGGTGGGAAACCAATTTATTAATAATTAGTTAAGATTTCACTAATACAATAGATTGCCTAATATTAAAATAATTGAATGTGGAAAACATTTAAATAAGTTTATAGCAATATTGTAATCGCATTAAACAAATATTTATAATAAGTGAAATTTCAAATTTAATCATGTTAATAAATATTTTTGTTATAATTATATTTATTTCAATGATAAATTCATTTTCTAATACAGATGTAAAATAAACTTAATTACAACCGATTTTTAATCTATTTAATAAATGTCAAAGAAATGTCTCATTAGTGATATTTAATTTTCTATGGTCAAGCTCAACTTCAAATTTGAAGTCAATTTCAATGTCAAGGTCAACCTCAATTATTAATACTAAACATAAGAACCTCAAAATAATAAATACAAATTTCTTATAACTTAAAAATAAATAAAAATAGAAGATAATGATTTTTTTAATTTTCAAAAGAAAACAAATAAATAATTTTTTTTAACTTTATTGAAAATATTAGAAAATAGAATGAGATAATTATTTAATTTTAAATTTATGTTTGAAATTATCTTTAATTAAATTTAAATCATTATTATTATTATTTTTTTCATTAAAGTTAATATTTTATTTCAATTTTATCTCATTAATTAATCATGCTTTAAAAGGGGACATCTAGTAGAAAGATAGCTCTCCATACTTTTTATATAGATTTTTTAAAGATATATATGTTAATATTCATTTAGAATCAAACTTTAAAAAAAACGATTTTCAAACCATATATGAGTAAATTTTTGATAAAAATGAATTGACATGAAAAAGACTACATATTTTAATTCCAAAATTAAAAATAATTTGATATGAAAAAAGCAACACATTTTAATTTCAAAATAATAATCTATTGCTATTATAAATATATTTTTCTATTAACTATTATTTAAATTTTATTATTTTGTCTTTTTCCTAACTTATTAATATATAGATTTTTTTTAATTAGAAATTTATTATAACAATAATTTCAAAAATACTATACCTTGATTAATCTCACTCAATCATATAAAAACAATATACAATTATATATGAATCAACTCATAAATACTATATCTTGATAATCTCACTCAATAATTTATCAAGATATAGTATTTATGAGTTGATTCATATATAATTTTATATTGTCTTTTTATGATTATATGAGATTGACTAATATTGTTACCTTAGTTAAAAACAATATAAAATACTTTAGTCAATCTCATTCAATCATATATATAAAGACAATATAAAATTATATATGAATCAACTCTTAAATACTATATCTTGATAATCTAACTCATAAAGATTATATTTTGATAATCTCACTCAATAATATAAAATTATATATGAATCAACTCTTAAACAATATAATCTCACCCAACCATAAGAAAAATCAACGAAATTAAAAAACTCAAAAAAAAAAAAAAAACATAAAAATTTGCCACAAATATAACTTTTAATTAAAAATTATTTGAAAAAAACAATAAACTATAGGCAAGTACCAGCACCACGTAGAACTGTGAGGAAGAAGAATGCAGTGTTGTTGTCCAGTGTATAACAAATTTTATTTTAGAGAAGAAAAATGAAAACTGTTACTGATTAGGACGTTACGTACAGGTGAATGGGCAGCGGTGGCGCGAGAGAGCCATTGAGAGAGCATAAGAAGAGATAAGGATGTTTCAAATATCCGATTCCCTGATTGGCATGTACGAAATTGCCGGGAATGGCAGTAATTTGGGTTTGAAAGCGGCGTGTAGCAACTACCACCACTAAAAGGGTGCGGGTGGTTGTGAGGAGGAGCAAGGCGAGAGAGGAGGCATGGCGTCGAGTAGCAGGGCGGAGGCGTCGAGTGGCAGGGGCTCAGCATCAGCTAGCAATACCAACAGGAGGAGCAATTCAACCAGTAACACTAACAGTAAAGCAGCAATGGCGATGAAGCAGTACAACGCGGACACACAATTGCATCTTGTGTTCGAACAGTCGGGAGAATCGGGTAAGTCTTTTGATTACACTAGGTCCATAAAGTCCACAACAGAGTCGGTTCCTGAACAGCAAATTACGGCCTATCTGTCTCGAATGCAAAGAGGAGGAAATATTCAGCCTTTTGGATGCATGCTTGCTGTCGAGGAAAGCACCTTTAGGATCATCGCTTACAGTGAAAATGCGGCGGAAATGCTGGATGCGGCGGGGCAGAGCGAGAGTCAGTCTGTTCCTGATGTGAAAAGTGAGGCAGCCGTGAGAATTGGGAGTGATGTGAGGAGGCTCTTCACGCCGTGGAGCGCGCGGAACTTGGAGAGGGCCGCGATGACGCGTGAAATAAGCCTGGCGAACCCAATTGCGGCGGAGTCCAAGAGCGGCAAGCCCTTTTATGCCATTGTGCACAGGATTGATGTTGGGATTGTGATTGATTTGGAGCCGGTGAGAAGAGGGGAGGCGGCGGCTTTTGGGGCGTGGGGAGGAGCAGAGGGCGTCGCAGGAGGGGCTGTGCCGTCGCAGAGACTGGCCGTGAGGGCAACGTCGAGGCTGCAGGCTGTGCCCAACGGGGATATCGGTCTGCTTTGCGATGCTGTTGTTGAGGAAGTCAGGGAACTCACTGGGTATGACAGGGTTATGGTTTACAAGTTTCATGAAGATGAGCATGGGGAGGTTGTTGCAGAAATTAGGCGCTCTGACTTGGAGCCCTACCTTGGACTACATTATCCTGCCACTGATATTCCCCAGGCATCCCGGTTTCTTTTCATGCAGAACAGGGTGCGTATGATCTGTGATTGCCGTGCTAATCCTGTCGGAGTCATACAGGTGGAGGAATTAAAGCAGCCCCTCTGTTTGGTGGGTTCTACGCTAAGGGCACCCCACGGTTGTCATGCTCAGTACATGGCTAATATGGGCTCAATTGCTTCTCTTGTTATGGCTGTAATTGTCAATGGAAATGGAAACGATGAAGAAGGCAGCAGCGGGCGAGTGAAGCTTTGGGGTTTGGTTGTTTGTCATCACACTTCACCTCGAGCCGTTCCCTTTCCCCTTCGCTCCGCTTGTGAATTTCTGATGCAGACATTTGGTCTTCAGATTAATATGGAAATGCAATTGGCTGCTCAATTGACAGAGAATAACATTCTTAGGACTCAAACACTTCTCTGTGATATGCTTCTCCGAGACGCACCTATTGGAATTGTAACCCAGTCTCCTAGTATCATGGATCTTGTTAAGTGTGATGGGGCTGCCCTTTACTACGGGGGTAAGTTCTGGTTGCTCGGAGTGACCCCCACGGGAGCTCAAATTAAGGACATTGCAGACTGGTTGCTTGAATACCACGGGGATTCAACAGGTTTGAGCACAGATAGTTTAGCAGATGCTGGCTACCCGGGTGCAGCATCCCTTGGGGATGCTGTCTGTGGTATGGCTGCTGCTAGAATCACATCAAAAGATTTTTTGTTCTGGTTTAGATCTCACACTGCAAAAGAGATGAAATGGGGAGGAGCAAAGCATCATCCCGATGATAAAGATGATGGTCGGAGAATGCACCCTCGTTCTTCATTCAAGGCATTCCTAGAAGTTGTCAAAAGAAGAAGCTTGCCATGGGAAAATGTAGAAATGGATGCAATTCACTCTCTGCAGCTTATCCTACGTGGTTCATTTCAAGACATTGATGACAGTGAAACTAAAACTATGGTTCATGTTCAGCTACATGATTTAAAATTGCAGGGCATTGATGAGCTTAGCTCCGTGGCAAATGAGATGGTGCGATTGATTGAAACAGCTACTGCACCTATTTTAGCTGTAGATTCTGCTGGAATTGTGAATGGATGGAATGCAAAGGCGGCAGAATTGACAGGACTTCCAGTTGGAGAAGCTATGGGCAAGTCATTAGTTCATGACCTTGTTTTTGAAGAATCTATGGAGACTGTGGAAAAAATGCTCTATCATGCTCTGAGAGGTACATTTTTTTACATTGGAAGGTTTGTTCTCATAGTTTTATAATTGAAGTACATGCGTATGAGGAGTTATGAAAGTTGTTGGCTGAGTTTATAGCCCAACTTTATGTATGCTTATAGCAGCCCAACTGTTCTTAATAGATACCAGTTCCAAGCACTCGTTTACCTGATTTCAGTTATCGTTGCACCTGAACTATCAAGCATTAGATATACTGTATTCATTCTTGTTACCCATCCCTTAGTCTGTATTTAAAATGTGAGGAAGGTTTACTTTGGAAACAACACTGCAGCATTAGTTTATAGTTATACAGCTGTTTCATATTATAATAGTTTATAAATGCCCTGTAAATCTTTTGCAGGAGAGGAAGATAGAAATGTTGAGATAAAGTTGAGGACGTTTGGTCCACAGAGGCAGAAAAAGGTTATATATTTGGTTGTCAATGCCTGTTCAAGCAGGGATTATACAGGCAACATTGTTGGAGTTAGCTTTGTAGGTCAAGATGTTACAGGTCAAAAGGTGGTCATGGATAAGTTCATCCGAATTCAAGGTGACTACAAGACTATTGTGCAAAGCCCCAATCCTTTGATTCCTCCCATATTTGCTTCAGATGAATATACATGCTGCTCTGAATGGAATGCGGCAATGGAAAAGCTAACAGGCTGGACCAGAGATGAGGTTATTGGTAAAATGCTTGTGGGAGAGGTTTTTGGTGGTTGTTGTCGGCTAAAAGGTCAAGATGCAATGACCAAATTTACAATTGTGCTACATGGTGCAATTGATGGCCAGGATACAGAGAAGTTCCCCTTTGCATTTTTTGACAGACAAGGCAAATATGTGGAAGCACTTCTAACAGCAAACAAGAGAACAGATGCAGATGGTCGAATTACAGGAGCATTTTGTTTTGTGCAGATAGCAAGCTCTGAACTGCAGCAGGCACTGGAGATTCAGAGGCAACAAGAGAAGAAATGTTTTGCAAGATTGAAGGAGTTGGCATATATTCGACAGGAAATGAAAAATCCTTTACATGGAATTACATTTACTAGGAAACTCTTAGAAGATACTGATCTTTCTGATGATCAGAAACAGTTCATTGAAACAAGTGCTGTTTGTGAAAGACAGATGCAGAAGATTATGGATGATATGGATTTAGACAGTATTGAGAATGGGTAAGACATACTCTTTCCAGAGTTTATTTATGTTGCATTCTTATTCTTCAGTGCTTCCTTTTGCTTCTTGTTTTTTTTCTGATGAATATTACTCCCCAATGAACCTGTACGGATATGGTCTATATCTTATTTGAGTAGATTAGGAATTGATAAAATAGTTTTCTTTTCATTTTGCAGCTACTATGGCCAATTAAAAAAGAACAACTCGACAAAATTGGATTAGATTCAGAAAGAAACAACTGTGAAAGCAAAAGCAAAAGCTGCTAATGCTTTGAGAGATCTATTCTGTGTATGATGCATATGCTTTGTTTTGTACCTTGCATTTATTATGATGATTCAATTAGACAATTTATTGTTCTGCACATTTGCTTCTCTTCCATACATAAAAAAGAAGTGAGGATTGTCAATTGTTAGGTATTATTATGTTTCTCATTCTACAAAGAAATGAAGATAAATTATATATTCTTTCATGAAATGACTAAGTGTGTTCTTCAGTGTGAGATGTAATGCATACCATACCTTCATATTCTACATTATTTTTCATCTGGGTTTGTTCTTACATATTGTATTCCAAAAACAATAGTGTGCAAGAGTGACTCGTCTAGCATGCCACCACCAGATGTCTACTTTCAAGACTGTAGGAAGGTTTCCTTGGTAATTTTAGTTCCATATATTATGTAATTGAAGAATAAGCTTTTGTTAAGCATCGGTTCCCCCACCAATACAGTCACTTGACAGTGGAAGATGGATGATTATGGTGCTAGGAGGAGTGCAGGCCTACTCCATAAACTAAGTGGCATCATGCTTTATCATTCATTCTAGTATTACCTGGACAGGGGTCAGTCTAACAGGGACCTGTAGAGTTGATGGAAAACACATTTCCTATAATTTTGTGAGGGTTAATGCCTCATGTTCATTGCTACAGCATTTGATGGCTAAATAGATCTCACGACTGCCAATTCAGCATATTACGGGGGAACAAGATGTCAAATCCTAGCTTGTGAAAGCCTCTTGGCCTTAAGGGATAGATCATAGGATAGCATATTGATGCAACTCCTTTCTCAACCTTGCTGAGTTCATCCTGATTCATTACTCATACATAGCAAAGCAGAGTAAGTCACAGATCTTGAAGAATATTTTTCATTTAAATATTTCATTTAGCACCACCATAAGTAAAAATAATTCATAAAGGATCATGTACCACTTTCGATGAGCTGGATGCTCACAAGAGTAGAGCATGATTTCCTCATGATTTTTAAATTAGACTCCAACTTAATACACTACCCTTAGGCTTTTCTTATTGGGTCTCAGTGTAAAATACATGCATACAATATAATGAACCAACGATACCTGGAATCTTCTATGGGCACACAGTATGGCATGTACCAATGTTTAATTTACTGAAACTCCTCCAGAATGCATCAAACTTTTTTCCAGGCTAGTTTCTAAAGTAGAAATGATCTGCAAATGTTTCTTGGTTGATTTGGAGGTGTGTTTGAGTGAGAACAGCCATTTACTGCTATTCTGTTGTTGTATTTCAATGAAATATAAAATATATGAAGTACAGTTCCTTTGAGAATTCTCTAATCCTTCAAAGATAAAATCTATAAATCAAACAAAAAATAGATTGTTGTATTGCCAAAACTGTTCCTCTTTAGAAACCAGAAGTACATAAAAAAGAATTTAGTCAAAATTATGTTCTAAATAATATTGTTCAAATATGTCTTTCCATCAGAGAAAGAAAACCATAATATGTTTAATTTGTCAACAATCAGCACTATCAAAACTCCTTGGTATTATCCCAGCAAGTTTGCTAAGATACTTAATTGCCTTTCTGGTCTGCTCAATTCTGGGACTGCCCAATTGCATAGAGGTCTTGAAAGGAGCCTTAAGCTTTTCACCATCTAATCCTGGAGAGAAGTCACCTTCAATTTTCACTATGTAGCTCTGCATTTTCCCCGCTTCTTCAACCTATGCTTGAAAGAGGGCCTCTGGTTCCCAACAAGTCCCCATAGATGCCAGTCCACAGAATTCTTTACCTGGCACAGGTAATTCATGGCCAGAAAAAACAGTTTGCTATTTCCAGAGCTTGATCCAAATTGCCTCTAGATTCTTCCGTTACATAATGTCATGCCGATGCTTTCATCGTTTCCTTATCCTTCGTGAAATCCAATATGTTGGAAACAAAATAGATGAATTGTTAGGATTAACTTGCTCCTCTCTGTTGATTCCTGAAAGTCAATCCCTAAAACTTCCTTTATAGCTGCCTCTATACTACCGTGTTGTAACTTGTAATGTCCCCTTTGTTAATTACCCTAGTTTTTTTGCCTTAGATCACTATTCTTAGTTAATAAGGGAGGGTAATATCTTTTTAAAGGAAAATCTGCAATAAGTAAGAAAACAACCTACAGCCATAATACATAAAGTAAATAACATTTACAAATTAAACTACAAATGTAGAGATCATGAACATAAATCGCAACTTGCTGTAAGATCACCTATAAGCTAATTAAGTCAACCCCTAATAATAGTGAGTTAGGATGGGTGATTTGATAGGTTGTCCTTGCGACCCTCTATCGTAGGCCCAAAGGCAGTGCACCTTCGCCCCCTGTTGGCCTCATGTGGACCATGCCATTCATATGAGGTGGCATACCTAGTGAGGCATCCTTATAACTGTTCCCCCTCAATTATGTCAGCTTCTTCTACTCACATGATTAGATATACAGTCCAGTCCTTCATGGTGCAGAGGATAAGGACTTCTCTTAATAGGGTGCTCAGAAAGTCTAACCCGCCTAAGCCCAAAGGCAGAACACCTTCACCCTCCTTTGGCCTCATGGGGACTCTAGGGTCACATAGCTTGAGGTAGCATGCTTAGAGGTGACCCCAAGATAGAGAGAGAGAGAGAGAGAGAGAGAGAGAGAGAGAGAGAGAGCTTATACTCGTTACAGTTATTGGCAGCCATGTTCTCAATTCAGTAATAATTACAGAAATGTAATATTGATCAATGTAATGCTTAACCATTATTCAGTAATTAATTATCAAACAATAATTGATAACTTTAAAAAATCAGATGCTCTGTATAACAAGGAAATATGCCAGATTGGCCTATATCTAATAATGCAGATAATGGAAAGTTCTTACAGTTTTGCTGGTCCCTTTATTGTTTTCTGTTCTGCTAAAGTATTCTCCCTTTGATTCGTTCAGATCCCAGTGTAGATCCAACTATCCTCTTTTTCTTCAAATGCTCAGAGGCTATTTATGTCCCCTCCATCTGTGGTGAATGGCCACAAACAATGGTCATAACCTTTAGTGGCAGTGATTCCTTCGAAAGGTTGCTGTCCTTCCTTTATTGTTATTGCTTTTTGGCAGCATTCATTATCGATTCCTTATAATAAAACATGAATATCAATAATTACTAAGATTTTAATGTGAATACAATAATCAGAATATAGTATAATAACAAAATTTGATCAATATCAATGATAATCATTACATATCCAAAATTCAACTAATATCAACAATAATCATTTAATGTGAATACAATAATCAGAATATAGTATAATAACCAACTTCAATTAATATCAATAATAATCATTAAATATCATTTTTTAAGGATACATTCAAAATTCCTTCTATTAGAATATGAGGGGGATATGACACACGTTGGATCACAAAATTTTTCCTTAGCTGCATATCAGTAATTTCACCTCTGAACAACATTTGGCTTTCCTTACCATAAAGATGGAATTTGAGCTCCATGATGGCCACTGAACTTCACTGCATGCAAAAAGCCCTCTTTTATAATTTTCTTTCCTTCCTCCCATGGTGCCTGCCTTCAAATATTTATCTCTCACCACTTTGCAAGCTGCCACCACGTGTGATTATGGTAATTGCTGAAGGATGAGAGGTGCTTAACAATAATGTACAGTAACCATAGAAATAAGAGGATAGGTATTTAAGAGCCCCACAAAGAGATTAATCCGTGCAAACTATCCATGGATTCCCCAAATTTTAGATCATTCTTTGATTCTGTTCCATAATTTGCCGAAAAATCAGTTTGCCTGTTAGCCTCTCTAGAAAATGTTGAAAGGAACATATAGTGATAGTGTCTAGAAAAGGACAAGCTTTGGAGAATGTTGGAGGATATGTGAGATATGGGACCTTGGTTCAAAAGAGAAAATGGGATTAGAAGGGGAGCTTGTGAGATGGCAGAAACACAAAAACAGTTGAAAGAAATGAAGAAATATTGCTTGGAAGGAAAAGGATTAGAATGAGAAATACAATTAAAGAGAGCAATTGAAGAACGCGAAGTAGAGGAATGGCAAAAGTAAGTTGAAAAGGGTACAATTGAAGAACTTAAAATGGAGGAGCAACGTAACTAGACCAAGAGCAGGATACTAATCATTTTTAATGTGATTTTGAGAATTAGATACAACTAATTAAAAAGAAAAAGAGGTAAGGAGGTAAATGTTGGCAAGTATAAGTTCAAGATATTCAATCAAAAGGAACCTAATCACAAAGCAGTAAGATGACATCCAAGGAAAGAATGTGAAAATTTGTGAAGTGGACAAAAAGCATAAAAAGAAAAATAGAAAAAGAAAAAGGAAAAGAAGTACAGGCAAAAGATCCTTAGAGATTGAGGGGCAATTGAAAAGAACACTGCTAAAGGAGTGTTTGATGTGATTCATGAAGGGAGACTGTAATCGACTGGAAGGACAATGATGGAAGAGAGCATGCTGAAGAATCAAGAGGAGGAGATAAACATGAATGACCAAGAAGTTGATTTATGTTGGGGGAGCTGTGAAATATATAAATTAAAAACATGTCTGTGTTGTTAGAGAAGAAAATGAACTGCAGAAATGGTAGCGCATGCCAATGAAGAATGGTGCTATGATAAATATAGAAAAAATATTCACGGGAAAACGAATTAAAGAGCTGATAGTGCTAACTTGTGGTCAGCAACTTGTGTTTTTAGAAAGTATCCAATTCCAATCCAACATTGAAGATCTCGGATGGAGGGGGAGGAGAATTCAAGTAATGAAAATTTAGAACAGAATAAGAATGCAAGCGTAGCTGAAAAATAGATTAGTCTAAAGAAATTGGATATAAAGAAAGAAATAGAAGAATTTTAGATAAATTGGATGTCATGAACACTCAAAAGAAGCTCTAAGAAGGGAAAAAGATGATGAGACCAATAAACAAGAAATAATAGAGGGAGGTGTGTGCTTAGGAACAAATAATGTATTATCAAAACAAGCAGAAACAGAACTATACAGATTAAAAATTGATTAGTTGGAACAGATGAATCGGTGGGATATCAGTGGTGTATAAAAGGTAGTACCAATTAGTCCTAGTAGATAAGAAGAATAATTAAGCGATGATTTCTCTATTTGGCCTCACCATTGCGCTGCTAACTGAAAATAGTGAACTATAGGCTAAATGGATTCAAAATGGAGATAACAAGATTACATTGTTTGAATTTCTTCCTCAGGTTGATATGTCCTCAATTTGTATATTAATATGAATCACAAGGATACAAATGATGTATTGGTTTATTATTATTGAATGAATGAGAACTTAATTTTATGTCATCTTTGTCTTACTCACATAAATGGGTAGGGAATTGCACATGATGGTTTAAAGTTCTGTGAAATATTTGTCTATTAGAGTCGATCTTTTGTATACTTCAGCTGTCTCTTGAGCAATTGATAGGTTTTTTTAATTTACATTTCATTAAGTCTTGAGTATCATGGTCATTAGTTGACAATGATTTGCGCCATTTTGACAAGATACTCATCAATTGACATCTTATGAATTAGAAAATTGCACTTGGCCTTGACCATTGAGTGTGGATTGCATGGGGCTTTTCCTTGTAAAGGTCTTGTTGGCGCTTTTAGCTGTTCGTTCCCAAATCCTTAAAGAAAGACTTTTATTGAGTGCTGGGGGTGTCAATCTTAGGGCTGAAGACCTCAAACCTATGATTAGGTAGGACAACTATGGACCAATTTTCTAAGGTGGGTAAGACCTTCAACTTTATGCTTTGCTAGACCAATGGGGCATTTCGTAAGATGCTGTGTTAGATACAACTTTAAGTAATACTTGGAGCATAATACGCTTCCGTTTGTCTATCATTAAGTGCTTGTATGCTGGTTTGATAATGCAAGGTTCTATACCTTTGTAAAGCAAATGAACAACCATGTAAAGTGTTTGAGAATGTGGCTATGATAAATTCTAATGTTCTTGTGCATGTCTAGACATTGAAGTGAATGAAATTGAATCAACATGTGAAATTAAGTTTAGACTTGATTGTTTTGGATGTGTTGGTGTGATGGGAGGTTGAGCAGGAAGTATATAGGTGCTTGTATCCAACCGGGCAACAGTTTTACAAACCAAAGGATGTAATGGCTCATATCCACTTTATGATACCTTAACGAAGATACACTAGAGACTATACCTTCTAACTGTACACATAAGCTAGGCTCAATATGCAAGTAAGTAGATAAATAAGATTGTAGGATGTCCAAATGAACATAATTTCATTTCCCTCGAATAGACGCATATATTTATTGCTGCAGTTCTTGTTGTACCCAGGTTTTGTGGATGCGACAAACACTCAAGGATTTGAAAGTGATATTTGATAAACCTATTTCTATCTTTTGTGATAGTTCGAGTGTGATCAATATTTCCAAGAACTCTCTGCTTCATTCCCATACTAAGCATATATCTATCAAGTATCATTTTTTGCGAGAAAGGGTTGCTGATCATGAGGTCCAACTTGAATACGTTTCTACTCTGAATCAATTGGCAGATATTTTTACCAAACCTCTTCCTAAGGAGGCTTTTGAGACTCTTCGTTAAAAGCTTGGGGTTGTGGCTTCTCCACTCTAACTCTGTTCATGTACAAGCATCTGCTTAGGGGGAGTCTTGTATTGTCAAAAGAAATTTTTTTCCCTGATCCTTTGTCATTGATGTCAAAGGGGGAGAAAGTGGAGTTTTTTTTTGTTGTTGCAGATGCAGTTTGGCAGTTAGACCAGTTTGGTTGTGTGCTTTGTTTTGTTGCAGATTTCAAAGTTGTGTTTGATTCAGGTTCAGCTGTTGCTACAGGTTTAACTTTGCTGATTGGTTGTGATTAGATTTCAGTGTTGTGTTGTGCCTTGGTTCAGATGTTGCTCAGCTTATTTTGTTTCTACAGGTTGCACGGGATGTTGCTTGCCAGTTTTATTTGACATCAATGCCAAAGGGGGAGATTGTTAGTACCCTTTGTTTGTCATTGATGTCAATGTCTTTCTGCTGTGCACTTGTCAGTATCTTTATGCTGTTCGCTGTCTTGTTTTTCAAAATCTTATTTCCAGTATCACAATCTGTATATCTTCATGCCTCTATTACATATTTTTCTTCTACTTTGGATCTGATAGATCGAGCAATACACAAGAGTAAGTTATTATGAGAAGGCTGTAACTATTTGCTTCAGAATGATATATTCTTATGGGTCATTATAATCAAACAAGAAGACAGCGTTTAAACAAGGAAATAATGTTAATCTATTCTTACCAGTATTTTTTGTTCTCTGCATAATGTATGAAATCTACAGCAGTGATAATGTGGAAAGAATTTCAGTTTGATTTCTGAAGATGATACTGCCATGTATTCTGGTTGATTAAACTGTTCTAATGATTCAGTTCTGCTTGTAACTATTTGCCACCTGTCTTGCCATGATTCTTGGAAAGTTATATCAAGAAACTCTTCAATATTGCAAAGAAAATTTATTGGTGTTTTGTTGGAATAATAAAAGACATCGATGTTGTAAGCCAAAAGTATTTCTTTTTAATTGGTTGGTGTTAGTTGAAGTTTGGTTGCTGTTGGTTGAAGTTGAGACAGTTACAACCGAAAGAGAAGGTAGTTTTTGAGAAGTTATAACTTCTCCTTGATTGATGTTCATATAATATATTATGATGGAAGACGTGGCCAATGTTGGTGATTGCAATGCTTTTAAAACATTGAATAGAAAGGGTATGCGTTCTGTGGTAAGAATTCTCATAAAGTGGCTGTGACAAAACAAAACTCTTTACAGATTACAGAGGTACAAACAAGGGTAACAAAATTTATAGAAGTTTGATGAACATTTTGAAGCCATATTACATTGGTGAAATGTTTTAAGAATTACGCTGAATAATACTTGCTCGCAGACACAGGTTGATGTGAAGTGTGAATAACAGCAGTGATATTTTTGGCATTCTATTGATAAATTTGGATTCTCAGTTTGTGTTGACAAGGGTTGTGAAGGTTACAAACAAACTTCAGATCATAAATATCTTGTTTTGTAGATTAACAAGGTTGCCAAATACAAGGATGTTCTACAGTGTCTTATGAGATTTTTTTTCAATTCATAATTATTTGGTTATTCACATTTAATTCTGTAAATGTAATGATACAGATCAAACAAAACTGATAAAATGTTGAATTTTTATGTGATGCTTCAAGAGTACTGAGTTGGTGCTCTCAGATGGGATTTGGTTATTCCTTGGGTTGGTGCCCTTAAAAGTTTGTAAGTCTTTTTAACTGCGAGGCTAGATTAGGACAGTAGATCCCAGCAACATTTTTCACCGTGTTTTTCTCATCTTGGGTTTCCACGTATTCTCTCATGCATTGGTCTCATTGTGTGACATTGTTTCAGATTTCAGTTTGGTGCTTTCATTTCAAAATTAAGTTTAAAAGCTTTTAGTAAGTTCTTTCAAAAGATTTAATTGGATAAGGATATAAGTTTTATTTACAACTGATTCACCCCCACCTCTTAGTAGTAAATCTGTGTTCTAGGCAATGGTGTTTGGGTGGAAAAGTCTTGTTGGAGTAGTTGTAGGGTCAAATTCAGTCACTAATGGTGTCTTGAAGTTTAGGGGAGGAGTTGAGGCAAAAGGAGGAGAGTGTAGAGATATGCCAAAGGTCAAGATGTTGGAAAAGAGATGTGGGACTTTGACATGGAATTGGAGGAGATCTACAAAGATAGTCAACCTCTGCATAGGAAGGAATGAATGGAAAAAAATGGCTTAGGAAACCTTCATGGTAATTTAGTGTGTAAGTGGGCATAGGAATTGGACATTGGAGTGGAAGTCTGGATGTCTAGAGGTGGCAATAATTCCATAAAGGGAATTAGGGATGGTGCAAGAAGAAGTCCGGATCCATTACAAAAGTCTGCAATAAGAGGAGAGTTGGGAGATTGCAGGGAAGGAAGTGAGGTTTAGATGTCCATTAGGATTCCACAAAAGGAGATGAATTGATGAAGGGGCTTGATGAAGTTTGTGGATATCCTATGTGGGAAAGGACAAAAGGGTTGGACATTGGGGGAGCAGAGAATATCCAATAGTACATTAAAAGTCCGCAATTGCACAAAAAGTGAAGAAAACTATCCAAACACTTCCAAACTTTGGAATCTTATTAGATTTTTGAAACTTCTTACAAATGGTAGGGACACGGAGAGTGACGAAGGAACCATATTTATGCAACTTTTACCAGGGAGTACCCTTTGAGAATTATCTTTGATTGATTATAGATGATTGCTAAAACAATTCTTGAAGAACAAAAAGAGGCTAGGACTTGAGCAAATTTGGATAGTTTGGCTCCAATAGGTCCATTGAGTTCCTAGTGGTGAAAAACAATTTGACAAAATGGACAAGTCTTATTAATGAGGAGGTGACAACAATTATGTCCTTAAGAGCATGGTTTTAATAAAATATTAAGGACAGAGTAATAGACTGATTAGTATGCTTGGATCTTGTTCTTATATATTGTTTTTTTTGTTGGTTAATTACTTGGGGTTTCTATTGGGGCGCCACTCCTAAAATTATGAGGGTTTGTTCGTGGGATCCACATATAAAATGATTTCATTGTGGGGATGCTGCTTTAACTAATGGTCTATCAGCGGTAGATATAATGCAACAATTGCACTCCTCCAGCTTGAATGCTTCTCCTACTTTTTTACCTCCCTATCTCTTCTAGTAGGGCATCCATTCCTCTCCTCCTCACCTTTATTTCACTTCTACATCTCTCTGATGTGCTCCTTGTGGCTTGAATTTTTCTCCTGTAACATGCTTCTCTAGCTAGAGCACGATTATCTCCCTCTTCCAATTCTTTCTCTACCGTGCTCCAGAAGTTTGAACTCCATCTCTTCCTTATTTGCTCTTGTAAGGCATCTACTCTTTTGTTTAACATGCTCCACCATCATCACTTGAGTTGTGGCACTACCACAATAGCCAACTGAAGTGGGATTATGGCTTTAGCATGCCTACTAGTGCTAAGATGTCACATTGGGGAAATTTGAACCAAAAGGTACTAACACTTGACCGCAACCCCTTTGATTGGTCCTTATATATTGTTACGAAGCACTAGAAGTGAAATAATTCGGTAATTCTTGTTATGTTATATGATACTAATTAGTGGCCTTCTGCTGAGGCCTGAGGGTATAGAGTCGACTAATAAATACTCTATCATCAAAAGGGGTTTAACCCAGAAAGAGAAATTGTCAATAGGTCATATTTCAAATCAAGTTTATGGGACCCAAATGCGACTGTTGTAGTTCATCAAATTTTTGTGTGTGCTGAAGATATTTATGCCAAGTGTTGTGTGATTACCTTCAAAGGGGACTAACTAGTGACAGTTTAGACAAGAAATGGTCACTTGACAAGATCTTGAATACACAATATAAGCAAGGATATAAAAATTATGATCTTTATATGAATTAATATGAATCTTGTACTATGGAAATATTGACCATTTTGGAAGGCTGATGTTAAAGTCCTTTTGTGCATTTGTAACACATGAAGAAAACAGTAGAAGTTATTGGGATAATGTATAATGCAATCCTATTCATACCTTTGGCTGGTTGGTGATTAAGCTTTTGCAATATGCAAATTCTCTTGACACTTTTTTGAAGGTGTTACAACCATTGGAAAATTCTCATGAGAAATCCTCTTCTTTTGAACCATACCGCATGTTCAATACTATTATTGTGAGGAAGTAGTTTGTGCAATGACTTCTTCTGGGAATCCTAGCAGCCAAATTGCAAAATATCATTATATCATAACACAGCAGGTTAAATACTTAATTGAGTAGGTTTCATGCTACAATGCATTTGCTCTTACCTTAAACACAGCATGTTGGTTACTCAAGACAGTGGCATTATAACTCCTGCCATCGGGAGGTATCCCCTATGGATATAAACACGCATATGTGCACGTACACAAAGAAATGTACATTTACATGTATACCTGTAATTATCCAATCATAAACATTTTGTTGTTTATGTGCAACAGTTGTGTTGGGGTATTTGTTGGAATCTGTTTAAGTCAATGGTAGGTTGAGGAGATCACGTTGCTATGAGGCATTCAACTTGTTAATGTTCACTATTGATGGCTCTGCTGTCACTGGAGAGTGCCTTCACAACCTTGAGAGTGACAGCAGAGCCATCAATAGTGAACATTAACAAGTTGAATGCCTCATAGCAACGTGATCTCCTCAACCTACCATTGACTTAAACAGATTCCAACAAATATCTCAACACAACTGTTGCACATAAACAACAAAATGCTTATGATTGGATAAATACAGGTATATATGGAAATGTACATTTTTTTCTTTTTTATCCACAGGTGTAACAAGTTGGAGAAGAGTTTTTTGCTGTTAAAAGGGCCCTTTGCATATTTTTCCAAGGTTTTTGAAGGGCACTTAAATGGATTTGATTGCTGTCCACTAACACCCTCAACATTTGTATTTTCTCCAATTTCTTCCACTTCATTGTCACTACTACTACCATTCTTATTGCTGCTCATGTTTTTTTTGAGATTTTATGCAACTTTAAACTGAAAAATGCAAAAAATAAAAAAAATCAGAAATTTCATGCTTCAAGCTTTGAAAATGAATTGAAGAAAATAAAATGAAAGGATAAAAGACTTACCTCTTTGAAGAAATTGCAGTCCCACTGCCCTAGATTGAAAATCTTTTGTAGCTGGCTCCTGCTATGCCTACTCCAAAGAAGAACGTCTCCCTTCAAATCTTGCTGCTCTTTGCTTTTCACAAACAAATCTTCAAATGAAACAAAATGAAGGTCTATTCCTCCTTTAGGGCGAGCTAGGAAGTGGGGGCCCACTTAAAAAATCTAGAGCGTTTTTTTTGAATGGTTCTTGATGCCAGGGATGTCCTGCTGTCCCTGGGACAGTCGGGGGACATCATAGACATCCCTCACTGTCCTCGGGATAGCTGAACGTTCCCGACGTCAAGCCCGAGTGTCCCCTTATTACGGGGAACATTTCCTTAGATTTTTTGAGCAGAGGGGATGACTGAGGGATGTCCCCAGGACGTCCTGGAAACAGGGATGGTTGAAATAGGCCCAGGGACTTGTCCCCTGGTAAGCTTGTTTGTAAGTTTTGCTACCAAATGATTTGATTCTATTTTTGATTGTTTATTAAATATTTTATACAAGAGAAGCCTAAATTTTTAGGCTAAAATTCTTGCAAAGACATTATTTCCAACCACCATCTTCCAACTTTTCACCTTCTTTCTGATTTATTGCTATTTAGTATTTACTCTTTGTCTAAATAGACCCCATTATCCTCTTGCACATGGATTTGAAAGATATATAATAAATAATTATAGTTAGCATATTAATCATATTGAATGTCCTTATCATTATTGCTAGAGGATAATCTTTATGCTTATTGTTAGAAGTTATGTTAGCACTTTATTATGGTAACTACCACAGCTAGGTTTCATTTCAAATTGTAACCTGTAATTTTTTTTTCAATATGCACATTGGCAATTGTTTCACAGGTCTGGTGCCATTTCTACATATGCTCACATATTTCAAGATTCCTGTAGACATTTTCTTAAAACATTCAGCTGAAAAGTATCTGATATACCGCAACTGGAACTGCTAGTAAGCCGGAACAGCCTTAGGCAGGGAGACCCTCTCTTTTCCTTCTCTACCTACCTTACGATGAAAGACAGAGAATGGTTGGAAGAATTGGCCACACCTAGCTACATTCCTTTAAAATCATGTTACCAGCTTGCCCTGTTAATTGAAAAAAAGTATTGAGGAAAATCAAAAGAAACCTTTTTTCTTCTCTTTTCCCAATTACCAGCTTGAATCCTTTAATGAGCAAGATATCTATATGTATCAAATTGTATTTCATTTTTTGACAAATTATCTTTTAATAAGTGGGCATGTTTGCACAAGTCATGCTAACATGTACTATATCTCAGTTTTGGCATTTTAGAGCATCAGATGTTCTGTTTGGCTCTCACACAAAGGTCATTGGGATCCAGCTTACATACTTTGGTTGAAGACCATACCTGTTTATTTTTTGTTTCCATTGCCCATGTGATGTGTTTATCATCTTTTTGGTTAGTTTAGTGTGCACAATGTCTGTTCTGCCTGATTTCTTTTCTAATGTGCTTCTTATTTCCTTTATCATTAGCATTTAGCTTGGTAAATGCTAAAAGATTTGTATTTTCATAATCTAATTAGTTCATTCAAATTGACAGGTATATGGAACTAGACGTAGCTGAATTTGTCCTGGGAACTGTTATGGATGCTGTTGTCAGTCAAGGTATGATTATACTGAGAGAGAAGGGCTTGCAGTTGATACGTGAAATTCCTAGTGAGGTAAAAACAATGTGTTTATATGGAGATCAAGTCAGATTGCAGCAAATTTTGGCAGATTTCTTGTTAAATGCAGTGCGGTATACACCATCCCCAGAGGGATGGGTAACAATCAAAGTGTTACCAACCTTAAAGCAGCTTGGCAATGGTATACATGTTCACTTAGAATTCAGGTCAGATTTTCATACTTCATTCTTGTTGCAGACTAAAAGTGTTCATTACATTTAGAGTGATGCTCGGTAATGGTAGTATCCCTTTGATTGGTGATATCAAATATTCTTGTATTTTTTTGGTTATTTTCTCTCTAAAATAGAAAATTAAAGGAAACAAATCAGATTCTATTATTTTTTTTGATAAGCTAATGTGGCGCTATCGGGGCCACACCTGTATATTCATCATCCAAAAAATTACAGAGTTGCAGTCAGCCCCTGCTTGGGCAGATATTACAATTGCCTTCCTTACTACCCAAAACCCACCTTAGGCAACAATTCTAGCTATGGCATCCGAGCATACCCGTATCTACCAGAGCCCAAACCCATCCCATTATCTATACATCAGGGCAGAATATAACAAAATGCCACATCCCACTATTCTATACAACATCAGAGATAGCAAGTATCCGAAACCAACCCCATCGCAGCCAAAACTCACAGAACAGCATACGTGCTCAACATTTGAAACTAGTGACAGCACCAGCCATCAACCTGCTTTGACACCCACTTCGGCATCCTCCTCATCGTCAGCATTTTGCACCAGAATTTGCCCAGCGAAGATCACTAACATCCACTCCCTCCACACAACCCTTGAGAAAATTAATGCCTGTCCTTGCTTGGTTGCGCCTCGCCATGACATTCATCCCCACACTCCACACCACAAAGATTTGCACAGGGTCATCATCCCCCTCCCCTCACTTTGGCCGCATGTGTCCATCTGAGATCAACCCCTGACCAAGAATAGCACGAATGAGGTAGTCCTTCGGCCCACCGCACCATCTTCTCCAAATTAGCTTCATTGCCAGCATCTCTACCATCTTCTCTGACTCCTCTGTCCAAAAGCATCGCTACAAACATTGAGACAACATCAGAATTCACTCTGTAATCGCCATTGCCTCCCAGATACTCATCTACTAACACCATGCAAATGGCATGAAGGATCACACCCGCCTGTGATTTGAAGATCTTCATCAATATCCTCTTTGAAACATCTCCATAAAATGCCATTTGCCTCTTCCTCGGAATCAGACAAATAGAGGTGTCCATTGCTAAACGCTGCTTGTTACAAAACCTGCTGAGACACATCTACCAGAGCCCAAAACCTGCTGAGACACATCAGGCATCTCATTAGTACACAGCGAGCTCCGCCTTTCCTTCACATCATATTTAATGAGTGCCTCTGGACCTTTGATCGTGCAGAAAGCATTCATGAGATGATGAGGTGGCATATATTCTTACGCCACCCAGCCAAGGAGTTGACAACTTGCACCTCGGTAGTCAAATTGACTGCCGTTTTAACCACTTCATCTGCCAATTCATTCCCTTTGTGATATAAATGTGAAATCAGCGAATCACGTCTTTAAAATGATTAATCTCCTCGATGATTTGGCAGAGTACTTTTGCCAACCTCCAACTCGGTGTCTGCTTTGTGTGGATGGCATTAACCACCGACTGTGAATCACCCTCCAGATGTACAAATTCACATTTCAAATTCCTAGCCTGCCTAAGTCCAAGGAGGGCAGCATAAATTTTTGCTTCATTAATTGAAGCAGTGGCCAATTTGATGCTCACAATTCACAAAACCTAAACCTCACTATTTTCTTACCACACATCCGGCACCAGCTGGTCTAAGGTTGCCTTGGGCTGCCCCGTTGAAATTTACCTTGTGCCACCAAAATCATCCGGTGGCTGCCATTTAATGTCCTTCCTGGGATTCAAAGGCAAATCAACTTGCCAAACGCCATAAACAGGGGCAAATTGGATTTTATTATTATGTTAGATGGGAGATGATTTTAATTTTTCTTATTTTTGACTGCATGCCTTCTCTGTTGATGTTGCTTTTTTCTAATTAAAGTTTACGCATCAACTACAAAGACAATGTAGGCCCCAATAGCATTGGCTTCCTACTTAGGGATATGGAATTTTCAACGTTTTAAATGTGAACAATCCTTTTAGAGGTTCAAAAAAGATGGATTCTAAGCATTGCCAATATAGTAATGTTTTTATTGCTATGTTCGCTGGGGATGTATGTGTCCCCTGCAAAAATGGACCTGTTGCTTATAGGCGAAACATCCCCCCTTTCCATCCCCAAGCTTTTAAAATTTTAGGAAACATTGTTGGGGATGCAAAAAACTATATAAGGGATGACAGTTTCGAAGGGATGTTTGGAAGCAGTTTGATTATGCTGGGGACAGCTAGCTGTCCCTTATGGCTCAACATTTGAAAGTTTTAAAATTATGTGTGTGTGATATTTACATTTTGCTGATTCAGTCATTGTCATTGTGTTCATTAGAGAATCACATTCCAATTATTTAGTGTGGCATCATGTTTGTTTCTTTAAACAATTAAGTACTAGATGAAATCTGTTTTGCTATGAGTTTTGGTAGACTGATTATACTTTTCACTGATGGCCTCTTCTTACATGTACAAATATTATCTTTCTTCTCCTGATTAAAAAATGTTTTACCTTCAAATGAAAGATGTCATATTGCTGCTTATTTCTGTTTTATGGTTTATTTATCGAGCATTTGCGATAAGCCATTTGAAAATTGTTATCGTGAATATATGGTTCAGATGTCTCTATGATAATCAAATATGGATTCCTCCATTCCGTTCAATTAAGAATTAAGATAGTACCACTATGTTAAATTTAAAACAAAAGACCAGGAGATATCCACAATAGATTTGGAAAAAGGTTGTAGACTTAAGCTCTTTGCACATATGGAAAAAATCTAGACCTAAAATGTAATAGGATTAAGCAATCTTTATCACAAATTCTACCTCCAAGCTATGGCAAGATGTGGAAAAGGAGTTAACTGACTGTACTAGATCTCACTTCATTTTCAAACGCTTGACTATCAAGATATCTAACCTACAATGCTAATCCTAGAATGTCTCAACCAAAATCTTCTATTTAAAGAATCTTTTCAGAGATTGACAAAACATCTTGGTAAGTTCTGGGTGCTCTTGATGGTTCTCATGAAATGATGGAAAGAGGTTTTATTTTCAGATAATATAAAACTATTCCTATATGCATATGCTTTTAAAGTCTCAAGACACATTATACATGCATGTCCATGTGTGCGTACATACACTGGAAGAGAGGGAAGAATAGAGGGAGGAAATGCAATTTCGGCCCATTTGATTCATTTTCTTCAATGTCACATCAATTGTTGCATATCATTTAGAAGGTTTCAAATCCTCCCAACCTTTTAGTTTATTAGGTTAGTATCCTTTCTATATGCATAGAAAATGGCCTAATACATTATTGCTTGTCATATGTAAGTGCTTTCTTTACCCAATTGAGCCTACACCTAGAATATTTGGATTTCGATGTAAAATTTAATGTAGAGTTCTCTGCATCATTGACACTTGCCATTTTCTATATTTTAAAAATTTTCCCTATTTTTTAAACAACATTGTGATCCCCCCAAAAATGTCCTCCCAATAGATTTGCCCTCGTATTTGCTAAGACTCAGTGAATCTTATGGCTATGATAATGAATTTAGGAAGAACAGACCTTAATCAATGAAGGTTGAGGATGTAGGAACCGACATGGGAAAGGTCCATAGCAAAGTTGAAAATCATCAATGTGGGGTGCTTCTGTAGACAAATTGTATTTCCAGTTTTTGTTTATGTTAGGGATTTTGTTTAGGATTCAGGGTTTTGATGATATCCTAACTAGGGAGAAGAATCCTGTGTTTGGCATTTTGGAATCATTGGAATTGCTGTCTGCAGATGCCTGAAAATGTCTATCCACTGTTGCCTCAAATTCAGGAATCTGACAGAAAACTTTCTGGGTCATTTGCACTGAGATTTCTTTGTTGTCCCATTTATGAATTTTTTTAAGACAACAGAGGCGGAGTTGTTCTGGTGTGACATAGCTTACTATTAAATACTAATGTAACACTTTTTCTAACAAAATTTGTGCATCATTGTTCATACCTTTTCCTAAGAATAAAATGGGTTATGAAGATCAGGGGCTACATCGAGGTAAAAGGCAATCGATGTAATTTTAAAATTTATGGTTTGACAATGCTATTTTAGTGGCTAAATTTTGAGATACTTTAAAATCTTAGAAGTCAACACTAAATTTTTAAATAACTTTAGGTAAAGATATTCCGAAAAACAATTCCTTTCTGGGAATCTAAGGAAAAATTCAGTAACTATTACCTGTTCTTGTTTGAAATCAGCATTTACAATTCTATCGTTGCATGTGGATATGGATTTCTGTGGTCTGATCTCCTTTTTCCTTTTTCTTTTTCTGATTGTCTGCAGGATAACTCATCCTGGACCAGGGCTACCTGCAGAACTTATCCAAGATATGTTTGATAGAAAAAGATGGACCATGCAAGAGGGAGTTGGTCTAAGTATGTGCCGGAAACTTCTCAAATTAATGGATGGTGATGTGCAATACGTGAGGGAGTCCAGAACATGCTATTTCCTTGTGAACCTTGAACTTCCACTGGTCCACAGAGAAGATGCAGGGAGTGTCAAATAGATACTCCCTGCAAGTGGAAATCCTCTGCAAATATATAAAAAAAAATCGTCCATGGAAGTGGCCACATGAACAAAATTATGTGCCTCACGAAAGAACCTTCTTTGGTCTTTGGTCTTTTAGAGCGGATTCTTATGCAAATAAAGTGTCTCAAGGCCTTGAATCAGATATGGTTAACTCTAAGCACAAGACAAATCATCCTCAACTTCAGTCTCTGTCCAGATTTGCCGCAATAACAACAGAGAACACCTGTAAGTAAAGAATTAATTCTAAACAGAGCTTGTGAATTCAACTTGTGAAATATGTATGTTGTATTTTTTTCTTCCTGGGTGTGATGCTGGAAACGCTCAGGGGAATTATATGATACATTATACTTTAACCTATGTATGCTGTATTTTCTCTGCTTGGATTCAATGCAGGAAACATCTGCTATGCCCCAAGAATCCATGGAAGTGAATTGACTTTTGTAAAACAGTATGTAACCTTAAACAGATAAACTTTCTGTAAGCTTCCTGGATACTAATAGGTGATGTCGAGTCCTCATGGATATCATTGTAAATGGGATATGTTTTCAAGGCTTTTATTTGCATTTGCTGGTTAATATTAAGGGGCATTAGAAAATTGTGGAGTACAAAAAGAAATACTAAGTTATGTAACCTCTTTTATGTCGAGAGATCCTATGGTTACATTTGGGGATGGGGCTGTGGCTGCAGATTAGAGTGGTTTTTATTTTTTATTTTTTGATAAAGATATCAGAGATCCATTAAGGGGCACAGCGCAACAAGAAAAGCATACATATTCAATAAAGACTATACTCGTGTATAACCCATGCGAGAGTGACAGGTCAAAAGAATAAAAAGCAAAAAAACAAAACGATATCTACCCATTTTTTGTTACTTACATGATCTAAGAACCATACAGTCTCTCTCAATTTTTTGAGGCTGTACTTTCTTGCATGGTACTGCTGTCTGGCCAACATCATCATCTTTCTCAAATTTGGAAGATGCAGGCAAGGCTGAAACGGACTAATTTATGATCTAAAAGTGATTCACCGAGATCTCATTCTTCAGCGTAATTCAATCCCGATTCCCAAGAAGTCTTACCTACTTTGAAAGGGTGAGGGATGGGAATATGTGCCACAGTAGATTTAGAAAGATCCAGATGAGATTAAGAAGACGATAAGTTCACCAGAGTTTTTCACTGGAAGAAAGAAGTGGATCCACTTGGGAGATTGCCTTCATAGTACCACCTGGATAGAAGGTTGTCTTTCAACTTAACTAGTCTTTTATTCACAGAAATTCCAGTTGTATCATTCAAAGCTGGAGTTGTCAACTTACCTTTAGAATGATTCTCCATGCTTGTATTTGCAGACTTAAACTATCTTTGCCCTGATTAGAAGGCGACTTAGGAGTGGAATGAGCTAAGCCACTAGAAGTATTCAGTATTCACTAGTTCACAGATAAATGCCTTATCATGCACCCTTCCACCATGTCACACGTTTAGAATAAGACTATTTAAAAACATTACTAGATGCAACAATATGCCCTCCTTGAAAACATTTATGACAATGAAAGGAAATACTTTTTAATCTATTACATGTTCCCATATTCCATCTTCCACCTTTAACCAAACTTCATCAGGCAAACTTTTTGATATATCAATTTCCTCCTGATATGGGCAGCTGTGGAGCAAATAAGACTATCCATTGTTGGTTCAATAGGATAAGTCTATCTGGTGTATTCCCAATGCTTTGAAAACATGAATCGACCTAGAATTGGAAAGGGAGATAAGGCAGATGAACCCAAATATGCATTATTGAAAAATATCTGTAACATTGTTAAAATTTGGAATCCATGACTTTAAAAGATCTCAAAACCAAGAGCCTTCGCCCAAAATGAAATCTCTATTTTCCACCAATCCACATAATCACATAAAAACCCATGGGTACTAGGATAAATTTCTGTTACTCCTATAAGATGTAGCAGCCATGTGTGTGTTATCCACGAGTTCATGTTTATAAAACTAGGCTAGAAATAATTAAACTCACATGTTAGCCCACTCTTGGACTACCTCTCTACTTTAGACTACATCTTGCCCTAAGGAAGTGATTAGATGTTTGCATGAAACAGGCCATTATATCCATTTCCCTTTGTTGCTTCAAGATTCTTACTACTTGTGTCGCATAGGATGGTTTGACATATGTTTTTGTTTGCTAGAATCGGGTCATGTTCAGAAACACAAACCCCTACTACAACCAACCACATACTAGGCATATGTGGATGCTCAGACAATTCTCCCTTTCCGAGATGCCTTCACACATAGTGGGCAACATTTGATTTTCTTCAGACTCTAAAATATTATTTGTTGGAGTAATTGGAGCTAAACATTCAATAGTGGTAAGAATGAGGGGTCCTGAACGATAGAAAACTAAATCTCATCAATTTTTGTATTATTGAGATCATTGACATTTGTACGTATAGCATGGACATAGGTTCCTCGATAATCACTACAACACTAGGGTGCACATCTGCTTGGGTGGGAACATTCAATAGTGGTAAGAAATGAGGGGTCCTGAACGATAGAAAACTAAATCTCATCAATTTTTGTATTATTGAGATCATTGACATTTGTACGTATAGCATGGACATAGGTTCCTCGATAATCACTTCCACACTAGGGTGCACATCTGTTTGGGTGGGAAGCACCATTTTAACTTTCCTCTCTAGGTCTTCAATTAATCATGTACAATGACAAATTTGCTTGTGCATATTGAAGTGGTGATATAATGGTTGCCATAAAATAAATAATAATAAAATATGTATAATTGTATAGGGGTGGTTTTTTTTAAAATTTATTTATTTTTAATTGAAATAAATAATCTTATTGCTGAAATGAAAAATTACATCAGTTCAAAACTACAAAGATAAAACATCAGACTAAGCTAAGCCAGTTTGCTGTATCTCAATGGACCGTTTCAGGAAAATATGTATAATTAAGCGTGGTGGTTGTTTGTAGAGTAATGTGAGAGTCCATAGAAAATAGCTCAAAACTTCAAGAAGAGAAAGAATGTTGAAATAATTTGTGTTTAGAATTTATATTAACTTTGGAATAAACCAAATCATACTTTGCAGGCTCAGACTTTGCAAAAACTTGTCAAGGCCCAAAATTTTTGACTCCACAAAATTGGGCAAAATTTGGCAACTTTTATTTTTTTATTTTGGCAAATTTCATTTATAAATTGCATTAAATGAGTCTGTTTTATGTTAGATTTGACTCTTAAATACATATGGAGGGCAAAATTGTGTCATCATGAGAAGTCGGATACAATAACTAGCTATTAATTGATAATTATTATGAATTTATAATGATCGTCTTTGAAAAATATAAAAAAATGCATATCTAGTAAAGTAACAAATTATACGTTTTTGCAATTTTCTCCTCTTCGTGCTAGTGAGAAGTTGGGCAATAGAACACATGGGTCCTTGCATTTGGTTGTGGCTCCTTGTTTGGCTTGGAAGGCTATGCCTTTGGCTCTAGTCTATTACTAATTTCTCCTTTGTCATATCAATGTCATCCAATGATAATCCAATCTCCTTTGCTTCTATTGTAGGCATATGCTCTATTGCTTATCTCGTGAAATCAACAAATCCGATCCTCTGTAAATAAGGAGAGTGCATCATCCTGCATAGTCCAATCATTGTAGGGATCAATCTCATCCAAATCAATTGGTTGCCGATTGCCCGAACTTTGTGTGTGAAGCCAAAGACCAAATTATAGACTAGATTGTTGAGACTTGTTTCAATTTATTTCTCTTCTTATGAATGACATCAAACTTTAGTTGTGCTTACAACCATAAGCAGCATAAAGTTGAGGTAAAATTTAGAGGGCTAGCTTTTGTAAATTTGGTGTATTTTTATCTCAAATTTTCAACCAAGAACCTGAAAAAAAAATATATAAGAGTTTGTAAATAAATGTTATTCTATTAATAATTGTAATATATAACTTGTATGACATAAGAATTCACTTTTTCTTGGTGTTTGAGTAGATTCTTCTCATATAGCTAATGGTGAAGAAAAGAAGCTCCTCCTAGTTTGCTTATAATTCTTTAACTCATAAATAATGAAAACTTTTCTCACCTCAAGTTCAAGTATCATCCTCTCAATGTATGTGGATAGGCCCTCCATACTTCTTATTAGCATATGTGAAGCTATCAAAGAAGAAAAACTTGGGATTTACACTGTAGCCCACTACATGAATGGGATGGGGTTGATTGTTCCACTTTCTATCATTGATCTCCTAAATAGGGGCAAATAAGCGTGTATCCCCCTTGTAATAGTTATGAATGGCCTTTTTGGTCCTATCCATGGCCTCATAAATATATCGTATTGGGTTTTGCTCCTTATCCACCAAATGAAAAGCTCTCATAGTGGTTTTGATACCTACAAAGTATAAACAAAATTTCAATTTACAACGAAACTTAATATCTTTAGAGTTTAAAAATGAATAATTCAATTTGAAATTTAAAAGAAATTTGGAGTAACTTTGGCAGTCTTTAAAGCTCTCTTTGCAAAAATGTTATCAAAAGTTATTTTTGTGATCTTTCTTTGTCAATCTTTTTTGAATAACTTAAGTCTAGCCATGCTTGACTCACAAGCCTCACTTGAAGGGAGTCAATAAACCATAAATAGCTTGCAATGTGAGAAAAACATTTCAAACCTTGTAGCACCCAATTGCACAAGCTCTTATCCTTTGGTGTGATTTTCTCATCAAGCTAAGAACCAATTCATGATTATAAATACATTTTGTTACATATGTTGCATCTTCTACAGTTGGTCTTTTACTAAATTAATTTTGCCAATGTCCTTAAAAGGAAGGTCCAAGCAATGAGTTGCCCAATGTGTCAAAAATTATTACATGGCTCTCTTGAAGCAATCTTCTAGTTACCACATATACTGTTGCATTGTTAGACAATTTGGACAACATGTTGTTTGCCCACTTCTAAAACAACCTCCTCTAACATAAATCTCAACTTGTTTGTATTCCTTATTTATTTTAGGCATTGATTGACTTAAAAAAAAACCACTCACTATTTGAAGCCACTAAAATAATGATGAGGGGTGTGGTTTTTCCATTTGTCCAAGAATTGTGCATTCATATTTTCACCATTGTTTTTTTAATCTTCCATAATTTTGTTTGCATTTAGAATAGCATATTGGAGCAATTTGCCACAAGTTTTTTTGGAGATATTGTTTTATACTCTCCTAGCAAGTGTCAGCATTGTCATCAAATACTCCCAATATGGAGTTCTTGCCACATTGAAGGAAAGGTGGTTGTAATACCAAAGCATTGTGCATTCCTTACCTACTTTGTGTGCCTCTTTGTTCCACCATGTAGCTTCCAATGAAGAAATGCTATTGGTACATTTCTAGGCACAAACTTCCTCGTGATTAAGCTCTACTCGTACTAGATGATGTGGTTATGCAACGTATGCGTGGACTATAACTTGACCTGACAATGCCTTGTGTATCTACATCAGATTCTATTGCCAAATAAAGAGCAATGATTGCTTGTGCCTTGGTCCTCTCCAATTTATTTTCATCTAATGCTGCAAAGAGGACAATCAACTCTCGTTATTGGACATGGTTTGGAATTGTGATTAGGAATGTTTGCACGATTGTATTTGTGGCAATTGACGACTCTACTAAGGTTCTTTAGGCACTAGTTACAAATCATGATTCAAAGACAAGCAAATTCCCATTATGCATGTGCGGGCTTGGTTCCAACATCCATTGATGGCCGTTGTGCAACCCATGACACATTTTGATTCTGCCAACCTCTCTATGGGATCTTGCTACTGGTTCCATTACGCCATGTTTCCAAGTGAGGTCATAACATTTAGGGGGTCTATTTCCAAATAAACATCCATTTGTTGAGTTAAAACCAAATGTAGAGTCAAATGCCATTGTGATTATATATTAACTTGCAATATTAATAAGAGCAAAAACAGTAGTGATTAAAAAAATATCATTTGAACATGAATTTTAAAAAATGTATAAATTTTAAATGCATTTAAAAGCCTTATTATGGTAATATAGTAATTGAATTACGAATAGGATATAAATATTATCAATTAAATTTTAACCAATAAACAAATTTGAAGAAATTGAATCAATTCAATTCATTAAAATATGTAAATTTGACATGTCAAAATAAATGATTTATAAATTTAAATGCTTGAAAAAGGAAAAAAAAATGAACTACCCTTATGCAAATATGGAAATTTTAGAAATTTTTAGAAATTTCTTCAAATCCTCTATTTTTTCCTAATTTGTTTTGAAACGTTTGCTTGCTACTATACTATGCCTCTGCGATGAAGAAGGGTGAATGGGGTTTCAAAAAACAAAAATTGTATTTGCTGAGTTTCATAGACTGCTCATTGTAAAATTATGTTTTCTTAAAAAATTAAAAAATCCGATAAATTTACTGTGAGTACTTGGTGATGTGTTAAGTCTACCAAGTATAAAGCAAAACCTTTGGAAGTCTAGTTTTGATCAAATCTTAACTTTAACATTAAAAGACAAGAAATCTTGGATTAGATTATATAATTTTACTCGTCATCATGAAGAAGAAAAGTTTACACACTTTAATTAGAATTGTTAAAAGAAAAAGGATTGATCCAAAATATATCTAGCTAAATTCAACATATTTTAACCTAATTTAAACCAAAAAAAATACGAAAGGCTTGCAACTATCATAGATCATACACATTGAACCTAATTTTTAATGAAAAAAAAAGAAGGCTTGGAACTATTATAGACCATATATCACTTTGGACCTAATCTTTAATGAAAGAAAAAACAAAAGACTTGCAACTATCATAGACCATATATCACTATTAGATATTCCCTATTCTTAATTGAGGAATTATAAGTTGGAACTAATTGTTGAAAAGCTCTATAGGTCAACAAACATCACGATGTTGGCAATTTAAATATAATATTCATCAAATATCTTAATTGAGTCAAATGATTTTTACACAGAAGGCGTATGAACTTAATCCACTAATTTCTATGATCGACGGTCTACATTTATGGAGAGACTTGCAAGACGATTGCAATGTCTAGAGTTGTTGGATCATTTCAATAATATATTTTTAAATTGATACTGAATATTGTAAATTAGTATGCATTTCTCTAATAAATATGATAGGAAAAATTGCAAACAAAACAAAAAATCTTAAATTTGCTATTAAATTAAAAAATAATTCTATATTCATATTAAAATTGTATCATTTCAAAAATAAGTTTCTAATATTAAAACATTATCATGGTCTAATATTTAAGATAATATTTAAACCATTCTAAAATAAAAAATCATTTATAATCTCATCTTGAAATATATTTAACAAATATTATAAATTATTATATTATATATTTACTTATAATTTTTTAAAAACTTTTACTAGTAATCTCATCTATAATATTATATTTATAAAATTATATATAGATTTGCAATCGCACCTTGGTGTGCAATGGGTACACCGATGAGGCGTGGAAGGTCAATTAGGAAAATTTTTAATCTATTTTTTGCATACATATATGTAAAACATAAGGTCACTGGGTGGGCTGTTTAGCAAATGATGGTCTTTGTGTAACAAAGGTCTTAATGGAGAAATGATAGCTTCCAATCAGCTATGCATCCACTTACATGGATCTAAACATGACTGAAATAATATATTTGAATTAGAAAGATAGCAATGCTCCATTACCAACAAGATTATGTTATGTTTGTAGTAGGAAGAGAGAGAGAGACGAAGATAGAGCAAGTTGGAGATGGAGAGGGAGAGAGAGGGATATATAGAAAGATAAGATAGAGATGGGAAGTGATATAGAGAGAGAGGTAGATAGAGGGAGAGATATATGGGGTAGAGAGAAATGGAATAAATACAAAAAGATAGAATTAGAGAGGCAACAATATATAGACATAGAGGTCTAGGAAGAGGGTGAGAGAGAGAGGGAGATGGATGGATGGATGGTTAGATTTATAGAGGAGAGAGGAAGATAGAAGTAGAGACGAAGATAGTGCAAGAGAGGAAGTTGGATACAAATAGAGTGAGGTTTTGAGAGCTAGAGAGAGAAATATATAGATAGGGAGATAGAAAGGAAGAGATAGAGGAACATAGAGAAAGAGGGAGAGGAGAGAGAGTGAGAGAGATAGAAAGAGAGAAGTAGAGATAGTCAAATAGACATGTAGAGAGGGAGAGAGAAATAAGGATATAGAGAGAGGGAGAGTGAGAGATGGGAAGAGAAAGAGAGGTAGTGATAGATAGGGGATAGTTAGGGAGCTTAGGAGGTAGAGATGAGGAGAGATAGAGGGGGAAGACAAGGAGAGGGAAGTGGAGAAAGGGAGATAGATAGGTAGAGGAGATATATAGATAGATAGATAGAGGGGGGGGGATAAGGTGAGATGGAGAGAGAGAGAAGAAGGGAAAGAGGGAGATAATATATATAGAGGGATATAAATAGATAGAGGGTGATATAGAGAGGTAGAGAGGGATAAGGAAATATATAAAAAGGTAGAAAGAGAGGAAAAGATAGAGATAGGGATATACAAGTACAAATATGGAGGGAGGTGGATGGACAAAGAAATAGAGCAAGAAATATGGAGAGAGAGAGAGAGAGAGAGAGAGAGAGAGAGAGAGAGAGAGAGAGAGAGAGAGAGAAGGGATGGAGATAGAGAGGGAGATGGAAATGAAGATGTACAAACAAAGAGAGATAACTGTATTGGGAGGTAGAGAGAGGGGGAGATAAGAATATCTCTCTCTCTCTCTCTCTCTCTCTCTCTCTCTCTTTATATTGAATAATATATATTATACAAATTAATTGAATATTATATTATATTTAAATTAGATAAAATAATAAATATGACTACCCTTGTGGTCACTGTCACAGTAGTGGCCGCAGGGGTGATGGAATTGCAACAAAAAAAAGGGTGAACGGAATTGCAATTATGACTAACCCCTATTTACTATTAAAACAAAAAAAAAAATTGCTTTTTTTTATTTTTATATATATTCTTTTTAAATTGCAAATTGGAATTTTTAGTAATTACTTTGGGTTAAATTTTAAGTTAATTGCTAATAATTATTTTAGTTTAAATTTTAAGTTTAATTGTTAATAATTGCAATTTAGGAAATGTTAATTCTTTCCTTACTATAAATTTTAAGTTATTGATTTTAACTTAGAAAATTTTTATAAATATTGAGGATTATTGTGTAGTAAATTCATAATTAATTTATCCTTAGTAAATTTTATATTCGTAAATTATATTATATCAAATTCTTTTAATTAGAGTTATTCAATCCATTTAAGATCCATTGGGGCACTTAGTTGGCCTTTAGCAATTAATTCACATTAATATGATTTGAATTGAATGCCTAAATTAATCACTATTTTTGGATTGCTTAATCATGCATGCAAGTTACACTATTCTTATATCATGCAAATTACTTATAGATTAACTACATTTATTGACGTTATCATCTCCATGCAAGTACACATGTAATTATTAATATGCAAGTTATATTTCAAGTTATGGTTTTTATTCTACGTAATTCATCAAGTAGTTATTTCAATCAATTAAAATTATGCATGTTCAATTAGTAATTGTTTTCAAGCATGATGTTTTCACAACTTCTTAGTTAGAAAACTAAATAAAGGAAGATGGAAACCAAAACCTAGTAGCGTTCGGTATATACGGTGCCTCTGGGTCACGCTTACGGGTAATGCCGTCGTGTTGAACTACTGCACTTAATGCCTAATAAAGCTACATCAACGATGTCTGTGGCATCGTCCCTATAAATCATCGGGGAGTAATAAGGGACACTTGGAAGTTAAAATCCTAATGCCTAATAAAGCTACATCAACGACGTCTGTGGCATCGTCCCTATAAATCATCGGGGAGTAATAAGGGACACTTGGAAGTTAAAATCCAAGGGGCGGGTAATCCCCCTTGGATCGATAATTTAATAAGATAATTCTAAAATGATCTTTCATCCGCTGAGTTAAACTATAGTAAACCCCTATAGGGATGTTGAGTGAAATGCTTTTATGAAATTGATTTAATCTCGAAGATTTGTTGTCGATTGACAATTGGTCAAGGGTGACGCTTATGATAAGAATTAAGATCTAGTGTTTTTAGGCCACAAGCAATAGGCCATCTTGAGCCTTTGCTTAAGCGCTACCTCCGTGGGTAGCAACATCAGAGAAACTGTCTGGGACATTGACCCTAGAAAGGGTTGCGTACCCACTAATCAGTTTACATCAAACCATAGAGTAGAAAATAGAACTACATACTTTATGCCTTGATCCCATGCCGAAGCGGGTATGTAGGCAGTCTTGGGACGGAGTTGTCCCTCGTACTCAGGCATTCGTGGGTGGGGTCTAGGCTTGGTATAGAAGGATTGAATAGAATCCTAATTTGAAAGATAATTAAAATGGAAAAAAAAGTAATTCAATGCATACTCGGAAGGAATCCCGTATGGATTCGCTTGACTTTCCGAGGCTTTAAGCCAAATTCTGAGGCGTAATTCAAGCTTGTATTATGTTGCTTAATTACTCCTAAGGACGGCGACCTCGGTGCACTTCTGTTAGAACAGTGTAGTACTTAGTGAGTGGCTCAGGACTTGAATGGTCCCGATGAGTCTAAGTCTCTGGCCAGAGCACCTCCTATTCCGATTGGATAGATGCCTACCCCGTATGGGTAGATGCCTATCCCGTATTGGATAGATGAAATCTTATGTCCCGTATGGACAAATGCCTAACCCGTATGGTTAGATGCTCATCTCAGATGGATGAATGCCTAATCCAAATGGATGGATGCCCAGAGTATGCGATTGAATCAAACATAATGATTAAATTAAACAAAAAAAAAAAAGAATGGTCAATTTTGTCGAGTTAATTATGGTGGGTTATTACATAAGTGCAAGAGGTTTGGAGGAGTGGAAAAGGTTCCACCAAATAGATTTATCTCCATTAATGTGGTCATTGTTGCTGGCCCTACTATTGGTGATAAATGGTGTAATTATTTCCCAGGCCCTCTAGATAGATTTAAAGACAAACGAACCCTGAGACTGGGAAACCTCCAACCACCAGGTCACAAAATGCTAAAGACTTCCAAGATTTATCCCCCTTAGGTACAACCCTCATAATGTTGCTTCTGACCAATAATTTCCATGGTTCACTGCCTTCAAACACCTAAAAGATCCATTTTGCAACAAGTGCAATCCCTTGGAGTCTCAGATCCTTTAGTCTGAGCCCTCCCAATCTCTTCTCAATATGACACCAATCCCATTTAACTAAATGTATCTTATTGTTTCCTTTCCCATCAGACCATAATAACTTCCTTATAACTTTCAGGATTTCAAGCATCTGATAGTTACAAAACATCCAAATAGATGAATAGTAAATGATGTATGAAGATAGAATCTTTTGACAAACTTGCACTCTGCCAGCAAGCAATAGATATCTATTGTTCCACTTATTTAATTTCTTTCTATTTTACCTCTAACCCATATCCACATTTCCCTTATAGAAGGGGAGATAGAGAAGGGTATCCCCAGGTATCTGATAATCTTGTTAGGACCCCCCACTGGAACCCAAATTGATGTAACCAACCCGAAGGGTCCTCTCTCCACCCAAGAAAGGTGAATTTAGTTTGAGAGATTTTGGCCCCTGAGATCTCACCGAGGAACTTGATTTTTCCTTCAAGGGCTTCCATGTTTTGCTTGGTGAGTTCTAGAAATAATGCAGTATCATCTGCAAACTGAATATTAACCAAATCTGACCCATCAGGAAGCACAACACCTTCGATTTTAGGGGAAATGGTGCAGTATCTCAATATGTAGTACAATGCATCAGAGGCAATGGCAAACAAGGTCGAGTCAAGGGGACATCCTTGCTTGATGGACCTTCCAAGTTTAATGACCTGAGTGAGTGAGCCATTAACCTCAACCTGTGCGGAAGCATCTTTGAGAAGAACCTTCACAAATTGACAAAATTCTGTAGGGAATCCGAAAGCTTCTAACATCATCAATATAAAATCCCATTCAACCCTATCATAAGCTTTCTCTAAATCTAAGAGGAACATGGCAACATTCTTCCTAGAAGCATTAGCCCAATTCATCGCTTCCCAATTGGTTATTAGGTTTTCCAGAATGAATCTTCCCTTAATGAAACCTGTTTGAGTAGGATAAATAAACTTGGGCAACACATTTTGTAGTCTAAGAGCAAGAACTTTGGCCAAGATCTTATATGACACATTGAGAAGCGTAATAAGTCTCTAATTTTTGATAAGTGTCTTATCCCCCTCTTTGGGTAACAACATGATAATCCATTTGTTGATGATGTCTCCTAAGGATCCTTTCTCAAGAGCCTCAACATACAACTCATGGAGATCTTGGCGAATCCATTCCTCATTAGCCTTATAAAACTCAATAGGCAATCCATCTAGGCCCGATGCTTTGTCATTATTAAGGGCTCTAATGGCATTTTCACTTCCTCCACAGATATAGCTTGTTTCAAGGAATGGGAGTCTTCATCACTTATTTTGCTGGGAATAAGTGCTTTGCATCTTTTTCTAGCTCTTTGTGAATTGGGAGAATCTTCAGAGGAGGAGAGCTCCTTGTAGAATAGGGCAAAGGCCTCTTTAATATCTTCTACCTCCACTACCTCCTTGTTATCACCCCATAGTCTATCAATTTTTTCTCTTTTCTGCTTCTGTCTAAGCAAATTGAAAAAGAACTTAGACCCTTTGTCACCAAATTGCATCCAATGACCTTTGGGCCCTAACCATTGCACCTCTAATCTTAACCTATTGGTGCCTCCTCAAGGCATCCCTAGCTGGTGCAACTCTACTGGATAACTCAAGGTTACTAGGGTCACTCTGAATATCTTCAATTTGGTGAAACTCATTAGTGTAATACCCTAAAAATGGTCACCTAAATTATGAGCCCCTAATCTCGACTACATCACCAAGTTCCTAACCAAAGGCAATTGAATCAATCTTGAGCACCTAATTAATTACTTCCTCAATCATCAATGTCACATGGCAAATAAATAATTCTAATTTAATCAAATATTTATTTAATTAATTAATCATTCCAAGTAAATCATTTTAATCAATTATCGTATTTATTTAATTAGATATCCTAGAATATTTAATTAATAAATAAATTTGCCATTAAATCATCAAAAAAGGAATAATCTAAAAAAGGGAATTAATTTGAACAAAATGAATTAATTTACAAAAAAAATTAAATTGAGAAAAGAAATCAAGTTGAGATATTTTTTTTTTCTAAATTTGAGATAACTTGAGAAATCTTAGAAAAGCAAGAAAAGCAAGAAGAGCAATTAAATTGAATAAATCATTTTCTATGAAATTAAAACTCAAAGCAAATCTTGAGGAAAGAAGTTTAGTTGCATTGAAGAGGCTTTTTCTAATAAAAATCTTAAGCAAATAAGAGGAATGTGCATGGAATCAACTAATTTTATCTTAAATGCATGAAATCAATTAATTTTATCTCAAGTGCATGGAATCAACTAATTTGATCTCCAATGCAAACTCAGACTTATAATCTCAATGCAGTCAATCAAGATTTAATTGGAATTTATCTCAAGATTAACTCAATCTAATCTTCTTTGAAACTGAATCAAAGCATCCAATTATTTCAATTCACCTAGATTGTGCTTTTTCTTGAGGAATATCAACCGCTCATCATTAATTGATCTTGACAGTCGGTATCTCTTTGGATTCTCTATGAATTCAACCTTTCATCTCTCATTCAAGACACCCTAGAGATTTATTGTTATTATGCAATTTATGCTCTAGAGTCATTGAGAATATTGTTCTTTGAGATTATTGCATCTTAGCTTTTTGCATATTTAGTTTAATTATTCATAGCTTAATTTTGCATATCTAGCCTAATCTTGCATCCATTTAGCTTAATTTTGTGCTCATATAGATTAAATCCTTCATCTTGTAGGTGTAGTCTAGTCACTGGTATTGCTTAGACAAATTTGAGAACAAGTCTATAGTCACATCTTTTAGAAGGCAATAGATCGATTTGTTATGGTTTTTACATTCATTGATTATATCTATCTAACCATGCATGCAATGATTTATTGAAGTGTTTGTGCCTTACAACTTGCGGACTACCACTTTTCACACACATAATCAACAAGTGCTCTTTTCAGCCCAATAGTCTGAAGCAAGTTTTGCCAACTCTTAACATTTTGATTCCATCTGCTGATATGAGATTGCATGTTGTTATTTCTTTTATTGAGCAACCCAATAATGTTAATGGCAACCGACACATCCTGATCCTTAAGGAGATGGGTGTTGAGGATGAATTTGTCTCCACCTTTCCTCTTCTTGGCCAGTGTGTCTCCAAGCCTAATGAGAGAAACAATAAGGTGATGACCAGAGAGGGAAACTGACTAGACTGTTACAACATTGCCCTGATCATCTATTATAAAGGAGAAATGATATCTGTTTGCATAAAATCTATCCAACCTACAATATATTATGCATTTTCCTTTTTGGTAATTGCACCAAGTGTACCATATCCCTCTCGTAGATTGCTTATTACCAAGTAAGGGGTCAAAGGGCTTCTAACAATTTTTTATCCTTTCCCAATGCAATTTATCAACCCCTTTCCACTCCATAAAAATTATCCTCATGGTTTTCAATCATGTTGAAGTCTCCCCCAATAATCCAAGGAATATCAAGAAGAGAGGCAATCTAGTCCCATAGTTCAGTCCTCTCCCTATAATCATTGGCTGCATAAATTGAGCAAACACCTATGACATAATTATTCAAGTTGAATGTAGCCCAAACTTCTCTAATACATGGAGAGTGTCCCTGAATAATAATGCAATATTTTCACTTAGGGTTGATGAGTAGCCTAACTCGCCCTCTCCCTTTATCATGATCCGAGCATATCTTAATAGAGTCTCTCCAAATGAAATCAAGATTGACCTCCAAAGTAAATTTAGTTGCCTTCAATTCTTGTAGCATCACAAAATATGAATCTCTATGTTGTTTAAGAAACCTCCTAACAATCTTCTTCCTGTCTGGTGACTCCAGACCTCTAATGTTCCATGAAATGCACTTCATCATATCTAGGAGATTTGTTGTAACTCTTTGGCAGTCTTGAAACTACTGAAGCATTTGGGGAGATCTTTTTTCTCTTCTGCTTTCCTTCTATTGGAAGATACTTTATTTTTGGACCCTAATGGTCTACCTCTCCTTCTTTTGGGTTTATGATTAGTGTTCTCACTATCAACCATCTCATCACCTTCTTCGACAGAGTCTTCATGATATTGGGAGTCATCCCCATAGTCTGAATCTTTGTTGGGATCAGATTGACTGGGGGCCACCTCTGCCCCAGTATAGGGTTCGTATGTGTTTAAACTATCACTATTGCTTATGGCATAAAAACCATTTGTAGATGGATCACTAGGGTTGGGGTCACCTCTATTAGGGTCAACAACAATGACCTCTATAACGCAATTATCTGCAATCTCAACAAACTTCTTAGGGGAAGGGCTATAGATGACTCAGTAGTGAATTTTGTAAAAGGGGGGGGCTCCCTCAGCCAATCCAAGGTCACTAGACGAAGAGATCTCATAAGATACATCCATATCTACAGAGTCCCTATGAGCAAAAAGCTTGATGAGTGGCCCACTAGAGCTCCCTCCCTTACCTGATTCACTACTGTTTCTGTCTCTCCCTTCAAAATTATTAACCAAATATTTGCCAAGGGAATAATTTGCATTCATACCTGAGAATATCCTCTCGGGGGACATCTCTTGCACATCATCTTCCATAGGAGAAGCAAAATTGTCCGCCCCAACATTTTTATCTTTACTATGCTCACTGTTATTGGGGTTAGCCGCTCTAATTTTTTCTTCCTCCTCTTTCTAGGGTTTTTGCCAACCATTTGAAAACCCTCTTGTTGATCTTTATCCATCTGTTATAGGGCTTCTGCAATTGCAGAGTGGGGTGGGGGAGCTTCATTAAATTTCCCAAAGTATGGGTTTTTATCAAACTCGGGAAGCGTTTTATTAGCTCCACTCATAGAATTTTTAACATTTTTACTTAAGGAGTCAAGTTTATCCATGAGAGGGGCAAAGGCCGATAAGGGCAAATGATTCTTGGAGGCAGATGAGGAGTCATGAGCACCCTTTTGGGGTTTCTCCACACTTTTTTTCTGATTGATAATGGGACAATTCTTTTGAATATGCCCCTCTTTTTTGCAGAGGAAGCAAGCATTGACTCCTAGAATTTTGATAGTGCAAGAGAGAATGTCATCCCCTAATTTAACATTGAGAAATTTAGAAACATCTAAACCAGAGTTAATCGAAACAAGAACCCTAGCATCCAAATGCGGTATAAGGGAGGCCAAATTATCCATACAAATCGTTTTGCCAATCGGCTCAATCAGTTGGGGTATGAATCTCCATAGCAGTAGAGGGATATTTTTAACCAGAAGCCACCTAGGGTACGCCAATGCCAAGATTTCTTCATTAATGGCTTTAGGAGACCATCCTAGGGCACAAAATGTGCATCTACCAATAATCCAATATTGCTTATTAATAACTTCAGATTGGGCCTTATGTTCTTTGAAAAAAATAACAAATATTCCTTTTTGAATTAGTCTACAGAAGGAAACATGAAACCTTAGTTTAATATTCCACATATTTCTAAATCAATCATTAAGGAATTTTTGGGCTGGACATTTATCAACATCAACAACAACGGAAAAAATAGCAACATCTTTTAATGTACTCTTTTCAAGAGAAATCTCATTACACATTGAATAATTAGGAATGATAGAAAGGGAGCCCAAGGAAAAACTAGGGTCCTTACCTTTCCCATTGGAGTCGCCATTATCACCTACTGCCAAGGGTTCAACAGAGACAAACCTAACACCTTCTGTGATTGTGGGAAGCGGTTGAGAAACAACCTCCTTAAAGGATTTCTTCATGCCTTTGGTTTTCGCATTCTCTACTGCCTCTATTTTGTCAAGAATTGATGGTTCTCTGGAATTGTTCTCCATTAAGTCGAATTAATCTTCGCACACGCCTGTACAGAGAAGGACAAACAAACAACGAGGAAAGCAAGAAGGGAAATAAATGAAGCTCAAAGAATAAAACAAATAAGAAGAAAAGTAAACCCGCATGGAGGAGGATTGCCACCTCCTCCACAATCTAAGGGTCGACCCCTCAAAATCAAACCTTCGGTCCCGTCACGTTAGCATTGTAGGGCCTTCCCAAACACCATTTGTTCTTTTGAATTTTTTTTTTACAAAACTCTCCATGATCAGAGAAAGACCTATATGATCCAACACAAACCTTGGTCGCGGTTTGCAGACAAGAAATGCAGACCTGAAACCCTAGGCCGCCACAAACTTGTCGCGAGTAGAACAGGAAACCCCTGCAAGGCCGTTGAGAGAATAACAAGAAACACGTCCAAAAAAAATTGTAAAACCTTCCCGCATGGAAACACGTCCAGATCGCAGAAAACACTCTGTGGGGACTTGAAAATCCAAGGGTATTTGCATATAATCTAAAAGAAGGGTGTTGGCAACACCTTCCTCATGCGAATTGGAGTTAGCCTAGTTTAGTTCCATATTTTCTTCCGAGTGCATGAGCTTGAAATTGCCAAAGTTCGGAGGCACAATTTTTCCGATTTGTCCGATCGTAGGAATCCTCTCCCTTCCCTTTCCCGACTTATTCACAAACAAATTTGTAGAATCAGATCTTCGGCAACAACCTCCACTCAAATCAAAATCTTCACTCTATCATCTAGTTTTTCCATCAAACTATTCGTATCTTCTAAAAAAAATCATACATCGTGATTTTTGCTGAAATATACGTTTTTTAGAAAACATAATGATTTAAGCTTTACGAGGTCCCATTTGAAGCAATTAATTAAGAAGAATTAGATCAAAGGCTCTTAGATCAAAATTTCTTGGATAGGAACTCTCTACTTCTAAATCATACCTGCAATGGAATCTCCTTCACACCTATCAAAATGTTGATAAAAAAACACTTTTACATTAGCTTTTGGGGGCTCAAATGAATTTGTTTAGGAGTTTTCTTTTTTTAAGTATTTTGTCCTTATTATAAGCTTTCCAAATAATATAAATTTTAATATATTTATGTTTTATTTCTTATGAATGTAGGTTTTTCATCAAACATTAAGTATTGTGTTTCACACATATGGAAACAATTGAAAAATAGACAATTTTTTTTGTAAAAAATATATTTTCCCTAGCTATTGATATCCTCATTTCAACACAAAAATAAGAAGTTAATTCAAATGCATACAAAGAAAGTTATGTATTATGGAATACACCTCTGTACAAATTATAATTACTCTGTCTTAAAAAAATAACTAAAAAAAAATATATGTAACAAAAAATTATGAAAAAATATCTATTCACTAGATATTGGTGTGACATTCTATATTATTTTTAAAATTAGAATTTTCTGCTTTGTATAAAAAATTTTTATGCATTACCAAGTAAATTTCTTTTCTGAAAAATTATTAATGGTCTAGTTGCTATAGGTTTTAGAAAGTAAAGATCTGATGCAAAATGTTGATTCTAGTGTCAAAGTTGGCCAAGAAGTGTAACCCAGTTATGGGATCACCCACTCTTCTCTCAATCTATCTTCATCTCTACCTATATCTTCTTCTCTTTCCTACTATTTTTAGACATGTCTCCCTTTCTCTTCCTCTTCCTCTTCCTAGAAATCTATTTTTATATCTTTTAATCGATCTCTATCTCTCCATCTTACTTTAATTCTACCTCTATCTCAATCTCATTATCTCTCCACCTCTCTAGCCCTTATATATCTCCATCTCTCTCTCTCTCTCTCTCTCTCTCTATTTCTCTCTCATCTATGTCTATCCCCTCTCCTCTCTCTCCTCTCCATATCCCTCTTCCTCTCTATCTCTATCTCCTACCCTCACTCTCTCTCTCTCTCACCCAGTCTTGCTGCCACCTGACACCCCTCAATATCTCCATCTTTCTATCCCTATCTCTCCGTATCTACCTATTGTAAACATAACATGAGTCTTTTGGTAATGGATATGGATTATCTTCTTGATTTAGAGTATTTGTTTCAATTGTGTTTGGATTCCTGTAAGTGGATGCATAGTTGATTTGAAGCTATCACTTCTCCATTCAAGCCTTTTTTGTACAAACATCATTTGTCAAATGGCCTACCAATTGACCTCATGTTCTATATAAATGTATGCAAAAATAGACTCAAATTCTGCCTAATTGATCTTTCACAACTCGGTGTACCTATTGCACACCAAAGTGCGATTGCTAGTTTTTTTATGTTTTTAAACGTAATAAGATCACTTGTATGAAATGAAGTTTTATGTGGAACTTGTGCTAGCTAAAATATCTTATTTGTATCTATTTGAAAGACACCAAGAAATATTATTTTAGAGTTGCACAACTTTTATTTTTCATCGCGGTATGATAAACATTGTGAGAACATTCTTTTTGCATTTTTGTATGTAAGATATGATAATATGATGAAACAATAATGATCCAATCAACTACTGAGAGGGGGGGGGGGGTGAATCAGTAGATAGAAAATATACTAATCTTTACCAAACTTATCTCAAACTCAGAAACATCTTACAAAACTTAACCGGTTTAGACTCTATATCTAAAACTGCAACTCCATTGTCAAGCTTTACCGGTTGATCAGAATATCAATGATACAGTGTAACAGATCTGAAACTCAAATAACATTTAACCAAAACATCAAACCACTTTACTAACATTTGTAATAGCTCATTTCAAATGACTTTTGGTCATCTAAACATGTCTAAGTGGATTTACTAGTTATTCACATTTAACCATACAAAAAACATACTCACAAAATCATTCACCACTTGACACAATGATTTTTCACGTGGAAACCCAAATGGGAAAAACCACAATGGGCATGAACACCCACAAGTATTCTGAACTCTTTTGAAGTTCGCCCTGTTAGGATCCAAGCCTTGTTAGAAGCTTTACAAAAATGTCCTGTTAAGAACAGATCCGGTTAAGGACCACCCAGTTAAGGGATTGACTACAATACCCTGTTAAAGGCAATACACTGTAAAAGGTAACCTCGATGTAGGATTTGAAATCCAAGCTAAAGGATCACCTGGTTAGAGGATTTTAACAAGAAGCCTGTTAAAGCTTACCTGGCTAGGGGATTTAACTGTTGTAATGGTTAGAGAACAACAGGGTCTTTTCTGATCTGGTAATAGCACTGCTCTGCTTAATCAGATCCTTTTATGCTCCTATCTGCCTTCACAACATTCTGCAGATACTCCTTCTGGTTCGGCAACAACAAATAACACTTATCAAATTTGCCAACACAATTTACAAACAACTCATCGACCTTAAATACAAATATAATAGGTCGGTAACACAACACAAAACTTAAGATCTCATAGAGATTACAAACATATCGGTTCAATCTAGACTGTTAGATTACATAGCAATCAGCTACACATTGTTCAAGACAACTTTGACCACTCCTAGATCACTCCTTGATCACTGCACATTGGATCCTATAACTCATCACACAATATTCACTTCATGCTATGCATTTGTTCATTCCCAAGATAAAACAATTATCTCTACGCACCAAATCCACTTTGAAACTCATCACATACATCATGCATACATGGCATCTTCATCTTCGCTCATCATTTGATCATAAATCAACACTACTGATTCTCCAAGCTCGATTGGTTAGGGTTACCAATTGATTTCTCTGCTTCAATAGTAATACTGGTTTCCATCACTGCTTCACTACCGATTGCTTTACTGCTTCATTACCAATTACAATATAACTTCATTATCGGTTGCTATTGACATCAATGACAACACTATACTTCATCAATGCAATCTTCATGCAATTCCAACATTCTCCCCCTTTGGCATTGATGGCAATACAAATATCAATACCACTATTGATTGTGATGATTGAGAGTAAAACATATACATAGAATAGGAATCCTGGTTTACATTTTCACATATACTCTCCTCCAACTGTATCTCCATCTCTTTAGCTAGTAACTGGCTATCAATCAATCATATATAGTTCTTCTCCCCCTTTGACAACAATGCCAAAGTGAAGGTAAAACATACAGTTTCATACTTCACCATTCTACAACTATTTTCTCCCCCCGTGGAGTAGCTCCACTCTTCACCAATCCTTCTTCAAGATTTTCAATAGTCTTCGAGATTGATGTCTTCCACATCTGCTTAATTAACTTCATGTAGGGGTACAACCCTTAAATTACCTCTAAGATACTCAAATGTAGCCTTAGGTAGAGGTTTAGTAAAGATATTTGCTAGCTATTGTTTTGAAGAAACATGCTCTAGTGACACATCTTTACTCTGCACTTTCTCTTTCAGAAAATGATACTTCAGCTCAATATGCTTTGTTCTAGCATGGAACACCGGGTTCTTTGAAATGTTTATAGCACTTGTTTTATCATAGAAAATCCTTATTGGTTTTAATATTTTCAAATTGAAACCTTCCAAAATGTGTTTCATCCAGATTGCTTGTGTACAATTAATGTATGCTGCAACATAGTCAGCTTCTGCGGTTAATTGGGAGATACAACTCTGTTTCTTGCTGCTCCAAGACACAAGTCTGCCTCCAAGAAAAAATGCTCCTCTGATTGTACTCTTCCTATCATCAACATTGTTTGCCCAGTTTACATATGTATAGACTGTTAAATCAAAGTCTCCTGCATATGGATACCATAATCCATAGTCAATTGTACCTTTCAAATATCTAAAAATTCTTTTAATTGCTACCACGTGCGTCTCCTTCGGAATTTTCTCAAATCTGGCAACTAATCCAACTACATGAGCAATATCCAGTCTATTGTGAACAACATAATGTAGTTTCCCTATCATAGACTTGTACTCTTTTTCATCAACTGATGCAAAATTATCTTCTTTAGACAATTTACAGCCTGTAACTATTGGTGTTCCAACTGATTTACAGTCTCCCATTCAAAATGTCTTCAACACTTCTTTCACATATTTGGATTGTGTGATAAAAATTCCTTCCTTCATCTAATGAATTTGCAAACCTATAAAGAATTTTATCTCAGCTACGAGAGACATCTCAAATTCACTTTTCATCTCATTAGTAAAGTCATCACACATGTCATCATTACCTCCAAAAATGATATCATCCACAAATACCTCACTAACCAGTATCTTATCTCCTTTTGTCTTGAGATATATGTTACTGTCTTCACTGGTTCTATGAAAACCAATCTTCACTAAGTGAGAATGTAGTCTTTCATAACATGCCTTAGGTGCTTGACTCAAACCATATAGTGCCTTGTGTAGTTTGCACACCATATCCTTTGTTTCAGTCAAAGCATAACCATCTGGTTGTTCAATGTAGACTTCCTCTTCCAATATTTCATTTAGAAATGCCAACTTCACATCCATCTGATATACCTTGAATCCTCTATATACTGCAAATGCAAGTAGAGTCCTTACACCTTCCAATATTGCAACTAGTGCAAATGTCTCACCATAGTCTTCAACTTCTTCTTGTGCATAACCTTTGCATACCAGTCTGGCTTTATTTCTGACCACTACTCCATCTTCATTCAGTTTATTTATGAATACCCATTTTGTACCTATTACATTCTTGGCCTCCGGTCTAGGTACCAATGTCCATGTATTGTTATTCTCAATCTGGTCAAGTTCTTCTTCCATAGCCTTGATCCAGTGTTCATCTCCAAAGGCTTCCTTTGCTGTTCTAGGCTCAATAGTGGAGATCATACAAGAATTCTCTCTTATCCCTCTTCTAGTTAATACTCCTGCATTCATGTCACCAATAATCTGATCCAGATTATAATTGAGTCTAACATACCTTAGAATAACATGATCATGGTCTTCAAGTTCTTCTTCTTCTTCACTTTCTTCATCTTCTGCAGGACCTACCTATTCTGGTTGAGTTGGGGCTACAGTATTCAGTTCACCAACTTCTGGCTTTACCGATTCTGGTTCCAGAAACAATATGTAAGGTTCTTCTTCCTCCTTATCCTTACTAGTTTCTCTTGAATCTTCAGGAAACTCATCTACTCGGACATTAACACTTTCAATGATTTTCTTAGTTCGGTTGTTGTAACACTTGTAAGCTTTGCTCTTGGTGGAGTAACCAAGAAATATGCCTTCATCACTCTTAGCATCAAACTTACCAATATAATCACCTCTTTTGATAAAACATCTGCTACTAAAAATCTTAAAGTAACAGACATTAGGTGATCTACCATACGCGTACTCATATGGTGTTTTATCCTTACCTCTTTTAACCAGTATCCGGTTTATTGTGTAAACAACTGTGCTGACAACTTCTCTCCAGAATTTCTTAGCTACACCTCCTTGAATTAGAATAGTCCTTGCAACTTCAACTATTGATTGATTGTTCCTCTCTGCAATACCATTCTGCTGTGGTGTCCTAGGTGCAGAAAGTTGCCTCTTAATTCCTTTGTCTTCACAGTATCTAGTGAATTCCTCTGAAGTAAATTCACCACCTTGATCAGTTCTTAAGAACTTAAGCTTTCTTCCACTTTCCTTTTCAACTAAGGCTCTGAATGCCTTAAACTTGCTAAAAGATTATGTTTTGTCCTTCAAGAATGTGACCCACATCATCCTTGAGCAATCATCAATAAAGATCATGAAATATCAATCACCTTGAATATTCCTAGCCCTCATTAGTCCATAAAGGTCGGTATGAACCAAAGCGAGCAAATATTCAACTGAGAAAGATTTTCCCTTGAAGGTTGAGGATGCGATCTTTCCTAACTGACATTCCTTGCACAAAGCATTCACCAGTTTGTCCAACCGTGGAAAACCTCTTACCGATTTGGACTTACGAACTCTTACAATGTTATCAAAGTTTATATGATAAAATCTCCGATGCCAAAGCCAACTATCATCAAATTTTGCAATTAAGCAACTATTGAATTTATAATTTAGGTGAAACAAGTTACCTTTTGTTTGTTTGCCGGTTGCAATCAGTTCATCTTTACTTCCATAAATCTTGCACATCCCATTCTTAAATTCTAGTGGGTAACCTCTATCATTGAGTTGAGCAACACTCAAAAGGTTGTGTTTCAATCCTTTAACCCAGTAGACATCATCTGCACTACTCTTATCGTTAAGAGAGATGGATCCCTTTCCTTTCACCATGCAGGGTGAGTCATTCCCAAATCTCACAACACCTCCATCAAATTCCTTCAAAGTAAGAAACTTACTCCGGTCACCAGTCATGTGGTGTGAACAACCACTCAGTCATCAAAACTTTCCATGTGAGAGACTAACACCTTCTGATATGATATCTCTTCCTTAATAGCAACAAAGACAATGTCTTCATTTGCATCTTCCTTAGATTCTTCATATGTAATTCCTCCATCTATTGCAATGAGACAATTTCTTTTAGCTTTGCCTTTATATTTCCTATACTTCTCACGTTTCTCCTCATTATCTCCATTTGGATAGTTAGCAACAATATGTCCAATCCGGTTACATGCAAAACACTTGTGGTTCACCTTTCCACCCACCCTGCCATTGAATTGCAATGGTAATTTACCTTTGTACTTATCGGTACCTCTGGGTAACTGCTTGGCCAATAATGCTTCAAGCTCAATCAAAGTTTCTTCATCATCTACCTCTCTTCTAGATCTAGATTCATGACTGTAGCTCACTTCTTTGCTTTTCCTTACCGATGGGTTGAAACTGAGGCTCTAAATGTAGATTCTGATTTCTGAACACTTCCATCATAACCATTTAATTCAAAAGCAGTCAGTTTACCAATGATAGAGTCAAGAGTTACCTTTGATTTATCAATAGATTTGAGTTCCTGAATGGCTACAACTCGGATAACGTAGACTAGTAGAAGGGCTCTCAACACCTTGCTAACCACAGTGGTATCCTTCACTATACCTCCAACACTCTTGATTTCACCGACTATCTCCTTGATCCTCTGACCATATTGTTGAATATTTTCACCTTCACTCATCCTCATATCATCAAAATTCCCTCTAACTCTCTTCCTTGACAATTTTAACATGCTCATCACCACTATAGATCTCTTCCAGTTTCTTCCATACTTCATATGCAATCTCCAATCCATGAACATCAACATATTTTGAATCGGACAAGGAACTGATGATGGCCTCCAATGCTTGATTATTCTCCAATTGCTCCTTCTTTTGACCATATGTCAAAATCCCACTAGGCAAGTTATATTGAGTAACAACATGTTCCTAGTACTAGCTTCCTAAACTCTTGATATAGATCTTCATCCTATCACTCCATATTTTGTAGTTTTCTTTATTGAACTTTAGACCTTCTTTCTTCATCATGTTCTCCGAGATCTTTTTTCTCAAGCTATTACTATTAGGCTTAAACACAAGAGGACCTGGACAACTCTGATACCAATTGATAATATGATGAAACAATAATGATTCAATCAACTACTGAGAGGGGGGGGGGGTGAATCAGTAGATAGAAAATTTACTAATCTTTACCAAAATTAACTCAAACTTAGAAACATCTTACAAAACTTAACCGGTTTAGACTCTGTATCTAAAACTGCAACTGCACTGTCAATATTTACTGGTTGATAAGAATATCAACGATATAGTGTAATAGATCTGAAAATCAAATACCATTTAACCAAAACATCAAACCACTTTACTAAAATTAGTAATAGCTCATTTCAGATCACTTCTGGTCATCTAAACATGTCTAAGTGGATTTACTAGTTATTCACATTTAACCATACGAAAAACATACTCACAAAATCATTCACCACTTGACATAATGATTTTTCACGTGGAAACCCAAATGGGAAAAACCACGGTGGGGATGAACACCCACAAGTATTCTGAACTCTTTTGAAGTTTGCCCTGTTAGGATCCAAGCCTTGTTAGAAGCTTTACAAAAATGTCCTGTTAAGAACAAATCCAATTAAGGACCACCCGGTTAAGGGATTGACTATAATACCCTGTTAAAGGCAATGCACTGTAAAAGGTAACCTCAATGTAGGATTTTAAATCCAAGCTAATGGATCACCTGGTTAGAGGATTTTAACAAGAAGCCTATTAAAGCTTACCCAGTTAGGGGATTTAACTGTTGTCATTGTCAGAGAACAACAGGGTCTTTTCTGATCTGGTAATAGCACTGCTCTGCTTAATCAGATCCTTTTATGCTCCTATCTTCCTTCACAACATTCTGCAGATACTCCTTCTGGTTTGGCAACAACAACTCACACTTACCGAATTTGCCAACACAATTTACAAACAACTAATCGACCTTAAATACAAATATAATAGGTCGGTAACACAACACAAAACCTAAGATCTCATAGAGATTATAAATATATCGGTTCAATCTAGACCGTTAGATTACATAGCAATCAACTGCACATTGTTCAAGACAACTTCGACTACTCCTAGATCACTTCTTGTTCACCGCTCATTGGATCCTGTAACTCATCACATGTTATTCACTTCATGCTATGCATTTGTTCATTCCCAAGATAAAATGGTTATCTCTACATGTAAAATCCACTTTGAAACTCATCACATGCATCATGCAGACATGACATATTCATCTCCGCTCATCATTTGATCATAAATCAACACTACCAATTCTCCAAGCTCCATCGGTTAGGGTTCTTCTTATCAATGAGTTAGGGTTACCGGTTGATCTCTCTGCTTCAATAGTAATACCGATTTCCATCACTGCTTCACTATCGGTTTCTTTACTGCTTCATTACCGGTTACAATACAACTTCATTATCGATTGATATTGACATCAATGACAACACTATATTTCATCAATGCAATCTTCATGCAATGCCAACAAGATATTTGAGTTGTGATCATTATGGAGCAAAACAAAATGATGCTATATCTTTGAGTTTGTAAGGATACATTCTATATATTTATTTAGAAATAACTTCATAATATTTTCATTACAATCCAATGTATCATCTTGTGTATGAAGTGAGAAAATATGTTTAGTGGTCATTAAATAGATCAATTCCCTTGTAGGCTATTAATATTGGGTCAGATCTAATGTCACCTCCATCATATCCAATGACATGAGACTTAATTCCATAGGTATAAGGACTAAAATTTATCCTTCCCAAATATTTCTAGCTTAGTAATAGTTGTTAAAAATAAAATAGTATCATTTCACTAGAAGAGTATTGAATAAGTGTCAATTTTGCCATCTCAAATGGGGGTCCTTGTAAGGAGCTCACAAGTTGATCATCAAATCATTACACTTTTTTAATGGAACTAATTTTTTTTTAATTATAGAGAGAAAAAATGCACTTGAATAAGACAACATTTATCCAAGATTGATAGGCTCATTAACAACCACTCGATTATAAAATCAATTCTTAGAATGGTTATGCACAAGAATAAATATTTACTTGTCTTATTTATTATCTAATAGTCTCAATTGATTACTTAGGAATTAACCATATCTAGTTTGATCTTTTCTATCCATTGGAATAACATAATTGATTTTGACCATATCTCTATCCAATACAAGATAGGAAGTTAGGACAAGAATGATAATTAATTTTTTTAATGGCCAAAGATTTTGACACATTAAGACCAATTGGGTCCCGAGTCACCTACAAAAAACACATGTCCAAGATGTCGCATTGAGGTTTTTCTACAAGCACTAAAAGATCTTGTACCCTTCCTTTGGTTTCAAGCAACCAATGAAGAATAAGACCATCGAGGTTTACTAAAAATTATAATATATTTGACACCTTTCCTTCAGTTATAGGCAATTAACTAGGTACAAGACCAATCCACTCCAAGATTCTTTTGAGTATTAGTGACTATCATATTTTTATTTGTATATCAACTAGGTTCAAAGTTTTTATCCTCAGGAAATAGGTCACAAAACCTCAAAATGTCTTATGTATATGAGTATTGAAAACATCTTTTGTTTCCCAAAATGTTTACATACTCTATATCCATGAGATCAAGAATTAGAGAACTAGGTACACAAAATATCTAGTTTTGTATAAAAAATATGTTTATGCAACCATAGGCGTGGGTATGCAACCTTTTCTAGAATCATGTTTTTCCCAAAAAAATATATGTTAACTACCATCCACTTAGGTGAAGCAGAGAGGAAAACCTAAAGAAGCATTTACTTGCAAAACCTTAAAGAAGTATTAGATGTGAAATTTAATTTGGAATTTTTTTTGCTTGTTTATATAGAACACATTTTCAATTTTCTTATTTCAAAAGATATCTAGTTTTTCATATTAGGTGAAACATTTTATACCTAAAATTTTTGCATTTTAACAATGCATCTTAAATCAATAGGTTCAATATTTTTTACTGACAAGAGTTATCACTAACTGTAAACTAATTTAATTAGCCAAGATACTTACATGACCGACATTCAATAATTCATAACTATAATTATCCATCTTAAATTAAAATTACAAGACTAGAAAAACTCATCATTGATTGGTAGACATTCAAAAGTTTATATTTATAAGAAACTCAACATTTTATTAAACTAAATATCACTTAAATTTTTCTCAAAACATGTAATTTACACTTATAAATGTAATTTTTCCTTATCAATTTACAATCTAATTAATAATTTAACTTTTCAACTAAAATAAATTATAATGCTACAACAATAATAAATTTACTATTATTAGAGAGTGATATGGAAGAATCTTACTAATCTATGCCATTTTAGATTTGATTACTCCATAAACTTTTCTTCTACACTCATTTACTTAAATTTATTTTATAATATTAATAATTGAAGTTAAAATTTTAATATTATAATATCTAGAAGATTATAATCATTGGAAATTTGTATCACTCTAAGAAATTTTATCAAGCATTAACTAACATATTAGACACTTTTTTCTAATTACCAAGTTGTTGACTTAGTCTAAGTGAGAGGATGCAATATTGTGTTAATCCCAATTGTAGTTTGAAATCCAACACAATTGAAAATACAAATGAATATTTCATTGTTAATGTAGAATTTCAAATTGATGGTTATAGATATTCCATCATTACTTATGTGTTAAATCAATATTTTTCACATATAATGCTACTAGAAAATAGTTATGCCCACAAAATAAAATAAAATAATCTATACATATGATAAAAATGAATGCTTTTTAATGGGTAAACACTTTTGACCCAGAGCTATGAACTAGTGAGATCACAAACAAGGGAACTCATCCCCATTTAAAAATTCATTAATAACACCCCAATAAGGTTTAAACCTTCATGACAAGAGCAACAACATCACCACTTAACCATCACACCATGCCAATATTGGCATGATAAAAATCAATGTTGAAATAAAACAATTAAACTCTTTTATAACAAAAAATAACCAAAATGATAACCTAATAGTTATAATTAATTACCTAAACATAAATCATTTAACAAATAAGGTATCAAAATGATAACAATGATAATATAAATACATCCTAAAAATATTTTGACTTAATTATATTTAAAAATGAATCCAAATTATATCTTGATGAAAACAACTTGGTAATCATCGATATATTATTATAATTAGTGACACAATAAGAGTGGTCTCGTTGAATGCAATTATTGTAAGGTAAGAACAAAATTGATATGCTAAATGGAATATACAAAATCACAAGCAAATACAATTGGCAAGAATAAAGCCATATTCCACAAACTTGCCAACATTCTCGTTGTCATGTGTAAGTGAAAACTATGAAACTATGTAAGAACATTTATCTAGGTATATGGTAGACATATTTTAAATCAAATATTACAGTTAGAAAAATTATGATATGCATGCAAAAAAGGTGGACATAGGGGTAAGGGACTTAACCTACAAACCATTTATGATCTAGATTTTCTAAAAGGATTTAGAAACTTACAAGAATATATCATGGAAAAGGTGTAAAAACCAAAATTTGAAATCCTCACCAAATAGCTCATTGCTTATGCCAATAGGGGTGCTAAACATGCACACCTATAATTTTAACATGCACACTCTTCTCCATTGGTAATTTAGCGAGCTCAATCTCCCACCTCTTTCAAAGTAGTTGGCTAACCAGAACAAATCTTGTCTCCTACAAATATGTTTGCTAGTATAAAACACTTCCTCGATTTTGAAATCATCCTCACCATGCCTAGTAATTGTGGAAGCATTTCTGGATTATGAACTTCTTGATGCTCCTTTGAATTAAGGATCCCTCTAGTTGATTACACCTCTTCTTTCTTTCTCATTGTTTCGTCTACCTCTCTATAAAAGAATTCCTCATGTAGATGACTATTTCTATTTTCCATTGCACCCACTCCTCTTGGCTATTTTTAGCCTCATTAAATGAAGCATAATCTCGTTGGTTACACATATGAATTAAAAAATATTTTTGTAAGACAAAGAGGGAAGGGCTCAAACTCATAACAGTAACAACCATAGAGGCAAGAGGGATGACTCTCAATAGTAGTAAGATTAGATTTTGAATAGAGCTTAGATTTGGTAGGAAACAAGGGTCTTGACCCTATAGTAATGGCTACTCTTTCACAACACAAGAAAGTGTGAAGAGGTAGGACCTTTCCTCCTCCTACAAATAATAGTCCAAGAAATACTATCATCCAATATCTCACAAGAAGGGGAAACAAGAGGAGACCCCATGCGAGGATCAACATCAAACGTGGGGGATCAATATGATGAATAATCGAGGTAGTCATTGTTCACAAGAAAAGTTTGAAGTTGACTAGAAGTAGGTAGTAAAACAAAATATGGATACATAGTAGGAGTAACCCTAGTAGGAATCTCAGGAGGTGACAAGGCTGCACTGAAAGTGAGGCACTTGTAGAATCATAAGAGGAGCCATCCACAACAAGATCAATAGATAGGTTATCACCATTAGTATTCTTCCACCAAATAGTAGGGCCTTTCCAATGCAATAGAGAGTAATTTGAAGCTAGGTGACTAGTAGAAAAACAACAATGAAAATAGAAAAGGATAATCCAATAGTTGAGTCCAAGGCCCATTCCTAACCATCAGAACCACATCTCTATGAAGAGGCTTGGATATGTCTACATCCACCAAAAACAAGTGAAGGCTGAATGCCCCATGGATGAAGTGGACTCATCTAGCTTAAAAAAATAGCCGATAGAGTTTCCAATGGCCTCATAACAAGACTCCTCCTAGAACTAGAAGGTAAGATGCACATTAAGTGGTTCAATGAGGGGGTTGAAGATAGTATTCTATGGGTTAATAGAAGATCTCTCTAAGCCCACAACTTACTCAACCAAATTTTTGTCATCTAAAAAATAAAAATCTAGAAGCAATGAAAAATATTTTAGCGCAGAGGAAAATATCAATCTTACTAGTTACATGGACCTTTCAAGATCCCAAAACTTGATTGTGAAAATCAAAAAGAAAAAGCCATAACTTGGAAAATTTACATACCTGACCCCTACAAAAGTAGAAGTCTTCAAATTGACATAGGGAAGAGTTTGGAACAAAGGTGTGTGATGAGCTGAAATAATAGCTCTTTTATGTTTATGACTGATAATTTTTTCTTATGTTTTAAGTTGCATAACTGGACAATGTGAAGGCCATAGGGTATATTAGAGTTTTGACTATGTGCATATTGAATATTAACCGAACCTGCCGAAACTTGTATTACTTTGGCTAAATATTCCTGTAGCTATGCGAATTAATATGATAATTTCATGTATGGATGCATAAATGTTATGGTTGACAAAAAATGGATATGTATGTGTTTGCATGCACTAACCCTTGATGCAGGAATAAATAATTAGCTGCAGAAGTGATCAAGCGATAAATAATTAGTGTTCGAGTGGAGCAGCTGAAGAGTAGTAAGGCAGTACCATATTTATTTATGACTGTCTTCAGCAGGTGGGAATCTAGTGAAAACCGTCATGCTATATTCTTGGTCATGTAATGATGAAAGTCCCAAGATCTTTGTGGTTGACTTCTTCCTTGTTGTAATAATAGTTTCCACCTATTCTCATGGGAGTGGTCTAGGTAGTTAAGAGTTTGTTATAATCTTCTTATAAATAAAGTTCTGAACCTCTTTGCAGAGGTTAGACGAAGTTTTTAGAGCTAAGTAGTATTTTCCCTATTTTATGTATTGTAACAACTTTTGGAGATAATGAATAAAGTTATGTTATTTTGAGCATATAAAAGAATTTGAAATATGGGTATGCTCATCCAAGGGGTCCCACTTGGGGAGTAATCCTGTGTAACTGTTGAATTAAGTTTTCTTTTGCTGTAGTAGTTGTTCTGGCAATTGACTATTCTTGCAACCACTGGAACCAGATCCTGTGACGCCCCAACCCCTCTTTTCGAAAGGCAGTGAGTCATCCATCCTCGTTAAGGTTGTGGAGGGCATTGTTGACATCCTCGAGGTCTTCTAGCATATTCTCAACACTAAGCGGCGTAAGGCAACGACTGCGGAAAATAGTACATCACACCTTTAAAAAGGGCCTAAACACCCCTATGACTTGACGGAGAATCCCATCGCTCCACTTGCCAACAAGCACCTACGGACTAAGAAGGTCTGTTCTTGCAGCCAAAACAGACAGTGTAGTTCCTGTTTTCTATCTTTCAACATAGATAAAAGTTATTCATTTAAATCATCTTTCAGTGTTAAGATTTCCTATAGCCATTTAGTTGTTGTATCTTTGTATGTTTGTTTCAGTAACTTCATTTGCTGCAGTTGGATAGAATGGCTTTTATTGGAACTTAGTGCACAAACAGTGCTGGCCCATTTCAAGTAATACGTCCCTGGGTTGACAAGTAAATGAACCTCAGGCATGAGAATGATAACTGTTAAGAATGGATGTGCAATCCCTGAGTTAAGGTTTCAAGTCTAGTTATTATCCTAATTGGGAAGGTTGACATTTTTGGTGTCATTGCCGGGGATGGTGCCAAACTAAGAACTTGTCATAATCATGAGTTTTCTAGTTTTTAGTTAGAATTTTGTTTTGATAGTTAAGATAAGTTGTTAAGTATTTCTCATGAATCTTCATGCATAGACGAAGAAGAGATGTCCGTGGCATATTTCTTCCTAATTAGCCAAATGTTACAGAGCTCAACCCCTATGAAGCGCCTGCTGTAAATCATTTTGATGAATTATATCAAGTCCCAGACAATTGTGATTATCCTGTATCGAGTTTCCTAAAAACGGTCTCCATTTTCTTTTTGGACTAGCTGAAGAAGATCACTACCCTTTATTTGTTTGCCAAATACCGATGGCAGGACATGGTGGTGGAGCTATTCAACCAGGAGGAGGCAATCAACCTGTTAACCCAACCTTTGAATTCCTCATCTCTGATCTGCATGACAATGTCAATCTCAGAAACATCCTATCTTCTTCGTTTCCTAAGTTATATGGGTTAGTTACAAAGGATCCATACACTTTTCTATTTGAATTTGATGTCCTCTGTAGGAGCTATGATTATACTACAAACACCCATAGACTAAAGATATTCCCCACTACTTTGAAAGAGTCCACCCTCAGATGGTTTATGAGTTTAGGGAATAGATCAATCAATACATGGGATGAAATGAAACAATTATTTATTGAGAAATATAAAGATTATTGTAGGGGAATTGACCTCCATGGGGATGATATCCTTAGAATGATAGAAAAAGAGGATGAGAGTTTAGAAGACTATCTTGAGAGATTTCTATTTTGTGTGAAGAAGTCTAAATACAATAATTTAAATGTAGAATCTCTCAAGCTCATATTCTTGAGGGGTATCAGTGATGAGTGTACATATGCTCTAGACCTTATGGGGGGAGGAGATATCACTCAATCATCATAGGACACTATAAGTAAAATTTACCAAAAATATTCCAGGGCCACTACCAAGAAGAATAGGCATTATAGGCTTGGGAAGTCCTCATCAACAACAACTAGTGGCATTTCCAGGATGGAGCTGAGCCATTTTTTGAAGGATTTTAAGGAGGATATCATAAATAATATGGACACTCAGTTGTTCACACTTCAAGCCAAGAATAAGCACAAGGAAGCTGATATAATGCTTGCAGAATTCTGTCCTCATTGTAGGAAGAAGAAGGATTGCATATGGAAGTTGGTTGCAAATCTTGATGTTCTTGAGTTCAAGCCAGTACATGGAGATGATGAACAACTTTTTTATATAGCTCAAAGATGACCATGGGCTGCAAGACAAGGTATGCCTCCTGATCCATTATCTTTTGCTGGTTCTTATGGGAATTCTTATGCATCAAATAATCAGTGGCAACCCCCATATGCTAAAAAATTTGGAAATTTTCCACCTCAAAATTGGTATAATCCCCAAATTTCATGGCCAAAATTTTCAAATCCATCTCCACAGTGGCAACAACCACATGGAAATTGCTCTCAATCTCAAGGACCATGGCAACCATCACAAGGGAGTTGGCAACCCACTCCTCAATGGAGAGGAGGCCAACAATGGCCAAATCAATCTTCTGGATACTAGCAACCACTACAACAACCTCAACAACCTACTATAATGCCACCCCCTTCTCCTAATTCTACTCCATCTAAACCTACCCAGATGCTAGCTCAACCTATGCCAAATCCTAATAGTAAGCCCCAACAATATCAACAAGTATATTCCACTGATCCTAATTAGTATCCTTCATATTCTCTCAATATAAGCGACATTCATCTTAGATCTGGGACAAATTTTCCTAATCCATCTCCTCCGGTTATAACTAAAGTACCAAAGGGAAAGTAAGTATTGAGTCCAACAACCCAAGATCCTCAGGTTCAATAGCATATCTGTTCACCTCCAGCTAATAAAATGCCTCCATTGCCTCAAAGGCTGCAAGCCAAGGAGACTAAACAACATGAGGATGCAACCTTTGTTCTTATTGATCAGTTGAAACACGCATTAAGATTCCATTATTCCAAGCTATTAAGGATGTCCCCATCTATAGTAAAGTAATTAAGGAGACATGTTTGAAGAAACCTGGTCGGAAGAAAAAGGACTCGCAAACAGTCCATGTAATGGGTCAACCGACTGATATTATGTTGGGCAAGGTTACAATACCTAAATAATCTGATTATGATAGCCCTATTGTGAAAATAGTCATTAATGGCACTCAGATAAAGAGTGCTCTAATAGATTTAGGAGAAGCCATCAATGTTATGACTAAGGATATCATGCAAAAAATTAACATAACTAGTCTCAGATCCAATCCTATGGTCCTGCATCTTGCTGATAGTTCCACAGTCTGACTTGATGGTATGATTGAAGATGTTGTGGTTACTCTAGATTCCTGGGAATATCCAACAGACTTCATGATATTATCTTCCAAAGCTACATTGGGAGGATATCCTGTCATTTTAGGGAGACCATGGCTTGCTATAAGGGATGCATACATTGGGTGCCGGTTAAGGGAAATGACTATTTTCGATGGGAATTCTACTAAAACTCTTGCTCTGTATTCACCTACGCAACCTCAACTTGATCAAGAGCAAGTTGTTTGGCCTGATGTGGGAGAAGAATTACAAGAAGAGGTAAACTCTGTTCATCATCTCATGCTGACTAATATAGAATCATTTATACAACTTCGAGATGAAGATTGTGTGCTTTCTAATATTATGGAAAATCAATAGGGTTTGGAGTAGAAATCACAGGAGCTAACGTCATGTGTCACACCATTGGAACTTCCTGCAACCACAAACATTATGCATACTTTGTTATCGTAGGAAGTCCACACTTCTTATCTCTTTGAAGTGGCTCAGATAGATCTTACCGTCAAGGTAGAAGTTGCTTTGAATAAGTGTTTGAATATTAACAATCAGCTTACAGAAGCCCAAAAGACAACCTTTGGTGATCTACTTAAATGTCACAAGCATGCTTTTGCATTGGACTATAGAGATACAAAGGGTATATATCCTAGGATTTGTATATATCAAATTTATATGAAAGAGGAATGCAGACCAATTAGACAGCCACCAAGAAGAGTCAATCCTGCATTGAGAGATAGTTAAAGAGGAACTGCATGAATTGTTAAATGTTGGATTTATCTATCCTATATCAGATAGCCAGTGGGTGTCACCTTTAGTCATATTTCCTGAAAATGGACGTAAATGGTGTGTATGTGTGAACTACAGGGCACTCAACTCAGCAACCAAGAAGGATCATTTCCCATTACCATTTATGGATCAAGTGTTAGATGGTTTGGAAAGGAAAACAATATTTTTTATTCTTGGATGGATTTAGTGGTTACAATCAGATTCGAATTGCTGTAAAAGATCAAGAAAAGACAACATTTACTTTTCCTCGGGGGACATATGCTTATTTTGTTCTTCCCTTTGGACTATGTAATGCCCCAACTACCTTTCAAAGAGCTGTTATTAGCATATTTTTAGACATTTCAAATGACTGCATGGAGATATATATGGACGATTTTACTACTTATGGTTCAGAGTTTGAGGAGGCATTGGGTAATTTGAAGAAAGTCCTACAGAGGTGTGAAGATTACAATTTGTCCTTGAATAGTGAAAAATGCTTCATGATGATGTAGGAAGGAATAGTCCTTGGCCATCACATTTATAAGGCTGGAATTCAGGTTGACCCAACCAAAATAGAGGTCATCCTCAACCTTCCTATTTCTACAAAGCAAAAGGATGTTAGAAGTTTCCTTGGTCATACTAGATATTATAGAAGGTTTATCAAGGACTTTAGTAAAAGGGCGAGACCCTTATATTATATTTTGTCTAAAGAAATTGAATTTGATTGGACTCCAGCATGTCATGAAGCTTTCCTGTAGCTCAAAAAAGAATTGACACATACACCAATCCTCAAGGGTCCAAATTGGTCATTACCTTTCTATATTCACATGGATGCATCAGACTATGCTATAGGAGCAATTTTGGGACAAAAGTTGGATAATTTAGAGAATGCAATTTATTTTATCAGCAAAAACTTGTAGGGACCTGAGCTTAATTATACTGTCACATAAAAGGAGATGTGGGCAGTCATATATGCACTTAACAAGTTCAGACATTATATTACAGGATATCAAATTTTTGTTCATACAAATCATACAACAATAAGATATCTTATGAATAAGTCTTCAATTATAGGAAGATTGGCTCGATGGTTGCTACTGATGCAAGAATTTGATATTACAGTTGTTGACAAGCCAGGTAAATCCAATGTAGTTGCATATTACCTTTCTAGGCTCCAACTATAGGACAGTCCTACATCAATAGATGATTCCTTTCCCAATGAACCCTTATTCTTAATAAATGTCCAGACCCCCTGGTATGTTGATATTGCAAATTATTTAGCCGCTAATAAGTTTCGTTCTCACTTTTCTCCTAAGGAAAGAAGGTTGTTAGTTGAGAAAAGTTTCAATTTCTCTTGGATTGCTAATTGCCTATTCTACATGGGACTTGATCAAATCCTAAGAAGGTGTGTCTGAGAGGATGAAACTTATGATATTATTCATGCATGTCATGATGAGTCGTGTGGAGGACATTTTGCTGCTAAGAGAACAACAATCAAAATTCTTAATGCAGGGTACTATTCACCAACCTTACATAAAGATGCAACTAAATACACTAGAAAATATGATAGATGTCAGAGAATGGGTAAGCCTACCAGATATGATGAAATGCCATTGTATCCCTAAATACTGGTTACACCATTTGACAAGTGGGGATTGGATTTTGTAGGGCCAATTGACCCCCCTTCCAATGAGAAATCTGATGCAGAAGCATCCCCGGTCGATGAGTAATCTTGCATCAACCAAAAACATTTCCTTTCTTGTTTTAGTTCTTTGTGCTGTTTCAGTATTCTTACCAGTATGTACTGGTAGTTTCTTGTTCTTCATGGAAGATCTTGTTTGTAGTTTCTTGGTGGTTTCATGTTGTTGATTCTAGATTTCTAGTTCATTTGGGTTATTCTCTGATCAGTTATCACTTCAGGTTGGCTATTTCTGGGTTCCTAGGATAGTTCTTGTGCTTACCGATTGGTTTTCCTTCATTACTGGCATGATTCTTGATATATGGATCCATCTTGGCTCTTGTCTGATGTTCTTTGGCATGTGGATGACCTTCCTACTAAACCACATCACTTGGTTGTTATTTTCCAGAAGTATTTCTTAAATCTTAGGGTCGACGTAATTACACGTTTCATTTTACTGTATTGGTGAATGTAATCTTTTGAGGCCAACCCAGATATGTTCTGGTGGGTATAAATATGATGCTACGTAATCATTTGTAAAGGTAGAGGAAGTAGAACTTAGGATAAGGATTGAGATTCACATGTTATGATTTGATCGATCTTTAGAGTCTCAGATTGGGTTGTTTCTGGCTTGAAGCTTGCATGTAACTAGTTAATTAGTGAATGTTCTTTGATGATAATCTAATGATTACCAGATGATTGTCGGAAGTTCTAAGGCTGTAATCTGACCTGTTTATGTGAATTTGTTATGTTTTCTTACTTCTTTTGTTGTGTCTCTCTTGCTGCATAAGACAGTTGACTCTTTTGAGGGTTTTTATTGGTTATGGCTGCATTAATTGGTATCAGAGATGGTTATGGGGCGACTAGTGGAAGAATTGTTTGCAAACAATGAGGAATTCCTTGAGGTGGACAGATCACCGATTGGAGGTAGGCTGCACGCGTGTTCAATAGATTGCCGAGGGAGGCAATTGAAACCGGTAGTCAGATCACCGAGTTGAGGTAGTTCATCAGAGTGGAAGGAGAGATGTCATTAAGGAGAAGAAACCCCCAGAGGGTAGAGCAGATGATGGAGGACTTCAAGAACAAAGTGAGGAATGAAATACAGAATGCTTTGGTGGGTTCGCAAAGAAACCCTGACTCAGAGGATGAGTATGAGGAAACTGGTGAAGAGATTGAGGAAGCTAAAGGATTGGAAGATGAGAGAGAGGAAATATTCCTAAGAGCGATGGCACATGCAAGTAAAATGCGTAAAGTTAAGGTTTCTAACTTTTCCAGAATGTTGAACCTTGAGGATCTGATTGATTGGATTGGAGAGTTGGAGGACTACTTTGAGTTTGAGGATGTCAGGGACCTGTAGAGAGTCCGGTTGGCACATACCAAGTTAAAAGGGAATGCTGCCTTGTGGTGGAAAGAGTTGTAGAAAGACAGAGTGGAGAATGGTGAAATGAAGATCACCCAGTAGAGACAAATGGTTGCAAGCTTGAAGGCCAAGTTCATATCAGGAGACTATGAAGTGGAGTTGTTCAAGAAGTTGCATAACCTTAAACAGAGAAACATGACTATGAAGGAATATATTGAGGAATTCTACAAGGTGGTAATCAGATCTGGATATAGAGAGATTGACATAGAAAAGGTGGTGAGGTACATCAATGGAATTTCTTTTAAAATTGAAGATGATATGAGTATGTTGAAGGTTTCAATAGTTGAAGAAGCTTACCAATATGCTTTGAAGGCTGAGGAGAAGGTGAGAAGGAGAAAACCGAATAAGGGAAAGTAGAAATTCAAGATGAATAATAGTATGAAGAAACTGGTCAAAGAAGAGGAGACAAAACCTAAGTGGAGTAAAGAACTTGAGAATAAGGCACAAAGGAAGGGCAGCAACAGTACTCGAAGAGAATTTCTTGGCAAATGTTTCAAGTGTGGAGAAACCGGACATAGATCCTATGAATGTAAGAAAGGAATGTCAAGAAGTTGTGTGGCAAGTGAAGAACTAGATGATACCTGATTTGACTGTGCACCAGAGAAAGGAGAATCCCTTATGTTCAGAAGAAAGGATACCGGATTTACTCAAAGGAAGTGTCCTTTTCTGGACGGTATGCAAATCAGGTGGCAAGTGTTGTAAGGTCATTGTAGATAGTGGAAGTATTGATAATATAGTATCTGAGGAGATGGTTGAGAAGCTTGGGTTGAAGAGGCTTAAGCATCCTTGTCCTTATGAGGTGAGTTGGTTGCAAGATGATCATAAGATAGAGATAAAGGAGCAGTGTTGGGTGAGTTTCAATATTGGGCCTTTTAGAGATAAAGTTTTATGTGATATTGTGTCAACGAATGTTTGTCATGTCTTATTGGGAAAATGTTGGCAGTATGATAGAGGAGCTATTTATGACTGTAGAGGAAAATTAGTTACTATTGAAAAGGATGGGCAAAAGTTCACATTGATTTATTTGAAGGAGAAAGAGAAGGAGGTGAAGAATCTGAGTCTCGAGAAAAGTTGTAGAAAACCGGCGGCAGAGGTTATATCGAAAGGTTTGAAGGAACTGGTGGTAGAGGTTATATCAAAAGATTTGATAAAACCAGTTGCAAAGATTATATCAGAGGGTGACATAAGTTTGCAGAAGGATTTGACAGATGAATCTGATGGACAAATGGCACCGGATGACAGTGAGCTGATGGTAACAAACTAGATGAAGTCTTGTGGTAGAAGAAATCTTGAATTGCAGAAGAAAGAAGGTAATACACAGGGAGAATATGTAGATCTGAAGCAAAGAAAGAGAAACAAATAGAGTCATAGATTAGAGAAGCCAGTTGAAGCACCATGAGGGATAGATAAGAGATTGGCAGATAAAGAAGATGTTTGGATCAGAGATGAGCATGCAATATTCATTCCAAATCCTTTTATATGTTCATGAGTTACCTCTAATGGAACATATTTTTCTACCTGGGTTGTTTGATGCAGGAGAATCCCCGGTTGATGAGAAATCTTGCATCAACCAAAAACATTTTCTTTCTTGTTTTAGTTCTTTGTGTAGTTTCAGTATTCTTATCGGTATGTACTGGTGGTTTCTTATTCTTTGTGGAAGATCTTGCTTGCAGTTTCTTGGCAGTTTCATGTGGTTTATTCCAGATTTCTAGTTCATTTGGGTTCTTCTCCAGTCAGTTATCGCTTCCGGTTGGCCGTTTCTGGGTTCCCGGGACAGTTCTTGTGCTTACTGGTTGGTTTTCCTTCATTACCAACATGATTATTGGCGTATGGATCCATATTGGGTCTTGTTTGATGTTGTTTGGTGTGTGGCCAACCTTCCTGCTGAACTACATCACTTGGTTGTTATTTTCTGAAAGGATTTCTTAAATCTTAGGGCTGACCTAATTACACATTTCATTTTCCTGCATTGGTGAATGCAATCTTTTGAGGCTGACCTGGATATGTTCCGGTGGGTATAAATATAATGTTATGTAATCATTTGTAAAGGTAGAGGAAGTAGAACTTAGAATAAGGATTGAGATTCACATGTTATGATCTGGTCGATCTTTAGAGTCTCGGTTTGGTTGTTTCTGGCTTGAAGCCTGCATGTAACCGATTAATTACCGGATGTTCTTTGATGATAATCTGATGATTGCTAGGTGATTGCGGGAAGTTCTAAGGCTGTAATCTGATCTATTTATGTGAATTTGTTATGTTTTCTTACTACTTTCATTGTGTCTCTCTTGCTGCATAAGCTGGTTGAATCTTTTGAGGGTTTTTATTGGTTATGGCTGCATCAAAATCCTACATTCTAGTATGCACTGATTATGTCACAAAATGGGTAGAAGAAAAATAAATGAAGCATGCTAGAGATAATAAGGTAGCTGAGTTTCTCTATGAGGAAATATTTACAAGATATGGAGTGCCTAGAGAAATTGTTACAGATCAAGGAACACAATTTACTTCCACATTAATCACAACCTTGGTTAATGAATATAATATCAGGCATAGGAAGTCCTCTCCATACCATCCTCAAGCAAATGGTCAAGTAGAGGTAACTAATAGAGAACTAGAGGCTATTCTCACAAAGATAGTAGCTCTCTATAGGAAAGATTGGTCAAGCAGATTGCCAGAAGCCATTTGGGCATACAAAACTACATGGAAAACAAGTACTGGTTTTACACCTTGTATGGAAAGATAGCCATGATGCCCATTGCGTTTGAACACAAAACTCTTAAGACAACTCTGCAGCTAAATATGAATCTATCTGAAGCACAAAGAGCTTGACTCATGCAACTCAATGCCCTAGATGAAATAAGGAAATTATCTCTTCAACACATAGGTTGTTCATAATCAATGTATTAGATGGCATGATAAGTACATTAAAGAAAGGAAATTCAAATATGGAGATTGGGCACTTTTATATGATTCAAGGTATAAAGATACAATGGGAGAGCTGCAGACTCATTGGCTAGGTCCATACGAAATTGTTGAAGTTTTTCAAAATAGACCAGTTCAGTTAGCAACTATAGACCCTGTTAAATTTAAACTTCTGGTGAATGGTTACATATTGCATCTTTATCAAAAACTTTACACAAAAGAAGACTTCCTGCAACAGTTTGACATCTAGCCACATGCCACAGGGGGACTTCTCATCCCAAAGTCCTTAATCACTCTTTGCATGCAACCATAATAAATATTTTCACATTTTGTGGGAATACCATTCTCCATTAATTAATTTTCTCGCTTCACGTCATCCCATCTCGTCTCTTTTTCTACCACATCACTCGCTTCACTTCACCCCACCTCATGTTACGATTTAATGAATGTTTTGTTACACCATTAATTCACATGATTGCAGGTATGCATGTTATCTATTTTTCTTTAATCATGCATTTATTTATCCATTATGACGATTATCATGTGTGATTCGCATAATTAATTTTTATTAAATTCGGTTCTTTTCCACATGTGTGGACACATGTGTCACCTTCGGTTGGGGTGGGTGTGTGTGTTATGATTAAATCTATAGTTTTCCATAGCCATGTGTCCTGTCCATGACATTTTAGAGTGCGTCCCTGTCACTTAAGGTTTGTGTTAAGTATTTTTAATTTTTTTGAAATCATTTTAGAATGAATTCAAGATTAATGTGACAACCTGTAGCAAGTGTGAGTATACTTCTCTTGTCGCCATTTTCATTGCAAGGTACTATGAGATAAATTGAGATAAATGATACCCCACAATAAAGTTTTTAAAGGATACGGTTCATGATTTTTAAGTTTCACAAAGAATTTCAGCACTCTGCATTTGCTATAACAATTTAAGAGGAACTTTCTTTTGCCCAAGTAGCCATGGGAGGTGCGCATATCCACCATGAGCTTGTAACTCATGATGGTTTGCTACAGGATAACCAATGTGAACCCTACTTTTGAAATTATGGGTGGATTGATTATATCCCAAAATTAATAGATTTTAATGAAGAAATTGCACAAGGATTCATGTAGACATTCAGTAATGGTAAAGCTACGGCTAAGGGTTTATGATTTGTAGCTACAAAAGAAAGGATAGCAGAGGTTATAGGGTTTTCAAGGGATGGGGATTATTTCTAGAAGCCAAGAATGCAAGGAGTGCATGGGCATAATTCACTCATTCAAATGATAGACCTCTTAGTGTGGATAAGCAAGGGAAAAAGATGATGTCTCTATGAGGAGAATGACCACAAGTAGCATATCATGAGATGAAGTATTTGACATGTGACAACAAATATTCCAATCTGCACTCTATTCATTTCAATTTATTGAGCCATTTACGACATGGGCGGAGAATGAATGCACCAAATGTCTTATATCATCTTCTTTCTATCAGTGCTAAAGAGACACATAAGGGTAGTTCACAGTCTGTGAGTCATCATGGGTTAATTGAATTGTTAGTGGAACTTTCTCTAAGGGAAATTTCTTAGATGACATGGAGAGAAAGAAAAGATATTAGAAGATTTGGGGAAGGCAATGCCCCTTTGCAGAGGAAACTCCAACTCAAGAAGGAAATGTCGAGGGAGCCTCATCCTCTTGTTGGAATCCAAGAACACTGAGAGGGGGGGGGTGAATCAATGTTCTACTGGAAAGTTAAATTTTAACCTTATTATAACATGCATTCACCAACCGGTAAATCAATACATATATAATTGAAAGAAGTAAAGAAATCAATAAGCCAATCACACAAATGAATACCATAACACAGAGAACTATACATGGAAAACCTCAAAGAGGAAAAACCACGGTGGGATTTGTGACCCACAATATCAATCCACTGGCGACATGAAAAGATATTACAAAATATGGGGGTCTGCACTTGCAGGAAGGCTTACAGCCTAGAGCACACTGCTCATCACAAAAAGAGTCTCACTGACTAGAGTCACTTTGAACAAGAAAACATAAAGCTGAACTCATATAATGCATCTGCTATACCTTGATTGAGTTTCGGTTCAAGCTGTGACTGTTCCATTTCTTAAACCCTAAACCATTACCGAAATATCCTCTTACATAATCAATATTCCTTGCATTACAAATATCTCTCTCACATTCTCATCCTAATATCATGTCTCTCATATTACAAAATGATCTAATCAACTGACCTAAATACCCTTACAATCCTTCATGCCTCATGTCGGCTTACGTAGATAATTACAAAATAAACATACATGTCGTCTCAATTACATATATACATAAATATCAAAATCAATTGCCAATGCTGGATCTCTCAAATTATGTTGGTCTCCTATACTGGTATCCTGATATAAGTCATGTCGGCCTGCAATGTCGGTACCCAAAGAATTCTTCCTACCGGTGTCAGTGCCGGTGGTGTCTACCGGTGAACAACCAAACCAAAGAATGAAGATGGAACATGTTTCCATCAATGACAACATATTAAAACCAATCAAATGAGTGTCAATTTACAATAATCTCTCCGTTTGGCATTGATGGCAACACTCATGTGAAAAATGATAATGGTTTCCATCTGTCGGTTTCACTCTGAGACTGCTCCCCCTGAGCTGAATATCCATCTATGATCATGATCTATACAAAATACTCCATACCTCTTGATGTCAAGAATATATTTTTCACCTATACCTCCCCCTTTGACTTCAGTGCCAAAAAAAAACCAAAAACCAGGACGAAGAATGGAAGTCTGTACAAAGAATGTGTCCCAAATTATCTTACCAGAGCTGAATATAATTGAAAATTTCCCGATAGGCTTTCTCCAAAAGAACTAGATAGGTATCCCAACCTGATTTGAATGTTCTGGAAACATACAAGTCCATTAAGCATTTGAGAATATGACTCTTTATCCTTAGGCTCTGCCGGAGTGGGCTTACCAACCATATCAATACATTCCTTCTTATGTACACTTAATGAGTCCAACTAGAGACTCACCAATCCTCTAAGCCCTCTAGATCTCCTTATGATTTTGTGTTTATCCCTTTGAAGAGTTGAAACTTGAGCTTCCAATACCAAAATCTATCCATCAATAGATGTAGTTAAATAATTTGATCCATCAAAAGAATTGACTATACATATAATTTTCTCTTGAGTATCCTTAATCCCCTTATCTAAATCTACTATAAGTAAACCTGTGTTACAACATACTCTGTAAATATTAGTACATTTCCTTAAAGCATTATCAATCAACTTCAATTTATCAGTAATCTCCTTCTTCTCCGATTCAATCATCTGATCAAAAGTAGCTCTCTTATCTTGTGTAAACCTCTCTAATGCCTGCCAGTTTGATATCTACTGTAAACATCGAAAGTCCTTAGAAATGTGCTCTATGATTATTTTCAGCTTGCCGGATGGGCTTGCTCCTTTGTCAGAATGACACTCCAAGACAGGTCTATGCAAAATTGGGATTGACTGATCAATAATTCCTTTGTCCACAGATCCTTCCTTCATCATCTTATGTGCAACCATCATCATGAGCTCAATAGAACTCATCTCATTTATTCTCTTCTGCTCTACCTGTGAGGTGTCAATTGATAATAATGATGTACTCACTATCGATTCCCTGCCAAATTCCTCTCTCTTCTCCTCTGATGGTTTATTAACTTTTATAACTTCCTCTTTTGCACCGGTGGGTTTGCCACTTGGTGCAATATCAGTTAATTCCGGTAGATTATTGGGAATGAGCGAGTACATTGCATGAAGTGAAAACCGCGCGATGTGTTACAGGATCCAATGTGCGGTGATCTAGGAGTGGTTGAGGTTATCTTAAACAATGTGCAGATGATTGCTATGTAATCTAACGGTCATGTTTGAACCAACTTGTTTGTAATCTCTATGAGATCTTAGGTTTTGTGATGTGTTACCGACCTATTGTTTTGCTTATAAGGTCGATGAGTTGCTTTGTAGTAGTGTTAGCAATTTTGATTAAGTGTCAATGTGATTGATTGTAGAACCAGAAGGAGTATCTGTAGTATGTATGAAGGAAGATAGGATCATAAAAAGGATCTGATCAAGAAGAGTAGTGCTATTACCAGATCAACAAAAACTCTGTTGTTCTCTAACAATTACAACATTTAAATCCCTTAACAGAGTAAGCTTTATCAGGCTTGGTATTTTCTAAATCCTCTAACCAGGTGATCCATTAGCTTGGATTTGAAATCCTCTATTGAGGTTACTCCTAATAGGGTATTTCCTTTAACAAGATATTGTAGTCAATCCCTTAACCGGGTGGTCCTTAACCGGATCTGTTCCTAACAAGACATTTTTGTAAAGCTTCTAACAAGGCTTGGCTCTTAACAGGGAAAACTTCACAAGACTTCAGAATACCTGTGGGTATTCATCCCCACCGTGGTTTTTCCCATTTGTGTTTTCACGTCAAAAATCATTGTGTCAAGTGGTGAATGGTTTTTGTGGTTATGTTTTGATATGGTTAATCTATTTAACTGGTAAAGCCACTTAGATGTGTTAAGATGATCAAAAGTGATCCAAAATGTGCTATTACTAATGTTAGTAAAGTGTTTTGATGTTTTGGTTAAATGGTTTGAGAGTTTCAGATCTATTACACTGTTATATTGGTATCTTAGTCAATCGGTAAACTTGACAGTGCAGTTGCAGTTTATGGTACAGTGTTTTAACCGGTTAGTTTAGTGATTGATTTATGAGTTGGGTTTGAGTTTGGTGAAAGTTTTGTTTGTTTTCTATCTATTGATTCACCCCCCCTCTTAGTAGTTGTCCAGATCCTTATTGATTCATCATATCATCAATTGGTATCAGAGCATTTCAGGTCATCTTGTGTTTAAGCCTAACAACTTGAGGTAAAAATCTAGAAGAACATGATGAATAAAGTAGGTTTGAAGTTCAATAGGGAAAACTATAGAATTTGGAGTGATAGGATGGACATCTATATCAAGAGCTTAGGAAGTCAATATTGGGAACATGTTACCAAATATAGCTTGATGAATCAATGATGAACAATTAGTACCAAACCGGTACTGAGAGGGGGGGGGGGTGAATCAGTACTGATAAAAATACTTTTCCTTGAACCGGTTTGACTGAGAACCCCATACTTTGACTGGCAAGCAATAACATCAATCTAAACCAGATTACTACCGGTTAAGCACAATGAAAGACATAAACCAGTAACTCAACTTTCCACACAATCTAACATCTTATTTCCACTTCACCCATATGCATACACTAGTAATACTACAACAAAAATATAAAGACTTACTGATTCAACATGCTTTACCGCTTAACAGAGAATAACAAACATGGAAAGCATCACACATAACACACATATTTTTCATGTGGAAACTCAACTGGGAAAAACCATGGTAGGGATGAATACTCACAAGCTGTTCTTTGAACCCTTTTGAAGTCTGCTCTGTTAGGAGCCTAGTCCGGTTAAAGACTTTACAATAGGTTATGTTAGGAACCGATCCTGCTAGGGATCACCCGGTTAAGGGATGGATAAAATACTCGGTTAAGGGTTAAACCCTGTTAAAGGTTACCTTGTTAGAGGATTTTTAGAACTCAATGATTTTGAGTCACCCTGTTAAAAGATTTTACAGCAAGCCAGTTAAAGCTACCTTGTTAAGGGATTTTCTAGTTGTTGAAGTGGTTAGAGGTCAACAGGTATTACAATGATCTGGTAACAACACTCAATGCCAATGCAGATCCACTTTAGTTCCTTCCCTCTACACTCACACTCTATAGGTATCTATTCTCTTATGTGGTCCAACAAGAATCACATATCTTTGCACTTAGATACACACACAACATTTGCCAACAACCTCAACATAAAAAACAACATCGACCTTATAGGAAACAGATAGGCCAGTAGTATAAACCCTAAACCTTAAACATTTAGGTTAAGCAATTCAGTCGGTTCAATCCTAACCATTGATCATATTGCATTGATTACAACAGTCTTGAACATATCTCAAGACGTTCTCCATCATTCCTTCTTCACTGCTTCTTGGAGGCTGATAACCCATCACACGTTCTCCACCGTTTACAGAGACTTCACACATTCCTGAGGTAGATAGGATCAATCTCCTTCATGCAAGATCCTTCACGCGCACAAGGCTAACATGGCAACACAATCCGTTCTTCATTACAATGCTAACACATCACACAATGTCATCGGTTGAATCACATAGGTATAGAACACTTCAACCAGAAACCCTGAAGCTAAGACTACCAACCGGTAGTCATACCATATGAAACCTTGATACAAAACATTCCATATACCGGTTCACATTCCAACATATCGGTTCACTTGGATAAACATACCGCTTCACTTTTTCACATATACCGGTTCACATTTCAACATACCAGTTCACTTGGACAAACATACCGCTTCACTTTTTCATATATACTGGTTCTCTTGCAAGTGCTTACTTAAATATACCGGTTCACTCTTTATCATATTGACATCAATGACAACATACAATATCATCATGTCAACATACTCTGCACATATGCCAACATCTCCCCCTTTGGCATTGATGGCAATATACAAAGATATCTTTGAGCATCACATCTTCTTCCCCAATACTGCAGAGATCTTCTCCACTTAACATCTTCTCCCCCTTTGACAATAATGCCAAAATGAAGGCATAAACATCTATGTTCTACTATGCTGCTCCCCCTAAGGAGTAGCATCCTTCAACACACCAATCTTGAGAAAAATATATCAATGTAAGTCATGACAGATGTGGAACAAACACCTTTAGTTCACCTCTTGAAGGGGCAACACCCCTAATTCACCTCGCAAATAGGTAAAGGTAGCCTTCGGTAGAGGCTTGGTGAATATTTTTGCTAACTCCTCCTTACTGGAAACATGTTCCAGTACAACTTCTTTGTTCTGAACCTTTTCCCTTAAGAAATGATATTTAAGCTCAAAATGCTTGGTTCTAGAATGTAAAACCAGATTCTTGGAGATGTTAATCACACTTGTGTTGTCACAAAATATACTTATCGGTTCAGATACAGGATCTTTGAAGCCATTTAATACATGCTTCATCCAAATTGTCTGGGTGCAGTTCATAAATGTTACAACATACTCCGCTTCTACTGTAGATTGAGAGATACAACTCTATTTCTTACTCATCCATGAGACTAGTCTTCCACCAAGAAAGAATGCATCATTGGTTGTGCTCTTCCAGTCATCCACATTACCAACCCAGTCAGCATCTGTAAACACTTTCAGGTTGAAATCATTATTGTATGGATACCATAATCTATAGTCAATTGTTCCCTTCAGATATCTCAGAATCCGCTTGACTGCTACCAAGTGGGATTCTCTTGGGCTTTTCTGGAACCGTGCAGCAATGCCCACTACATGTGCAATGTGCGGTCTGCTATGTACTACATAGTGCAATTTACCAATCATTGATCCGTATTCCTTCTCATTTACCAACCCTGAGTCATCCTCTTTGGATAATTTACAACCGGTCACCATCGGTGTACCAACCGGTTTGCTATCTTCCATGCCAAAGGTCTTCAACACCTCTTTGATATATTTGGACTGAGTGATAAAGATTCCATCTTTCATTGTTGAATTTGTAGTCCAATGAAGAACTTAATCTCCCCTATAAGTGACATCTCAAACTCCTTTTCATCTCATCTACAAAATCATGACTCATCTTGTCATCTCCTCCAAAGATTATGTCATCAACAAATACCTCACAGATCAGAATATGATCTCCTTCTGACTTCAGGTAGATATTACTATCCTCACTTGTTCTCTCAAATCCAATCTTCACAAGATGGGAGTGCAAGCATTCATACCATGGTCTAGGTGCCTACTTTAGTCCATACAAGGCCTTATGTAGCCTACACACCATGTCATTGTCTTCTGATAGGGAAAACCCATCTGGTTGCTCTATCTACACCTCCTCTTCTAGTATTCCATTCAGGAATGTATACTTTACATCCATTTGATATACTTTGAATCCCTTGAATGCTGCATATGCAAGAAGCATACAAACTCCTTCCAATCTGGCTACTGGAGCAAAGGTTTCTCCATAGTCTTCTCCTTCTTCTTGGGCATATCATTTACACACAAATCTGGCTTTTTTTCTAACCACTGAGCCATCTTCATTCAACTTATTTTCGAAAACCCATTTGGTGCCAATGACATTTTTATACTCCGATCTGGGTACCAAAGACCATGTACCATTCTTTTCTATTTGGTCATGTTCCTCTTCCATTGCCTTGATCCAGTCTTCATCTTTATGTGCCTCTTTGAATGTTTTAGGCTCAAATTCAAAGATCATGCAAGAGTTTTCTCTGATCTTTCTTCTTGTAAGAATTTATGCATCCTTGTCTCCTATGATCTACTTTGGATCATGATTCAGCTTTACATACCTAGGAATGATCTTAGTTGTTTCCTCTTTCTTTTCTTCTTCATCCTCATCTCCATCAGTATCAACATCTACCGGTGTAGGAGCATTGTTACTAGTGCTTGGTTTTTTGCAACCGGTTCCCAGAAGGTTACTACTGGTTCATCTCCTACTTGCTCATTGCTGGTTTCCTCAGATTTCTCAGAGGTTTCATCAACTCTAACATTGATGCTTTCAACAATTCTCTGAGTCCTATTGTTGAAACATTTGATAGCTTTGCTCTTTGTGGAATACCCTAGGAATATTCCCTCATCACATTTAGTGTCAAACTTGCTCTGATGTTCACTCCTCTTGATATAACATCTACTACCAAACACTATGAAGTAGCTTACCACTGGTGTCTTACCAGTCCAATACTCATAAGGTGTTTTATCCTTACCCTTTTTGATGAGTACCCGGTTCATTGTGTAGACTGCAGTGCTCACTGCTTCTCTCCAAAAAGTGTGAGCAACCTTTCCTTGGATCAACATAGTTCTAGCTGCTTCAACCACACTTCGGTCGTTTCTCTCTGCTAGGCCATTCTGCTGTGGAGTCCGGGGGGTAGACAGTTGCTTCTTGATGCCATTCCTTTACAGTATTGGTTGAATTCACCGAAAGTGAATTCTCCTCCTTGATCAGTTTTTAAGCACTCAATCCTCTTACTGCTTTGTTTTTCTACAAGTGCTTTGAAGGCTTTGAACTTTCCAAAAGCTTCAGATTTGTCCTTCAAGAATGTGACCCACATCATTCTTGAGTAATCATCAGTAAGAATCATAAAATACCTATCTCCCTACACACTCCTAGTTTTCATAGGACCACACAAATTAGTATGCACAAGATCAAGTAAATTGTCTGTAGTGAAAGGTTTACCTTTGAAGGTTGAGGAAGACATTTTCCCCAGTTGGCACTCTCTGCACAAAGGATTCTCCGGTTTGCTCAACATAGGCAATCCTCTAACTGTCTTGATCTTATTGGCCTTCACAATATTGTCAAAGTTTTCATGGCAGAGTCTCCTGTGCCGTATCCAACTATCCTCAAACTTATCCATTAGACATGTACTGACATTAGCATTTAGCTGAAATAGGTTACCTTTGGTCTGCATACCAATAGCCATCAGTTCACCATTCTTTCCTTTGATTTTGCACACTCCATTTCTGAATTCTAGTGTGAATCCATTATCATTCAGTTGAGAAACACTCAAAAGGTTGTGCCTAAGACCTTCTACCCAATACACATTGTTAGTACTGCTTCTTCCATTCAGAGAGATGGACCCTCTGCCTTTTACCATACATGGTGCATCATTACCAAAATGAACGACACCACCATCATACTCTTCTAGAGATAAAAGCTTACTCCAGTCACCAGTCATATGGTGAGAACAACCACTGTCAATAATCCACTCATTGGAATTATCAAAGCACGAGACAAGAGCCTTCTTTTCTGACACACCTTTCTTGACCGCTACAAACACAATATCTTCATTTTCTTCATCTTTTGATTCGTCATCAGTGACACCTTCATCAATTGCTACAAAATAGTTTCTTCGGTTTCCTCCTTTTAACTTCTTGAACCTCTCCAGTTTATCCTTGTTGTCACCATTAGGGCAGTTTACAGCAATGTGTCCTATCCGGTTACAAGAAAAGCATTTCAAAGGAAGCTTACCTCTGTATTTACCGGTTCCCTTGGGAAGTCTCTTGGAAAGAAGAGCTTCAAATTCCATCAGGATATCCTCATCATCCATTTCTCTACTTTGTCTTGGTTCACCATTGGTACTAGCTTCTTTGCCTTTTCTAGATGGTGCAACAGATGCTCTGAAGGCTGATTCAGTCTTTTGAATACTCCCACCATAATTATTTAGCTCATAAGCTATTAACTTTGCAATGATGGAGTCCGGGGATACCTTTGTCTTGTCTACAAACCTCATTTCCTGAATAGCATCAACCCTTATTGCATAGACCGGTAATAAGGATCTCAAAATTTTGCTAACAACAGTGGAATATTCCATTTTACCACCTACACTCTTGATATCTCCAACAACAGTTTTGATTCTTATTCCATATTGTTGAATGGTCTCTCCTTCAACCATTTGCATGTCTTCAAACTTTCCCCTAAGGATTTCTTCCTTAGCTTGTTTCACATGCTCATCACCACCATAGATATTCTCAAGGGCATCCCATACTTCTTTGGGATTCTCTTTGTCCTGAACATCAATAAACTCAATGTCAGATAAACTGCTAATTAGGGCTTCCATGACTTTCCCATTCTCCCGAATCTCTCTCTTTTGATCATCAGTGAGAGTACTGGTAGGAATAATATAAGCATTCTCAACATAGCTCCAATGTTGAGCACCCATGCTTCTGATGTATATCTTCATTCTGTCCTTCCATATTTTAAAGTTGTCTCTGTTGAACTTTGGACCTTCCCTCTTCATCCTTAGAGTAGGATCTTTAGCTCAAGCAGTTCAGCTTACAACACAGAGGACCTAGAGGATGCTCTGATACCAATTGATGAATCAATAATGAATAGTTAGTACCAAACCATTACTAAGAGGGGGGGGGGGGTGAATCAGTACTAATAAAAACACTTTTCCTTGAACCAGTTTGACTGAGAACTTTGCACTTTGACTGGCAAGCAATAACACTGGTCTAAACCAGATTACTGTCGATTAAGCACAGTGAAAGACATAAACCTCAGCTTTCCACACAATCTAACATCTTATTTCCCCTTCACCCATATGCGTACACTAGTAATACTACAACAGAAATGTAAAGACTTACTGGTTCAACATGCTTTACCGCTTAACAAAGAATAACAAAGCATCACATGAAAAGCATCACACATAACACATATTTTTCATGTGGAAACCCAACTGGGAAAAACCATGGTGGGGATGAATACCCACAAGTTGTTCTTTGAACCCTTTTGAAGTCCGCTCTATTAGGAGCCTAGTCCGGTTAAAGACTTTACAATAGGTTCTCTCAGGAACCAATCCTACTAGGGATCACCCGGTTAAGCGATGGCTAAAATACCCAGTTAAGGGTTAAACCCTGTTAAAGGTTACCTTGTTAGAGGATTTTTAGAACTCAATGATTTTGAGTCACCTTGTTAAAGGGTTTTACAACAAGCCAGTTAAAGCTACCCTGTTAAGGGATTTTCCAACTGTTGAAGTGGTTAGAGGTCAACAGGTTACAATGATCTGGTAACAACACTCAATGCCAATGCAGATCTTCTTTCGTTGCTTCCTTATGCACTCACACTCTGCAGGTATCTATTCTCTTATCTGGTCTGGCAAGAATCACATATCTTTGCACTTAGATACACACACAACATTTTCCAACAACCTCAACATAAAAAAAAACATCGACCTTATAGGAAATAGATAGGTTGGTAGCATAAACCCTAAACCTTAAACATTTAGGTTAAGCAATTCAGTCAGTTCAATCCTAACCGTTGATCATATTGCATTGATTACAACAGTATTGAACATATCTCAAGACGTTCTCCATCATTCATTCTTCACCGCTTCTTGGAGGCTGATAACCCATCACGCATAATCCACTGTTTACAGAGACTTCACACATTCCCGAGGTAGATAGAATCAATTTCCTTCATGCAAGATCCTTCACGCGCACAAGGCTAACGTGGCAACACAACCTGTTCTTCATTACAATGCTAACACATCACACAATGTCATCAGTTGAATCACATAGGCATAGAACACTTCAACCGTAAACCTTGAAGCTAAGACTACCAACCGGTAGTCATACCATATGAAACCTTGATACAAAACATTCCATATACTGGTTCACATTCCAACATACCAGTTCACTTGGACAAACATACCAATTCACTTTTTCACATATACTGGTTCACATTTCAACATACCGGTTCACTTGGACAGACATACCGCTTCACTTTTTCATATATACCAGTTCTCTTGCAAGTGCTTACTTAAATATACCGGTTCACTCTTAATCATATTGACATCAATGACAACATACAATATCATCATGTCAACATACTCTGCACATATGCCAACATAGCTTGTGTAGTGGGATTTTGTCAGACGATCAAAAGAAGGATCATTAGGAGAATAATCAAGCATTGGAGGCCATTATTAGTTCCTTGTCCAATTAAGAGTATGTTGATGTCCATGGTTTGGAGACTGCTTATGATGTGTGGAAGAAACTTGAGGATATCTATAACGGTAATGAGCATGTGAAGATTGCCAAAGAGGAGAGTCTGAGAGGTAAATTTGATGACATGCAGATGGCTAAAGGTGAGAATATTCAACAGTATGGTCAAAGGATAAAGGAGATAGTCGGTGAGATCAAAAGTGCCAGTGGTAAAGTGGAGGATACCACAGTGGTTAGCAAGGTGTTGAGAACCCTTCTACCGATCTACGCTATCCGAGTTGCAGCCATTTAGGAACTCAATTCTATTGATAAAACAAAGGTAACTCTTGACTCAATCATTGGTAAACTAACTACATTTGAATTAAATGGTTATGATGGAAGTGCTCAGAAATTAGAATCTACATTTAGAGGTTTAGTTTCTAACCCACTGGTAAGGAAAAGCAGAGAAGCTAGTCACAGTCATGAGTCCAAATCCAGGAGAGAAGTTGATGATGAAGATAGTCTGATTGAGCTTGAAGCATATAGAGGTAAATTACCTTTGAAGTGTTTTGCATGTAACCGGATTGGACATATTATAGCTAATTGTCCAAATGGAGACAATGAGCAAAAATGTGAGAAGTATAAGAAGTACAAAGGCAAAGATAAAAGAGACTGCCTCATTGCAGTGGATGGAGGAATCAATGGAGGAATCACAGATGAGGAATCTGAGGGAGATGCAAATGAGGACATTGTCTTTGTTGCCATTAAAGAGGAGACATCAGATCAAAAGGCATTAGTCTCTTGCATGGATAGTTTTGATGATTGGATTATAGACAATGGTTGTTCACACCACATGACCGGTGACCGGAGTAAGTTTCTTACTTTGAAGGAATTTGATGGAGGTGTTGTGAGATTTGGAAATGACTCACCCTGCATGGTAAAAGGAAAGGGAACCATTTCTCTTAATGGAAAGAGCAGTGCAGATGATGTCTACTGGGTTGAAGGATTGAAACACAATCTTTTGAGTGTTGGTCAACTCAATGACAAAGGTTATCCACTGGAATTCAAGAATGGGATGCGCAAAATATATGGAAGCAAAGGTGAACTGATTGCAACTGACAAATAGACAAAAGGTAACTTGTTTCACCTAAATTCTAAAGTCAATAATTGTTTAATTGCTAAAGTAGAAGATAGTTGGCTTTGGTATCAAAGATTTTTTCATGTAAATTCTGATAACATTGTGAAAGTCAGTAAGTCCAAATCAGTAAGAGGTTTTCCTCAATTGGACAAAACCGTGAATGCTCTGTGTAAGGAATGTCAGTTAGGGAAGATGACATCCTCAACTTTTAAGAGCAAATCTTTCTCAGCAGAAAATTTGCTAGATTTGGTTCATACAGACCTCTATGGACCAATAAGGACTAGGAGTACTCAAGGTGATCAATATTTAATGATCTTCACTGATGATTGCTCAAAAATAATGTGGGTCACATTATTGAAGGACAAAACAAAATCCTTTGGCAATTTTAAGGCATTCAGGGCCTTAGCTGAAAAGGAAAGTGGAAAGAAGATAAATTGCTTGAGAACTGATCAAGGTGGTGAATTTACTTAAGAGGAATTCACTAAATACTGTGAAGACAATGGAATTAAGAGGCAACTTTTTGCACCTAGGAAACCATAATAGAATGGTATTGCAGAGAGGTGTAGCTAAGACTTTCTGGAGAGAAGCTATCAACACAACTGTCTACACTATGAACCAAATATTGGTGAAAAGAGGTCAGGATAAAACTCCTTATGAATACTGGTATGCTAGATCACCTAATGTCAGTTACTTTAAGATTTTTGGTAGTAGATGTTTTATCAAGAGAGGTGACTATGTTGGTAAGTTTGATGCTAAGAGTGATGAAGGCATAGTTCTTGGCTACTCCACCAAGAGAAAAGCCTACAAATGTTACAACAACCGGACAAAGAAGATCATTGAAAGTGCTAATGTCTGAGTGTCCTGAAGATACAAGAGAAATAAATGAGGAGAAAAAGGAAGTGTTGACTCTAAATTTTACCTTGGAAACAAATAGCCTTATGACAAATTCAGTGATGGGGGACCAGTTGCGCGGGTTTCATTGAATGACCTCCAGGATTGAGAAGCTGACTCTTCCTTATGGGTTTGGAGGAAAGGGGAAAGAAGGAAACTTTTTAAAACAATAAATCTAGACTATTGAGGCGATGCGCTAGAGCATTTTTAGAAGACATGAGCATACAAAACCCAAGTACAAATGATTTTTGAGCCCATTCAACAATCTACAAGTCTGAATCAGGAACATAACCAAGACACAATTAAATTTTTTTGCAACATAAATAAATACTTATCATGCATTTACCAGATAACAAGTGCAAAACATAGTTTAATCGGCAAAATCTTAGATAAATGTATTCCCAAAGTTACTGGAATTCTAATAGAATAGCACAGAAAAGACCATCAAAGCATACTGAAAGAAGTATCACAAAGGCCGTAGGCACAGTTTGAATAACCTTCTTCAGAAAATGGTAATAGTTTTAAAAGACTAAAATTCCTACTAAGCAAACTTAATTGTTCTTCTTGAAAAGTTCTTAACCCCTCAAAACAAGGAAAAAGCCAGCATAAATAGAGCCCGCGGCTCTGGAAACAGCTCCCAAACACGCCCAAAAGGCATAACCACCCGTGAACAGAAAACTATGCCGTGTCACCCTGAAGATTACACCCAGCAAAATGACCCCAAGACTTCACTCCCTCTCTGCAATGATCTTCATACTGTCATAAACCGACAAGATTTCGCTAACCGCAGAGGGGCAAGCTAGGAAATCCTTTCAAACAAAAATGCACCCGCCAAAACATGACGGTGTTGAGTAACCGCTTGCTTACTGCGCTAAAAGGTGGACCCTGAAAAGAAACCCAGTCAAAAATGTCTTTCCATTTGTCACTGTTGCGCTACTCCAAAAAATGAATGCCAAATACAGACCGAGGGAGTAACACTGAGCTGACAATTGTCTTGTATGCCCTGCGCTGCTGGAAAGTTGAAAAGGCAAAATTAAGCAACCCGGCTGAAAACTTTAGTTACAGGAATTTTAATGTGAACATTTCTTGGTGACTAATAGGGGAAATTCTACCTGCAGAATATGGGAACCCAAAACTGATGACTCGTAGACCAAACCTTATGCAAAAATGGGACGGAGAAGATCGAAGGCCTACTGCAAAGACAACCATTCATCCTCAGAGAGTGGAACCTGCGCCTCTAAATTCTGGAAATATTGATCCAGACAAATTACTTCATCAAAGGGTAAGGGTGCAGGTTCATCCTGGACCTTCTTTAGGAGAGCAAAGAGCTAGGCTAGAGGGTGTAAAAGACACTCCACCTTGGCCGCTGAAATAGGATTGCCTAGGCACTGCAGGAAAGCTCTATCTTGTTGCAAATGCTCAACCTGGCTTAAAATTTGCTCAATCCATAACACAATATCATCCGTGGGAAATGGGGAAGGCAAGCCAAATGAAACAAACCTCTCTAAATGCTACTTGATGTCCGGGACTGAAAACTGTAAGGGTGAAAGGGCTTCCAAAACCTGCATGATTACCCTATGCCGATTGATGAAAACATTTGTCTTTCTAATCAATTGTCGATGGTCGGCAATCCCCTTTTCCCTTAATTCTTCATCTTGAGCAGTATACAACAACTGAATAAGATCCTGGGCTATTGGGAACTTAGGACCAATGGCAAGCATAGAACTGCTAAAGAGGGCATTGGCTTCGACACAGAGGGATTGTGCTTCACTAAGGAATCTTAGCACAGGTTGCAAAGAGGGGTAGTACTGTTTTACCTTTTCCCAATGAGAAACATACAGCTCTGTCAACATGGTAGAAAAGTCCTTGGAAACCTTCTCCAGAGGTGGAATACTCAGCAATCATGAAATTTCATCATCCTTTGCAACCATATCCTGCTGGAGCCTACAACATTTGCTTTGTTCAATGGTCACTTGATTCTCCAAAGTGAGGATCTTTGCCTCTCCATCTCAGACAGCTTGCTACAGCTGTGATGTATGATCTTGTTCATGCCACAAAAGAGTCTCCACTTTGAAGACTAACACCGATGGCATGTAGTGTGTAATCATTTGGTCTCATCTGAGATTCTGGCTTGTCAACCTTGGGGAAAAGATTTACAAAGTAGAGGCAATCCTTTTGCTCACTGAAATGTGTCTGCAAATGAGGGAAGGCTGGATGAGAACCTTCCTTTTCCTTTCACTTGCCCATCTTACCAAGGCAAGAAGTTTTATCATAAGCAACCTACTGCTAGAACTCATCTGGATTATCGATAGCTTGACCCACAAAAGCTACGCGAGGAGGAACTGCAAAAGGGAATTGTGAAATAGGCCCAGCAAAAGAAGTCTGGATGGGATGGGCCAGAGCCAATGGGGAAAATAATGAGATGAAGGGGGAAGCTCCTAACGGGAAAGGGCTTGAGGACGCTACTCCCATAACCTGGGGAGAGGATTCTCCAAAACCTAGCCTACATGACACAGAGGCTTCTTCTGATATTGGTGAGGGAAAAGCTATGGATATAAAAGCCGTGGTTGGGAAAAGGATAGAGGCCCGTGGGAGAACATTTTGGGGATCAACTGACGTACCCGCTGGGGATAAAGTGAGAGCAGTAGGGACTAAGGCCTGCATTGCAGTCATGGGGACAACTGAAGAAATATCCTGAGCAAGAGATGAGGGAAAAAAAGGATGTACTTGAGTAGTGGATGACGTTGACCACTGAAGATCTGAGGATGTTTCTAGGATTTAAGAGGGCAGGCTCCCTCCTGACATGTTAGGATGTTGCCTCTTCTTCAGAGGGCTTTCACATGACTGCTTCTTAGACCGCCTTTTACTAGCCTATGAATGAGGTCTACGAGATGCACTATCTAAAGGAAGGAGAATTTGTGGCTCTAGATCTTGCCTTTCAATATTTATAACCTCTACCTCCTTCTGCAGGGCAACCTCGGGAGATGAGTCCTCGGGTGAGGAATTGTCACTTGTCTCATCATCAGATTTATTTACCTTACACCATTCCTACTCAAAAGACTCATCTAGGGGGCATTTCCAATGCTGGCTCTAGACTAATTCACCTCTTACCAATAGACCCAAAAATCTTCCCTTTTCTTCTTGGGCCAAGCTAAAGTCTTCATATTTTCCAACAACGCCTAAGGGATAGGCTTCGCGGGGTTGAATTTCTGTAAGGGGGAATAAAACTTTAGCCATGGGGGGTATCTTAAGACAGGAAAGTCATCAGGGCCCACATACAAGATCGGGTTGTCAACATGGGTGTTCATGCGCTCCACCCATGAATTCCGAGGCTCATACCTAACATCATTCTTTCTTTTACTAAGGCAGCCGTTAGGGTCATATCTCCAAGAGTCATCAATCACTACAAAATTGAGCTGTGTCATTTTCGACGTCAGGTTCTCTTCTGTAATTTTCCTTCTCACTAGAGTGATTAGGCCAATGGCCTTGTTGTCTTGGGTGATAGAGGTATCATGGTTTCCTACTCCAATGGCCCCTTTGATCCTCACCAACTTTCTTGTGATTTCAAGAGCCAGGGTTCAATTAGTTACATAAGTAGGTAGTTGGAAGGGCTCTTCGGAGAAACCATGCACCTGGATGAAAGAAAAATCAGGACCCAAGAACCAGTCGCAAGGGGGACTCATTTTGCATCCAGTTCATTTGGACCTGGGAGAAATGAGCTAATGGCTCATTGGGGATCACTCCAAGGTCTTTAAGCACAGGAATCATGAATAGATCCAAAAACTGGTATGAATCATAGGAGGCCAGCAAAAGAGGTGTCCAGGAGGACACCGACATTCTGTTTTTGGATTCATCATATGTGGCCAACCGCATGAACTGATCGAGGAAAGCCTCATTTTGGTGTAATAGTAGGTGCACCAATACTGAAGAGAACCTGAAGCACCACAACTACTGGAACTCCGATAATTGCTTAATAATGGCCCTGACAATAGTCATAGAGAAGTCAAAGTAAAACAGTTCCCTTTGTTTCCTACATTTGAAGAGAAAACCCATCATGGAGGCTGTGATATCCTAGTCGTTGTCATGACCACACAACCATGCCAGGATAGAAGAGATATCCTTGAGTTCTTCTTGCCTTAGATCACTATAGGACAAAGGGAACTTCGGAAGGCTTGAAGACAGACTTTGATTGAGAGTGCTTTGACAGAAAGTTAAAGCGTCTCTCCTGGTGCTCCAGAACTCATCCATTGAGCTTTTTGAGAAAACCTCTATTGCTTCAAAAATTAGGCAGCACATCATCTCCCTAATGGCCTCTGGAGATACTACCAATCTCAAGAGGGAGCCATTGACAGAGCATGAGGTGGGATAGAAAACCTCTGTGTAAGCTGCTATGAGCTCAGGGCAGTATGGGACCATGGGAACCATGCATTGGGGAGCACCACTACTCCAGAAACGTACTACCACAGATTGGGAGTCGGCTCTGTGATGAAGCATCTTGGAGCATGTAGGTTCTCTGAGACTCTTAGGTTGCTTACGAGCCTCAGGTTTGAAAATATTTTCCAAGGAGTCCAGAACAACAAACGCATTTCGAGTTGTCTTTTTAGCCTTGGTCTTCGTTCTTGGATACTCCGTCCTCGGAGGGATGGCATGTGCAGAATAGGATAGCTCCCTGAAAACATCAACCCAGAAACCTCTAGGAACAACACTTGCGGATGCAGCATTAGACTCCATTACGTGCAGAAAGCTTCTTTCCTTTGCTGGAACAATTCTAAAACCAGGAAAGAAAAATACCTCACCTTCCTTTTTCTTTCTTTTAAAAAATGGATGGATAAGAGGGAAGAGCCTCAAGCCTTAAATGCAAAATGCGCCTAGATTTTTGCAAAAGCGAATGTTTAATGACAAGTACCTACTTAGACGCGTGCCAACTCTAATTGCAGTTGCAATAAACTCCCGCGGATGAAGGGCACCGCCATTCCCACTTCCCAAGACTGCCTTTGGCTAACCTGCTATTACTCGAGGAAAATTCATTCAAGCAAATCTTTTCTTTGATCGAGAGGATCGACAGGTAATAAAGTTTGCATGGGCTGAGACAGTCTGACAAAACTTGGTATTTAAAACATGACGTACCTTTACATATGTGTGGCTCTTGCTTGTATCAACCTCCCTCTCGAGGTAACTGGCAGGACATCGACATTCTAAGAACAAGCTCATTCGAATGATGCGAATTAATGGAGATATGACAGAAACATTGGAATTTGGGAAGGCATGCGCTTTGAGAATTCTACATCTTCTGCTGAAATTTTGCTATAAATATGTCTTTTCAGACATTCTTTTACCACATTGCAAGCTTTAATGATGAAGCTTCTGTAGTCATGGATACTCCAATTAGGCTCGTCAGCAACAAAGCGCACGTCGCTTTCTTGGGAAAAATCTCCGATCAGAGATTACAAAGGATGACTCACAGGAAGAATCCTTTAATAATAGCCGCCATTAAGTGGATACTTGGAGAAGATTTCATTGATAATGCAGACCGATACCAAGTGAATATGGATATCTGCTCGTGGTTCATAGCCTCCTTGCTAGATTGCGATTAGTTTGGGCTGCTAGCGTTGCAGCTGACTCAATCTCTCTTTTCCAAAGATTACTTGGGCATATTGGAGAATGTGGTTGCATACTATGTCCCTTTTCGAGGCCTTCCCCTGCCATCTGACCTGGAGTGGTTCGTCACACACAACGAGGAGGTAGCTTTGCACCCGCTTATCAGTGGGCTGAAAACAATGATGCTATCCTCTCATCAGTATCGCACCGAGCTTGCTGTGGAATTTATTTTGGGTGTCCATTTGATAGTCTCGGTCCCAGAAGGTACATAATGGTATATTGGATTCAGAGACTATATATTTCTGAGGATTCTGATGCCAAATCAACAACCAAACCTAGTTGTTATTTTCATGTCCAGGGAGCTCAAGAGCGCCTCTGACTCTAAGTGGTTGAGAAAAGAGGAAACTTCTGATGATGATGAGGATGAGATTGAAGAGAGCTAATGAGGATGTGATGAACCATCATCTTGGACTTGAGCAAAATGATTGTAGAAAAAGGAGGGGCCTAGAGCCTACTCATTTTGTAATGAAAATACAAAATGCTTTAATATAATGATTTTTTTCACTTTTCTCCTTTCTCTGTTTTCTCATCTTTCTATTCTTGCTTGCCTAATTCTAGCTGGGAATAAATAATATAAATAGGCACTAAAAATACAATATATATATTTAAAAGGGCACGAAACATCTAATGAAAAGGTTTGAGGTGGAAACCATTAATTGGGATTGGGAGGGGGTCCCCATTCATGTCTTCTAGCTCGAAAGCCTTGAAATCTTTGCAATGTACAATGCAGAAAGGTCCCTCCCATAGGCAATAGAACTTGGCGTCCTGACCAGGCTTGACCGCCCTCTCATTATATTTCAATACAAGGTCCCTGAGGCTGAAGACCAGATCAGAGCTTTTTTTACTATCAAACCATCTTTTGACGACTTCCTGTCTGTCTTGGAGAGCCACGAAGGTTGCCTCCCTTGCTTCTTCTAGCTCCATAATCTATGCCAATCTTACGGCCATAGGGCCGTTTTCAGCCACTTCCATTGATTTTAGGAATTGCAATGCTGGGATCTCTAGCGACATGGGAAAAGTGCATCCTTTGCGTATACCAACTTATACGGGGATTTTTTTAGAATTTGCTTGGGTGTTATGCGGTTCGCTCATAATGCGCTTCTTGAGTGGTGATGCCACTTCCTCTTGTATTTAGAACCTGTCCTTTTAATAAGTCTAATCAAGTTTTTGTTAGTGGACTCGGCAAGTCCATTCCCTTGAGGATAGTAGTTAGAAGAGGTTTTGAGATAAATACCTCTGTTGAGGGAGAATTGGATAATTTGCGAGCTTGTGAATTCACCCACATTATCTGATATAATGGTTTTTGGGGGACCGTATCGGCACACCAGATCCTCAAGGAAAGCCAACATCTCATTTTTTGATGAATTCCATAAAGGAATGACTTCAAACCATCTGGTGAAATAATCAGTAGCAGTAAGGATCCACTTATGTCCGATTGAACTGGGGGGTTGATCATTCTGATAAAATCAAGGCCCCATTGAGTGAAAGGCTCTTCCACTGACACGGGCCTAAGTGGCATTGCAGCTTTCTTGCTCCTTCTCGTGTAATACTGGCACTCCTTGCATCCCCTCACTAAATTGTATGTGTCTTTGAACATGGATGACCAAAAATACCTGGCTTGAGTAATCTTGATAGCGGTTGTTGGTGCCGAGAAATGGCCTCCTGAGGAGCTGTAGTGGAACTCGTGTAGGATTTTATCAGCTTGGCTTTGGTCTATGCAACGGAACAGGACTCCGTCAAAATTTCTTTTGAAGAGTTCCATCTATTAAGTGGAAACCGCTATTTTGGAGTCTGTAAAATCTCCTCTTAGTCGGGGGGAGATCTTCGGGAAAAATACCGGTCTTCATAAATTGCTTTCTCTTCTCAATCCAGCTGTCATTTGGAACATCAGGCAAAAGCATAACTGTTTCCTCTATAGACGCTTCTTCATCACGGGGCTCGCATTCTTGAACTATATATTCACACAGGCCTCTCCCGCGAATGAGCTTTGTTGGCTTGATATCAATATCATATTCTAGGATCCTGGTGATCCAATTTGCCCTTTTTTCAGTGATGTCACCCTCCATAATGTATTCCCTTATTGCAGGATGGGCTACATACACTGTGGTTTTATTATAGGTGATGAAATGCCTAAATTTCTTTAGTCCTTTTACAGTAGCTAAGGCCTGCTTCTCGACAAAGTTGTATTGGGCCTCATAATCCTTAAGATTTTTTGAATGGAAATCTATGGGATGCTCTCCTCCTTTTTGGGCATCTTTTTCAGTTAGGACCATGGCGATACTATGCTGAGGTTTTGATCTTTGATTCCGACTGCAATCCTTTGTTGGCGAACTTCATCTAGAGCTTTTTTGGAAGGTACTCCTTTGGTGGTCTTTAACCTGCAAAAAATGTACATTATGAAGTCCTTTGACATGTCTAGGTTAGTCAATACGGGAGTGGAATAGATAGCATTTTTAATTTCATCAAAAGCTTTTTTGGCCTCAGTAGTCCATTTGAAATGTATATCCTTTTTTAACATGAGGGTGATGGGTCTTAGTATTCCGGCAAAGTCAGAAATAAAACGACTAACAAAATTGACCTTTCCTAAAAAAGATTGGACTCCCTTTTTGTAGACCGGGAGGGGAAGGTCTTTAATGGCCTTGACTCGGTCTGGGTCAATGGAAACACCTTCCTTTGAAACTATATGCCCAAGTAATTTTCCTTGAGGAACCCCAAAGATACACTTTTTTAGGTTTAAGGAAATCCCAAATTCAAGACATTTTTGGAGAACTAATTCGAGATGGTCAAAATGATCTTCCCGGTGCTTGGAAAACACAGTCAGGTCATCTAAGTATATTAGGATGATCTTATTAATTAGCTCTTTGAAAGATAAATCCATGGCCCTTTGAAAAGTTGCCCCAACATTTGACAATCCGAAGGGCATCTTTTGGTACGCAAACGTCCCCCACTTAGTGGTGAACGTCATCTTGTGCTAGTCTTCTGCTTTCACACTTACCTGGTTATATCCTGAGAAACTGTCGAGCATTGAGAATATTTCTGATCCCGCCACCGTGCTCAGTAATTGCTCCATTGATGGAAGAGGATAGTGGTATTTGAGAGACACCTGATTTAGATCTCGAAAATCCACACAAAGCCGGATATCTCCATTCTTTTTCCTAACAGACACCAATTTTTACACCCATGTACTGTGTTTTATGGGGTAAATGATCCTTGATTCGATCAACTTTTTCAACTCCTGAGCCATGAGAGACTCAATTTTTGGGTTAACCGGTCTTTGCTTTTGCCAGACCGGCTTGGCCTCATTTGCAAGCTTGATGGTATGCTGGATGATATTAGGATCATATCCTCTTAAATCCTCATAAGACCAAGCCATGACACCTTCATATTCATCACAGTATCGGGCCAACTTCTTTCTATCTTTGGAGGAAATATCCTTTCCTACCTTGAGAACTCTTCCACTGCCGACTGACATTTCGGTGTAATCCTCTTTGTTTATTATGAGCTTCCGATTATCCTTTTTGGCATCCTCATGGTCAAACAGGTTCTCTAAAGTGATCAAACCATTAGGGAGCTTGTTATATCTCAGCTGGATGACCTGATTCCCATAGGCTTCTTTTATCTTAGGTTGCAGTTGATCAACAAATTCTCTAGAGCTTTGGATGAACAAAGCAATCTGTTCATCACTCTTGAACACCGGCCAGTGAGAATCATTATTAGGGATAGCCAGGCGGACAACCACATCGACTGCTTGGGAGCTGGTGAGTAAATTCGTAACATGATCAAATTGCACTCCGATGGTAGCCATTTGGTCCGCTATGGTATTTTATTTCCAAGGAATGCTTATGATATTGAAAGCATCAAAACTTTCTATTAGATCCCACACTCTAGCGCGGTAAGACCTCATGCGGACGTGCTTGGCACTGGATATCCCTTGAACTTGATGGACCACTAGCTCAGAATCACCAAGGAATTTCAACTTTTTAATGCCCATCCTTTCCACCATGTTCAAACCTTGAATCAATCCTTCATACTCTGCTTCATTATTTGAGCACGCAAAATGTAACCGGAAATGCTTCAAGAATTGTTCGCCCGAAGGGGGAGTGAGACAAACTCCCACTCCGGAACCCATCTTGCATTTGGAGCCGTCGAAGTGCAGGGTCCATAATGCCAAAGACAACTGCTCTTCAGAGAATGGATCCTTAGTAAGCTTTGGGATGATTTGATTCTCTTAAAAAATGCAATAGGTACCCAGGCCAGTGACATGGTAGTTAGAGAAGGGGTCTGAATCTATGAACTCATTCAGGAAGGCCTCTTGCTTGGGTGGAATTTCTCCCAGTACTTCTTCATCTTCTAAAAGCTCTACCACCTTTCGTTCATCATTTGATATAGAGGTGTGTGTAGGTTCAAAATTGATCAAGGCCTGGTCGGCTATATGCTCAACATGGAGGGGTCCTCAGAGGATTTTCAGCTTGGTGCCGTGTTGGGTATGTAGGATGAGATGGGACCAATCTAGGGACATATAGCCTCCTATTTTAGCAGTAAAATCTTGAGAAAGACGGAGCCCAAAGACAAGCAGGATATCAATGACCACTACTTGAAAACCGTCACACTCAGACATGCAAACAATGTTAGGGGAAGGTTTTTAATGAGACCTACTGTCTGAACCTTGTTCCCATTGAGCTGGATAACCCCTTTATTCAAAGGTTCATACCTGATGTTTAATACCTCGATGATTTGCTTAGGCATGATGGTAGTGCTAGCCCCAGAATCAATCATGGAGTTATGCAAAAGTTTATCTCCAACTATAAGGGTAAGGTAGAATGGATTTGGCTTAGGCTTACCTTCTCTTTGGGCAACAGGGGGCGAGCCTTCATTTGTTAATACGGTTAGAGAGTGTGCTTTGCCTGCTATGGGTCGGAGACCCGTTCTGTCAGTCTGAAGAGATTGTGGAGCTATCACACTTGCGTCTTTTCCATCATGAGACAGAGCCTCTCTTAGTCTATTCTTTTTCTCCAGAATACTCAAGAGATCCCATAGAGAGACATGAGTCGGGGCTGCCTTCAATTGTTCTACCACATCTAGCACCTAAGGTGTGAGAACCTTTGGCTCCTTCAGGTTATAAGGAATGAACTCTTTTCTTGGATAGGCAGAGTTAGTGACCTGTTGTTTAGGGGGTCTGTCCACGGGCACTACTCTCACACTGTCGGTACTTTACCCGATCAAACGCCTTTTAGAGCAGAGATTGTAATCTGAGTGCACGAGAGGGGTTCCATCCTTTGGGGTGATTGCATCATTGGTCAGGATTGCATCCTCATCTTCCATCCATGAAAAAAGTGCATGATTGGGGGCGATCTTTGCTTCTTATTGTAATGACATCCCTTGCATTTGAGCGACAAAAGCTGTATTATCCATACCCGGAGATGTATATGCAGACTCATCCGGCGTCATGCCTGAATTCCTTTGTTTTGCAACCTTCTACTGCAAATTCCCTCTTGGGGAATTCCTCAGAGTATGAGCATTGTTGTACGGAAAACACCAAGAGTTGGTGTCGTCTGCCAAGCTATTTTGGCCCACTGTCAGTTCCCTACTAGTGGTTGGATAGACAGCCTGCAACGGATTTGGGACTTGGACTATTTGGCCATTCGGCTGAGGAGGTTTATCAACACGATGATTCATATGTTGGTATGGAGGTTGATTCCCTTGGAAATTTTTCTGAAAAGGGGGCTTGGCGGGCGAGACCTGGGCTCTTTTTAGGTTGACAATCTCATTGGAGAAGGATTTTAGAAGATTCTTCATATCACTAACTTCAGCAGCCAGAGAGGCGGTTTGGGGAGTAGGAAATGAATACATAGACTGTGGAGCAGACATACTAGGAATAGCTTCTTCTAAGACTTGAGTGGATATCTCAGGGAATACTAGCATTATGGGGCGAGGGGCTAGCTTCCCTGCATCGATAATATTATTTTCAGCTTGGATTGCTATGTCGAATGCTTGCGGAAGAGTATTGCCTCCTAAAGATTGAATCATCACTGATATGTCATAATTGAAAGCTTTTAAATAGAATATGAAATCCATATCCACTAGAGGGCGAGCAGACAAAGGTATCCTCTGCCAGGTTCATTGAAATCTTAGATTAAAATCAGTTAGTGCTTCGGTCGGAGCCCTCTTTATAGTGATGAGTTGGTGCATCAAGGACGATCTGTCAGCTTTATCCAAGAATCTCTAAAAGAAATGATCTCCCAGCTGATCCCAATCTCCTATAGTGCTGGGGCCTAAGGATCTGAACCAATCCAAAGCTTTTCCCTTGAAAGAGGCTACGTGCAATCTTAGAGATACATTCTATTCAGTGATGCCATGGACAGTACAGACAGTGGCTACATCTTGCAAATGCTCCCCAGGAGTTTTATGACATTCTCCTATGAACTTAGGAATGACCTTAAGTGCAGTTGTAGGGATTGCTCCCAAAACCACAGGTGGAATTGGGGGAATGAGAGGGCTACCATTATCCCAGGTCACAAAATTTTTGGGGGGAATGTGTGCCATCACAACGTGTATGACTGCGGGAAAACTCTGTGAGGATGAAGTTGTGGCTGAATGGATGGTCACCAATGGAGGAAAAAGAAGGTGAGGATTCAAAGATGTCTGGCTCCTAGTGACAATCTTATGACTCATAAACTAGCATAGGGATATAATTGAAGTAAATGGTCCCACCGGGCGTACCAAAAAAGAACTCTTGACTCTAAATTTTACCTTGGAAACAAACACCCTTATGGGAAATTCAGTGATGGGGGACCAGTTGCGTGGGTTTCACTGAAGGACCTCCGGGATTGAGAAGCCGACTCTTCCTTATGGGTTTGGAGGAAAGGGGAAAGAAGGAAACTTTTTAAAACAATAAATCTAGATTATTTAGGCGATGCGCCAGAGAATTTTTAGAAGACATGAGCATACAAAACCCAAGTACATATGATTTTTGAGCCCATTCAAAAATCGAAAAGTCTGAATCAGGAACATAACCAAGACACAATTAAATTTATTTGCAACATAAATAAATACTTATCATGCATTTACCAGATAACAAGTGCAAAACATAGTTTAATCAAAAAAATCTTAGATAAATGTATTCCCAAAGTTACTAGAATTCTAATAGAACAACACAGAAAAGACCATCAAAGCATACTGAAAGAAGTATCACAAAGGCCACAGGCACAATTTGAATAACCTTCTTCAGAAAAAAAATAATAGTTTTAAAAGGCTAAAATTCCTACTAAGCAAACTTAATTGTTCTTCTTGAAAAGTTCTGAACCCCTCAAAACAGGGAAAAAGCCAGCATAAATAGAGCTCGCGGCTCTGGAAACAACTCCCAAACACGCCAAAAAGGAATAACCACCCCTAAATAGAAAACCATGTAGTGTCACCCTGAAGAACACACCTAGCAAAATGGCCCCAAGACTTCACTCCCTGTCTGCAACGATCTTCATACTATCATAAACTGATAAGATTTTGCTAACCACAGAGGGGCAAGCTAGGAAATCCTTTCAAACAGAAATGCACCCACCAAAACATGACGGTGCTGGGTAACCACTTGCTTACTATGCTAAAAGGTGGACCCCAAAAAGAAGCCCAATCAACAATGTCTTTCCATTTGTCACCGTCACGCTACTCCAAAAACTAGATGCCAAATAAAGATCAAGGGAGTAACACCGAGCTGACAATTGTCTTGTACGCCCTGCACTGCTAGAAATCTGAAAAGGCAAAATTAAGCAACCCGACCAAAAACCTTAGTTATGAGAATTTTAATGTGAACAGGAAGATGAAGCTTACATTCTGATTTTGGAACCAGAACCGGTGAAGCCAAAAGTTGGTGAAATGAATACAACAGTACCAATTCAATTGGAACAGGTAGATTTTGCAAAAGATGAAGATAGTGAGGAAGAAGAACCTGAAGATCATGATCATGTTATTCCAAGGTATGTAAGAATCAATCATAATCATGATCAGATTATTGGAGATAAAAATGTTGGTGTGTTAACTAGAAGAAGAATTAGAGAGAATTCTTGTATGATCTCCACTATTGAGCCTAGAACAAAAAAGGAAGCTTTTGGAGATGATCATTAGATCAAGGCTATGGAAGAAGAGCTTGAAAAAATTGAGAAGAACAATACATAGACCCTAGTACCCAGACCGGTGAACAAAAATGTAATAGGTACTAAATGGGTATTCAAAAATAAATTGAATGAAGATGGAGTAGCAGTCAGAAACAAGGCTAGACTGGTATGCAAAGGATATGCACAGGAAGAAGGTGAATACTATGGTGAGACATTTGCACCAGTTGCTATATTTGAAGGTGTTAGGAATCTACTTGCATTTGCAACATATCAAGGATTCAAAGTATATCAGATGGATGTGAAGTCAACATTTCTAAATGAAATATTGGAAGAGGAAGTCTACATTGAACAATCAGATGGTTATGCTTTGAATGATGCAAAGTATATGTTGTGCAAATTACACAAGGCACTATATGGACTAAAGATTGCGCTAAGAGCATGGTATGAAAGACTCTTTCACACTTGGTGAAGATAGGTTTTCAGAGAACCGACGAAGACAACAATATATATCTCAAGACTGAAGGAGATAAGATACTGGTTTGTGAGGTATTTATGGATGATATCATTTTTGGAGGCAATGATGACATGTGTGATGACTTTGCAAATGAGATGAAAAGTGAATTTGAGTTGTCTCTGGTAGGAGAGATAAAATTATTTATAGGTTTGGAAATTCAACAGATGAAGAATGGTATCTTTATCACACAGTCCAAATATGTGAAAAAAGTATTGAAGACATTTGGAATGGGAGACTATAAACCAGTCGGAACACCAATGGTTACAAGTAGTAAACTATCTAAGGAGGATGATGCTGTATCTGTGGATGAAAAGGAGTACAGGTATATAATAGGGAAACTACATTATGTTGTTCACATCAGACCAGATATTGCTCATGCAGTTGGATTAGTTGCCAGATTTTAGAAGAATCCAAAGGAGACACACATGGTAGCAACTAAACGGATATTCAGATATCTAAAAGGCACTATTGATTATGGATTATGGTATCCATATGTAGGTAACTTTGATTTGAAAGTCTATACAGATGCAGTCTGGGCAGGAAATATTGATGATAGGAAGGGTACAACCAGAGGTGCATTCTTTCTTGGAGGAAGGCTTGTATCTTGGAGCAGCAAGAAGCAAAGCTATATATTACAGTCAACTACTGAAGTTGAATATGTTGTAGTGCATATGAATTGTACCTAGACTATCTGGATGAAACACATTCTGGAAGGATTCAAGTTGAAAATCTCAGAACTGGTAAGGATTTATATGATAACACTAGTGCAATAAACATTTCAAAGAACCTGGTGTTGCATGCTAGAACCAAGCATATAGAGCTAAAATATCATTTCTTGAGAGAGAAAGTGTAGAGTAAAGATGTGTTACTAGAGAATGTATCTACTAAGGAACAACTAACGGATATCTTTACTAAACCTCCACCTAAGGCTACTTTTGAGTATCTTAGAAGTCAGTTAGGGGTTGTGCCCCTACATGAGGTCAATTAAGCCGATGTGGAAGACATCAGTCCCAGAGCTTATTGAAGATATTGAAGTAGGATTGGTGTAGAGTGGAGCTACTCCATAGGGGGAGCAACTAGTTGTAGACCAGTGAAGTATGACACTGTATGTTTTACTTTCACTTTGGCATTGTTGTCAAAGGGGGAGAAGAATTGTATGATTTATAGGGAGAATAACTATAGCCAATTGCCAACTGAAAACAGGGAGACTCAGTTTAAGGAGAGTACATGAAAAAATGTAAACCAAGATTCTTATACCTGTGTATGTGCATTACTCTCAATCATCACAATCAAAGGGTATTGATATTTGTATTGCTATCAATGCCAAAAGGGGATATTGTTGGCATTGTATGAAGATTGCATTAATGAAGTATAAGTGTTTTCATTGATGTCAATTGTAACGAGTAATGGAGTAATTGTATTGTAACTGGTAGTGATGCAGTAATGCAACCAGTAGTTGAGCAAGTGAAGGTAACCAATATTACTATTGAAGTAGAGAGATCAACCGGTAACCCTAACCTGTTGATATGCCAAACCATAACCGATGAATCTTGGTGAATTGCTTATGTTGATCTATGATCAAATGGTTATCGAAGATGATTATGCCACATATGCATGATGCACGTGATGAAGTTATTTTGGCGCATAGAGATAATGAAGTGGAAACCACGCGATGTGTTACAGGATCCAATGTGCGGTGATCCTAGAGTGGTCGAGGTTGTCTTAAACAATGTGTAGATGATTGCTATGTAATCTAACGCTCATATTTGAACTGACTTGTTTGTAATCTCTATGAGATCTTAGGGTTTGTGATGTGTTACCAACCTATTGTTTTGCTTATAAGGTTGATGAGTTGTTTTGTAGTAGTGTTGGCAATTTTGGTTAAGTGTCAGTATGATTTATTGCCAAACCAGAAGGAGTATCTGCAGTATGCATGAAGGCAGATAAGAGAATAAAAAGGATTTGATGAAGCAGAGTTGTGCTATTACCAGATCAACAAAAACCCTATTGTTCTTTAACAATTACAATAGTTAAATCCCTTAACAAAGTAAGATTTAACAGGCTTGGTGTTTTCCAAATCCTCTAACCAGGCGATCCATTAGATTGGATTTGAAATCCTCAATCGAGGTTACTCCTCATAGGGTATTGCCTTTAACAAGGCATTGTAGTCAATCACTTAACCGGGTGGTCCTTAATCGAATCTATTCCTAACAGGACATTTTTGTAAAGCTTCTAACAAGGCTTGGCTCCTAACAGGGCAAACTTCAGAAGAGTTTAAAATACTTGTGGGTATTCATCCCCACCGTGGTTTTTTCCATTTGGGTTTCCACATAAAAAATCATTGTGTCAAGTGGTGAATGGTTTTTGTGGTTATATTTTGATATGGTTAATCTGTTTAACTGGTAAAGCTACTTAGATGTGTTAAGATGACCGGAAGTGATCTGAAATATGCTATTAATAATGTTAGGAAAGTGTTTTGATGTTTTGGTTAAATGGTTTGAGAGTTTTAGATCTGTTACATTGTTATATTGGTATCTTAATCAACCGGTAAACTTGAGAGTGCAGTTGTAGTTTATGGTATAGTGTTTTAACCAGTTAGTTCATTGATTGATTAATGAGTTGGGTTTGAGTTTGGTGAAATTTTTGTTTGTTTTCTATCTACTGATTCACCCTCCTCTTAGTAGTTGTCAAGATCCTTATTGATTCATCATATCACAATTTTCTCCCTCTTCTTCTGGTTAAATTCAATTTGAACCTCTTGCTTGTTCTATTTTGCAGTACTGAAGGATTTCTCAGCCTCATCAATAGGAGCATCAATTAAAAACTTTGCATAAGCATCCAAAATCTGTGCATCAACCTCATATCCCATCTCTTCAATCCATATCTTCTGGGGTTTGACTGCTTCCATCAAGGTTTCATCCCTTTTCACCATAAAGCAGATCTCGATTGAGTATTTCTCAACAATTTGTTTTCGAACCCTCTCTCTAGATTTCATAGCCTTCTGGAATGTCTTGAAGTAACCCCAAACCTTATCATGTCACTGACTAACCAAAGTTGCAATAGATTGTTTTAGTTGTCTTCCTACTGGGACATCAAATGCCCATTATCTCTTCCCAAAACTGGGAGTTTCATTAATGAAAAATATTATCAAATAGACAATAAGATTCCCATACTAAAATTTCCCCTTTTTCTCTCCTTTGATCTTCCCTAGGTTAATTAACAACTCATCTAACATCCATCCACAAAGATCTAACTTCTCATTTTACCTCATGATCTTATGTTCAGAATAAATGAAGAAGCTAGAAACAGAGTTGATACGATTAGTTTGAGTTACCTTTTATCCAATGATCATGTTTCCAAATCTGATGTCTCTATCAGTAATGGTGCTAACCCTCATCGATCACCGGTCTGAAGTTGTGCCGGTGAGTTTGTTAACCTGATCATTAGAAATATTTTTCTTCGGACGCTGTCCAATCTATGACAAACCGGTGATGGCCCTAATGGCCTCCTTGGAGATCTTATAAGGTCTATCCAACTAGATGAATTCTCCATGCACTCTTCTCAATACATATATGATGATCTCATCTTCAAATTCAGGAATATCCAGAATGCTGGTAAACTCTAGATCCTCAACGTGCTTATACTCGGACTTGATCTTTCCGAAGTCTCCCATTAACTCACTCATATACATGATCTTGATGTCATTGGTACCCAAATCCTCAATGTGGTAGTGAATGTATGCTCTGACATCTTTCACATATACAAATTCTTCCGAAACAAGGGAAAATGCGCCAATCGAATCATCCAAGGTGGGAATATGCAAACATTGCTTGAAAATTGGCCTAGGATGATCCTTAACCTCAACAATTGTAGGATTTGCAATAAAAGTAGGTGCAGAGGATGATCCCACTTCCATGATGAAAGATAATATCAATAAGTACTCGAGAAATAGTTTCCATTGAAACCCTAAAGAACTCTTTTGATCACTGGTGAAATCGCTCAAGAAGATATTGGATCCCACTAAATTGCCTTAGACTTGCTCTATATCGCTCTTAGTCACTCTGAATGCAAGGTGATCAGAAATGAAGTGGATTCAACCTTTTAATCTTTAAGAAACCCTAATCTGTCATTGATATGAATGACTTCCAGTGAAACGTACCAAATCTCAGTCAAACATCTCCATGCCAGATAAGCATTTCCAATGTCTGGAACATCTCCAGAACTCCTTCCTGGGGCTTAAGTAGTATTATCATGAATTTTTCCTACCCATAAGGCATCTACCTCAGTTACCGAATGAGCTTCCTGCCGGTGCAGGAGCAACCTCCTCTGTCGGTTGAGTAACCAAAGTATTCCCATCTGTTGATTGACCATATGACTTCTTGACCCATTTATTGATATGATCTTTCCAGATTTCATTGACCTTCTCTTTCCCTTTATCATTTGATCCATCATTGTTAACTGATGGATTTCTGCTTCTACAAAACTTAGCTATGTGTCCAATCTTGTTGCATGCATAGCATGTAACATTGTTCTTTTGAATTGCTTTGTTATAACTAGTATAATTTCTTGACCTACACTGATTAGCCATATGTCCTAATTTTCCACATGCATGACATTTAACATTCATTTTTCAATCTTCTGTCTTATGACCATACTTATTACATTTAGAAAATTGACCCCGAGTAGAATTATAGTTCTGATTTTCTCTATTTCTACTTGGCCTAGCCATGTGACCAAGTTTATTACAAACAAAGCATCTACCATTAAATTTGTAAGCATTAAGGTTCCTTACCCATGTCTTTTGATTCTAATCTTCATTTGCAGTACCAAAGATTTGACCTTGTTCAAATCCAAGTCCACTAGAGTTTCTATTTTGTCTTTGACTTTTTAATAATTCATCAAGATGTGTTGAACTAACCTTGAATTTGTCCTTGTACTCACTTGTAATAGCTAGATCATCTCTTAGAATTATCATTTGTCTTTCAAGTTCTTGTTCATTGCTTTGGGATTGCACTAAATAAGTTCTTAACATATCATTTTCATGAACCAACCAGATGCATTCTTTAGATCTATCTTTTAGAGATCTCCCAAGGTTTTCTTCATTCATCTTCTGGTCTTCAATCTCCTTTGACATCCTCATAGTTGGGGCTTGCATTTTATTCCTCATGACCATGTTCTCTTGACTCAACTTCTGACATCTTTCATTAAGGGCATCTTTCTCTTCATTATCCTGAGTTTGTAGTTCCTTCCTCCTAGCTTGAACAGATGACAACCTCTCTTGTAGAATAAGAATGAATTCTTGAGCAGAATTCAAATCATCTTGTAACTTCAAGTTCTTCATCCTTTCAATATCATAATATTCAAGTGCTACCTCAAGTTGCTTCTCCAAACTCATATCCATGGATTCCGGATTTAGGATCTTCCTCAAGTTGTTAAACTTCTTTTGAGGCACAAAGCTCTGATACCAATTGCTGGAATCCAAGAACACTGAGGGGGGGGGTTGAATCAGTGTTCTATCAGAATGTTCAATTTTAACCTTATTATAACATGCATTCACCAACTGGTAAACCGATACATATATAATTGAAAGAAGTAAAGCAATCAATAAGCCAATCAAACAAATGAATACCATAAAGCAAAGAATTATATGTGGAAAACCTCAAAGAGGTAAAACCACAGTGGGATTTGTGACCCACAATATCAATCTACTGGCTATATGAAAAGATATTACAAAATATTGGAGTCTGCACTTGCAGAAGGCTTACAGCCTAGAGCATACTGCTCATCACAAAAAGAGTCTCATTGACTAGAGTCACTCTGAATAAGAAAATATAAAACTAAACTCATATAATGCATTTTCTATGTCTGATTGAGTTCTGGTTTAAGCTCTAACTGTTTAGGTTATGAAACCCTAAAACCTTACCGTAATAACCTCTTACATAATCAATATTCCTCGCTTTACAAATATCTCTCTCATATTCTCATCCTAGCATCATTTATCTCATATTATAAAATGATCTAATCAACTGACCTATATACCCTTACAATCCTTCATGCATCATGTTGGCTTACATAGATAATTACAAAATGAACATACATGTCGGTTCAATTACATATATACATAAATATCAAAATGAATTGCCAATGCTGGATCTCCCAAATGATGTCGACCTTCTATACTGGTATCCTGATGTATGTCATTTCATCCTGCAATGCTAGTACCCAAATAATTCTTCCTATTGGTGAAGATACCTGCCAGTGAACAAACAAACTAAAGAATGAAGCCAAAACACGTTGCCATCAATGACAACATATTGAAACTAATCAAATGAGTGTCAATTTCCAACACCTCTAGGGCTTCCATGGCTGCTGAAACTCTTGTTGCTAAAGACGTTCCACCTGGTATAGAAGAAATCATGAATGAACCAAGTGACGAGCCTTCTTCCACTCCAATTCAGACTAGGGCCGCACTTCGTAAAAAGAAGGGCAAAGAAAGAGAAGCTATAGAGGAAGAAATTGTTGAGTGACCACAAGAGGTACATGCTTCTCCTATAGCCAAGAAGAGAAAAAACAAAGAGAGATGGTTCTCCTGTGGCAGAATCTCCTGCAGCCACACAAGAACCATTATTGAGAAGAAGTCATAGGGTCAGACGGAGGTCACCAGCAAAGGAAAGTGTAGAGGAGGTTGGTTCTATTGAATCACCTGAGCTATGGCACGGTGGTTCGATAGAGAATCAGTCACAAGAAGGACAAGGAGCCAAGGATTGCAAAACTTAGTCAGTATTGCAGAGTAGTTAATAACAAGTGATAAGGGTTTGAAGCCCTAAGTAATTTCTCATAAGCCTCCCTTTTCTATTACCAATTTATTTGTTGCCCTTTCATTTTATAGGGAATGGGAAATTGAAAAAGAAAGAATGTAGGAGATCATTGATAAACAAAAGAGGGAGATTGAGGAAAAAGATAAACAAATTGTTGCATTGCAAACCAAAGTAGATGCTATAGTAGACATGATTCCTAAATTAATGCAATGTAGGGCTCCACCAAGAGTTTATGCTTTGCATTTAAAAGAGAAACATCTATGTTTTAAGCTAACATGCATTGTGAGAGATTTAAATCCCTCTTTGGAGACCCCACAAGAGTTTTATCATGCATACCAAAACTCTCTTGCAACCATTAAACATTTACTTTGTGAACTATACTTGCACAATTATGCTATTCCTTTTGATACTGAATGGAATCCTCTGTTGTATATTGGAGATATTCACTTACGGGCATTAATGTCCTAGATACAAAATGGAATTAGCATGGAAGAATAGTCCAGGGTACACAGAGATATGGAACTTGACCATCCACTGCCACTCAGAGGTGATGCTAAAAATCCGTGGAGATTGCATTATGATTGGTAAAAATAGTTACGTTACTCTAATGATAGGAGAAGAATCCTACTGCCAAGAGAGGAAACATTTCAAGAGTATGAAAATATGGTTGGGAATGAAGGATATATTGTAATTGAGCACTTGGCACAGCGATGGAACAACCTTTCTGATGAACTCAAACATGCCTAACCCCATTCATTGCATAACTATCATGCACCAATACAAAGAGCCCCCAAGTATATTTGTCTGGGTAGAACAAAAGAAAATAATTGGTTACTCTTGATATTTCAGCCACCCATTCTCATGTGGCCACTCATAGGATGCATGGGTTCTGATAAGCCTAATGAAGAATCAACAGAAGAAGCCAAGTGGACTAGATTGGAAAATATGAAAGGGTTCTATTGGAATCTAGCTGCAGGGGGCACTAGATAGGGTACCATTGGGGATTTTAGAATTAGTGCTTGGCTGAGAAATTTTCCTATTGCTGGAGGACCAACAAGCAGTTAGGTTGGGAGGAAAAATGATGATCTGCAATAATATCTCTTTTATGTTTACGACTGATAAGTTTTTCTTATGTTTTAAGTTGCATTATTGGACAATATGAAGGTCATAGGGTATATTAGAGTTTTGACTATGTGCATATTGAATATTAACTGAACCTATTGAGCCTTGTATTATTTTGGCTAAATATTCCTATAGCTATGTGAACTACTATGTCAATTTCATGCATGGATGCATAAATGTTATGGTTGACAAAAAATGGATACGTATGTGTTTGCATGCACTAACCCTTGATGTAGGAATAAATAAGTAGCTGTAGAAGTGGTCAAGCTATACCAGTTTGGAGGATCGCACCATGCAAGACGTTAGAGATATTTAAAGGTAGTTGAGAGCATTAAATACAATAAGGGAGATGGTGTTTGAGTGGAGCATCTGAAGAATAGTGAGGTAGTATCCGATTTATTTGTGACTGTCTTTAGCAGGTGACAATCTAGTGAAAACTATCATGCTATATTCTTGGCTGTGTAATGATGAAAGTCCCTCAATCTTTGTGGTTGGATTCTTCCTTTTTGTAATAAAAGTTTCTACCTATTCTCATGGGTGTGGTCTAGGTGGTTGAGAGTTTGTTATAATCTTCTTATAAATAAAGTTATGAACCTCTTCGCCTAGGTTAGACAGAGTTTTGAGAGCTAAGTAGTATATTCCCTGTTTTATGTATTGTAACAAGTTATGGGGATAATGAATAAAGTAATGTTATTCTGAGCACATAGAAGCATTTGAAATCCGGGTACGCTCATCCAAGGGGGCCCACTTGGTGAGTAATCCTATGCAACGATTGAATTAAGTTTTCTTTTGCTATAGTAGTTGTTTTGGCAATTGACTATTCCTACAGCCACTAGAACCAGATCCTGTGACTCTTCCTGTAGCCAAAGCAGATAGTGTAGTTCCTATTTGCTAGCTTTGAACATAGACAACAATTATTCATTTAAATCATCTTTCAGTGTTAAGATTTCATGTAGCCATATAGTTGTTGCATCTTTGTATGTTTGTTTTAGTAACTTCATTTATCGCAATAGGATAGAGTGACTTTTACTGGAACTTAGTGCACAAACAGTTCTAGCCCATTTCAAGTAATACGTCCCTGGGTTGACAAGTAAATGAGCCTCAACCATGGGAATGATATCTATTTAGAATGGATGTCCACTCCTCGAGTTAAGTCTTCAAGTCTAGTTATTATCCTAATTAGCAAGGCTGACAGTTTGAACTAGATTTCCTCATGGGAGGAGGAACAACTATTTACTTAGAAAAGTAATAAAATGCCACCAATGTTAGAAATCCTAGCAACAATCTAATAAGCAAAAGCCTCCATGACCGTTGCCCCATAATCTAAAGGCAACTTAGAAATAAAAATCCTAGCGACAACATTAAAAGTTTCGACCACCCTAAAAAAATCCCCCAACGACGATATGACATTCCCTTGAGAAATTGGCATGAGGAAAGAAAATCTAACATTAAAAAAAGAGGTACTAAAGCCAAGCACAAGAGAAACAATAAGCAAAAATGACCGATGTGGGCTGCTTAGGAGAAAGCCGAGAGAAAATCCATAAAAAAATATACTTATAAAAGTAACATTTTATTGTGAAATAAAAAATGTTATTAAATTATAAATGAATATTATTTATTAAAATTTTAAGATTGCATAAATTGTTAAAGAAAACAAGCTAAAGGTCATGACACTCCTTTGTCATCTCCGATATCTTTTTAATCATTCTTTGTAAATGATGAGATCATAAACATATAAAATAAGTATTTCTAATTGTTTTAGATTAACAATACATAATTCGTTATCTATTTTTCAATAACATTTTTGTGGTCCTTGATGTAAGTGCTTTACTCTTTTTATACCTATAGACCTTGTTTCATACTTTGACTTCAATGCTCTTGAGATTCATATGCCTCTTTTGATAGTATGCTTCTAAAAAAATTATCCTCACATCCATATAATAACCAATCTAGGTTACAACTATTTAGGAAAACAAACTAATTTCATTTCATCTTAAATAACATCTTAGTTGACCAAATAACTTTTTCCAAATTAGAAGTTGATAGTTTCACAATTTACCATACAATAGAAATAACAACAAATCTATGACATAATATTACATTTTTGTATTAAATAAGGTAATCTATCAATATCATGACATATCTCTATATCTATACCTATTCTTATTAGTGTTTGGTGCAAATTTCAAAGCCTCTACTTCCCTAAAAGGGTACATAAGTAGAACCATTTCAAATGAACCCGCAAAGAATAGGTTTGAGTCTAGAGTTATGTCTTGATATTGAGATTATGTTATTTAGTGCAAAGTGTAAGATTGTAGCATAGGTTTAATGTTGTTTCTATGGTTTTGGTAAGGTTACGAAACTGCCACTTCTAAATTGGAAAAAAGTTGTTTGGTGAACTAGTTTTGCCTACATACCCTTTCTAGGAATTAGAGGATCCTTAGTTCACACTAATCACCAATAAAAAATTGTTTGAAAAATTAGATGTGATCTTTAAAATCTCTTTTGGATCACAACCATGAATTAAACTAATTCTTCTAATTCAATACATGCACAATATTGTGACAAAAATGTCAAAGATAGATAGAACAATGCCAAAAATTAATTATAAGCACAAAACCATATCATCCAATAAGTACATACATCACATGGACACATAATGACCAACTAATACATACATCACTTATAGATGTTTATGAACTCATACATACATCACCAGTGACAAGTTGGAAAAAAGAAAGTGAATGTGATTGTATTGCATGCATCTTCCCATTACTTGGTTCAATAACACAAGCCCTTATGATAAAGTGTAATAGGGAAAAGGAAAATGAGTGCATCCCATACTACATTGCTGGTCTATTTTTATCCTATTTATTATTGAAATATGATGATTAGGCAAACATTTCATTCTTCTTGTCATCATTGGCAAGGCAATGTAAACCACCAACTCCTTTCACTAACCTATAGATATTTTTCTTTCTTTTACTTCAATGCTCACTTGGATATGTACACCTTTTTTGATAGTTTTCTTTAAAAAAAATTATTTTTACATCCATGTAAGGACAAACCAATTTTATTATGTCTTAATTGACCAAACAATTTTTTTCAATTTATAAATTGTTAGTTCCAAAACTTTATCATACCATTTAGTAATAATAATGAATCTATGCCACAATCTTATATTTTGGCACTAAATAGGGAATCCTCTCCATACCATGATATAGCTCTAGACATAGACCTTTTCTTTTGAGATTCATTTGTTCTACCTACATACTGAATAAAAATAAAAAAATATTTGCAAATTTGATATGAGATCTATTGGCAGTTTGGAGGAATTGATTATGTGTTGCATTGATTTTTGTCATTGATGTCAACACTAGTTGTTTTCCTGTCTACCAGGTTCCAGTAGAGTGGTTGGTTTATGATGTTGATCTGGAGATCTTCTCCATTATGTTTTGTCTATTGGAATTGGTTTGGATTGGTTACTCATGTGTTCTTGATGCGTATCACATTTAGTTGGTTCAGGATTTGATGATTCGGAAGCTATCATTTGTTCTAGTAAGCCTTTTGGTTACTGGTACGGGTTTTACTGGTAGAGATTTGTTGAAGATATTTTGATGAATCTAATAAGTGGTGTTGGTGTGACTTCTAGAAGGTTATCAGGATGCTGATGGTTATCATGTTTGTGTTCTAGTTGATCAATGGTGTTTCATTTGGCTTATGGCGACCTATTTTAGGTCTGGTTCTATTCTGTTAGGTTATGGACCACTTTATGTAATGTGTTGGTTGATGCTCCTGATGTGTTACCGGTTGGATTTATTGTTTGGTTTATGTTGTTTCGGTCTTAGGACAACCTGGTTTATCATTGGTTTGCATGATTATGTAACAAATTTATTGTATTATCTTTTAGGTGGCCGACCTAATTGTTTAGGTCTCAGGTTTGTATAAATATGATGTGAGATCTCTTTGTAGATCATATGTGATAGCTATGGATGGTTATGGGATTATCTGTGTGCAAATAAAGTTGTAATCATATGTAGAGTTTTTGGTCGATCATAGGTGATTGAATTGGGTTTGTGTAAGAGGTTTAAGACCTTTGGTATTAAGCTTAACCAAAACTATACTGAGGCATAGGAGATGCTATTCTTGTAGTTCATTCATCTTTCAATATTGTAGTCTGGATTTCTTTTGCAGTCAGTGAGGCTCCTTTTGGGATGAGCGGTGCACTCTAGGTAGTGTTTCTTCTTGCATGTGTAGGCCCCTCTTATTGTAATCACATACTTACTACAGAAGTATTATCTGACTGTGGGTAGGCTTCCCAACGTGGTTTTTCCCTTTATCGAGTTTTCCACATACAAATCTTAGTGTTATGTGAGTGGATGAATGATAATTGTACTGTGATTTATATTTGTGCTTAGTTGTTATATCTTCTATTCCAATATTTGGTTTATTAATTCTAGTAAAAGGTTTTGTGTGCTTAGAATTTCTTTTGACAACCGATTCACCCTCCCCTCTTAGTTGTCCACCGATTATCCTAACAATTGGTATTAGAGTCTGGTCCTCTCTGTAGAAGCTTAACCATTTGAGGAAGATCCTATGGCATCTAATAGTTGATCTGCAACTATTTTCCAAAGAAGAACCCCTAAGCTTGATTCAACAAATTACAAATTATGGAAGATTCAGATGGAGACTCATTTGAGATGTATTGGGAAAGAGATATGGGAGATCACTAAAAAAGGCTATACCCCTTATAATATGACATCTGGCAATCCTCCTCCGACAGACTTGGATAAGAACATTAAAAATGACTATAGAGCTAGAAAATCCCTCTTGTGTGCACTTTCTAATCAGCAAATAATGGGATTAACTGACCAATCATCTAAAAAGGCTATATGGGATAAGTTGAAGAATTTGAATGAAAGTGACCCTACTATGAAAATTGCTAAACTTGATGGCTACCGGGTGAGGTATGAGAACCTGAAAATGGAAGAAGATGAAAGGATTAGTACTTTTATGGAAAGAGTTAATGAGATTGTTGTGGGAAATCAGTGTTGTGGTGGATCTTTGAGCGAAGATGAGATTGTTTCTAAAGTATTGAGAGCTTTGTCACCAACTTAAAAGATGAAGGCTATTGCAATTAATGAGCCATGAACAATGTCTAACACTTCTATTAACAGGGATAATTTGGTTGGAAAGTTATCTACTTTCGAGCTTGAAGAATTTGGTCCTTAAGGAGCTCCCAAGACTGAATCTTCTTTTCACGCATCAACATCATCAACCAAAAAGAGTGATTGGAAAGATTTATATGTAAAGGAACTAGAGGAAATGAAGAAAGAAGATGAAGAGTTTGAGCAACTTGAAGCTCTATTTTCTAGAAGAGTACCTAAAGGTCCGATAGGAAGTAAGTATGATGGAAAATCATCGTTTAAATGTTTTGCATGTAATAAGATAGGTCATTTTGCATCTAGATGTCCTGAGAGTAATTAAATATTTGAAGAGAAAGTTATAATATCTTTTAGGCCTAACCATGATTATCAGAACAAGCATAAGTATAGGAGAAACAAAGACAAATCATGCTACTATGTGGATGAGGAAGGTGTGACTGATTTGGATGATAAACCGACACAAGATTCAGCTAGTGGATCTGATAGTGGAAAGGAATGGGTATTTTTGGCTATCAAGGAAGATGCTCCAAAACTTGTCATTCAAAATGAGGAGAAGGCCCTTGTTGCTAAAGTTGAAGACAAGGATGAATGGGTGATTGACAATGGATGTTCACATTATATGAATTGAGATAAAAAGATGTTTCTATCTTTGCAAGAATTTGATGGTGGTCTGGTTATATTTGGAGATGACAAAGCATGCATGATCAGAGGAAGAGGAACTATATCATTGGATGGTAATCATAGCAATGATAATGTTTATTATGTTGAAATTTTAAGGCATAATCTTTTGAGTGTAGGATAGTTGGTGGATAAGGGATTTCAATTACAGTTCAAGGATAGAAAATGCAAAATCATCAACAGATCTGGATTGGAGATTGCAATTGGTACTCAGACTAAAGGTACCATCTTTCATTTGAAATCCGGTGAGAAGACATGTTTGATTGCACAAATTGATGAGATTTGGCTATGGCATAAGAGGTTGCGTCATGTGAATTTTGATTGCATTGTAAAGATTAGTTCAACTAAGGTTGTTAGAGATATACCCAAGATTGTGAAGCCTTATAATCTTGTATGTAAGGAATATCAAATGGGAAATCAACTCAGAACTTCTTTTAAGAGTATAAAAGACAAATCTAATGATGTTCTTGATCGTATTCATACTGATTTATGTGGTCTTGGTAGAATATAAAGTTTTTAGGGTGAGATATTTCATCCTAATCATTGATAACTATTCTAGAATGATGTGGGTTACTTTTCTAAGAGATAAATCTGAAGCCTTTGAAAAGTTCAAGATTTTTAAAGCTAAAGTTGAGACAGAGACATGGTTGAAGATTAAATGCTTAAGGTCTAATCAGGGTGGTGAATTCACATCCAGTGAATTTAATAGTTATTGTGAGAAGCATGGGATAAGGAGACAGTTGTCTACACCTCGAACACCTCAGCAGAATGGTGTTGTGGAAAGAAAGAATAAAACTATCTTGGATGCAGCTAGAACTATGATGATGGAAGCTAATTTTCCTCATATCTACTGGAGAGAAGCTATTAGCACGACAATATACACATTCAACAGAGTTCATATTAAAGGAGACACCGGTAAGACACCTTATGAGTTATGATTTGGTCATACACCTACAGTTAAGTATTTTAGAATATTTGGTAGTAAATGCTATATTAAAAGAGATGTCTCCATTGGAAAGTTTGATCCTAGATGTGATGAAGGGATATTTCTTGGTTATTCTAATGAAAGCAAAGCATATAGATGTTATAACAAAAGATTACAGAGAATTGTGGAGAGTGCTAACGTCAAGGTGGATGAGAAGTACAAAGGTCAAATCATAACTTATGAGAGAGAACCAAAAGTGGATATGATCATAACTGAACCAATAGCACCTGCACCAGAACAAAATGTTGAACCAGTTACCATGACAGTATCAAAAAATTCAATAGTAACTGAAGATCTGAGCAGAGAAACCAAAAGTTAGAAGACTCCTAGGTATGTAAGGTTAAATCATTCATAAGATCAGATCATTGGAGACAAGAATAAGGGAGTAATGACAAGAAGAAGGTAGTTGATAAGGTATGTTTAATTTATCAAGTTGAATCGACATTAGTTATTGAAGCTTGTAAAGATGAATGTTGGATGAGAGCTATGGAAGAGGAATTAGATCAGATATAAAAGAATAACACATGGACTTTAGTTCCCCGGCCTAAAACTAAGAATGTTAATGGAAATAAATGGGTCTTTAGGAATAAATTAAATGAGGATGGACAAGTTGTGAGGAATAAGGCTAGATTGGTATGTAAAGGATATTATCAGAAGGAAGGAATTGATTATGATGAGACTTTTGATCTGGTAGATAGGATTGAAGTTGTGAGATTATTTATTGCTTATGTTGCACATAAGAAATACAAGGTTTATCAGATGGATGTCAAGTGTGCATTTTTGAATGGAGATATTGAAGAGGAAGTTTATATTGAGCAACCCATTGGATTTTGACTTTCAGATGACAAAAAAAAGGTTTGCAAGTTAAGGAAAGCTTTATATGGATTGAAACAAGCCCCTAGAGCTTGGTATGCTAGATTGGACAAATATATTTTGAAGCTTGGTTTCACTAAAGGTAATGCTGACAGTAACTTATTATAAGATCATTGATGATGACATATTGATTGTTGAAGTCTTTGTTGATGATATTATTTTTGGAGGTGAGGATAAGTTACGTATGGAATTCTTTGATAATATGAAGAATGAATTTGAGATGTCTATGATTGGGGAGATGAAATTTTTCTTAGGTTTGCAAATTAATGAGAATGATAAAGGTGTTTTCATTTGTCAAACTAAGTATGCTAGGGAGTTGTTGAAGAAATTTGGTATGGAAAATTCTAAACCGGTTAGTACTCCTATGGTTACAAGTGAGAAATTGACTAAGAAAAATGCATCAACTCAGGTAAATCCTACAAGGTATAAATCTATGATTGGAGGTTTGTTATATTTGACTCAGACTAGACTAGATATAATGAATGTAGTTTGTATTGTATCAAGATATCAGAGTGATCCTAGAGAGAATCATGAGAGTGCGGTGAAAAGGATTTTTCAGGTATTTGCAAGGAACAAATGAGTATGGTTTGTGGTATCCTAAAGATGACGACTTTACACTATGTGTATCTATAGATGCAGATCGGTCTGGAGATGTTGATGACTAGAAGAGAACATTTGGTGGAGCTTTCTTTGTTGGAAAGAAACTTGTTTCATCGATCAACAAGAAACAATCATGTACTTATTTATCTACTGCTGAAGCTAAGTATGTTGTTGCTGCTACTAACTATACATAGGTTCTATGGATGAAGCAAATGTTGAAGGATATAAGGGTAGATTGTAATGAATCAATAGTTATTCACTGTGATAACTCTGCTGCTATTGACATATCAAAGAATCTGATAGTTTATTCTAAGATAAAACACATTTCTATCAAGTATAATTTTCTAAAGGAGAAGGTGAGAGCAAATGAAGTCAGAATGGTTTATGTAAACACTAAAGAGAAGATTGCAGATATCCTCACTAAACCTTTGCCTAAGGAATCATTTGAGTACTTCAGAGAGAGATTGGGTGTCTCTACCCCTCTGATAGAAACTTGAGTGATGTTGATCAACATCAGTCCGATATGCATTTATGAGAGCTATCATTTATTCTGGATTGATGTGTTGGTGTTACTACTCAGGGGGAGTAGTCAGCTGTGTAGCTCAGAGGATTTATGTTTTTTATTTGATGTTTATGGCACATTTCTGGCATTGATGTCAAAGGGGGAGAGATATATATGTGAAAAATAGAGTTTAACATGGATATCATTCACAGGGGGAGTTTGGTTTGTTGGTTCAAAACTTCATTGTCATATCATTTTGGAGAGATTGTTGGATGTCTTCCATTGGGGGAGACTTGTTTGGCATTTCTTGGCACTTGGATGTTTTTCACATCTAATGTTGCCATCAATGCTAAAGGGGGAGATTGTTGGAAATTTGGAGGAATTGATTATGTGTTGCATTGATATTTTTCATTGATGTCAACACTCATTGTTTTTCTGTCTAACGAGTTTCGGTAGAGTGGTTGGTTTATGATGTTGATATGAAGATCTTCTCTGTTATGTTTCGAGTACTGGAATTGGGTTGGATTGGTTATTCATGTGTTCCTGATGTGTATCACATTCGGTTGGTTCAGGATTTGATGATTCAGAAGCTATCATTTGTTCTAGTAAGCCTTTTGGTTACTGGTAAGGGTTTTATTGACAAAGCTTTGTTGAAGATCTTTTGATGAGTCCAATAAGTGGTATTGGTGCGGCTTCTAAAAGGTTATCAAGATGCTGATGGTTATCATGTTTGTGTTCCATTTGATCAATGGTGTTTCATTTGGCTTATGGCGACCTATTTTAGGCTCAGTTATTTTCTATTAGGTTATGGGCTGGTTTATGTAACGTGTTGGTTGATGCTCCTGATGTGTTACTGGTTGGATTTATTGTTTGGTTTATGTTGTTTTGATCTTAGGCCGACTTGGTTTATCATTGGTTTGTGGGATTATGTAACAAATTTATTATATTATCTTTTAGGTGGCTGACCTAATTGTTTAGGTCACAGGTTTGTATAAATATGATGTAAGATCTCTTTTTAGATCATATGTGATAGTTACAAATGGTTATGAGATTATTTGTGTGCGAGTAAAGTTGTAATCATATCCAAAGATTTTGGTTGATCATAGGTGATCTAATTGGGTTTGTGTAAGAGGTTTAAGACCTCTGGTATTAAGCTTAATTGAAACTATACTCAGGCATAGGAGATTCTATTCTTGCAGTTCATTCATCTTTTCGGATTGTAGTCTAGATTTCTTTTGTAGTCAGTGAGGCTCCTTTTGTGATGAGAAGTGCACTCTAGGTAGTGTACCTTCCTTCATGTGTAGGCCCCTCTTATTATAATCACATACTTACCGTAGAAGTATTATCTGACTATGGGTAGGCTTCCCACCGTGGTTTTTCCCTTTACCGGGTTTTCCACGTACAAATATCAGTGTTATGTGATAGTTGTGGATGGATAATAATTATTCTGTGATTTATGTTTGTGCTTAATTGTTATATCTTCTATTCCGGTAAAAGGCTTTGTGTGCTTAAAATTTCATAATCTGTTGACAACTGATTCACCCCCCCTCTTAGTTGTCCACCGGTTATCGTAACAAGATCTTCAACCTCTCGTTTGAATCACAACAATTAATAATATTTTTACAATTCAATACATGCACAATAATATGATGAAAAATATCCTAGAGAGATATTAGAATGTCAACAAAGAACAAACATAAAACCATAACATCCAACAAGTACATACATCACATGACACATAATGACCAATTTAGACATACACATAGTTATTGATTCACACATATATCATATGTACACATAATGATCAATTGACAAAAATAAAGTGAATGCGACCATATTGTATGCATATTCCCATCATTTAGTTCACTAACACATAATGCTTTAGGTGCAATAGGGAAATGCAAAACAAGTACATCCATATTACATTGTGGGTTCATTCTGTTTCATCATGGGGGCACCACTAGTTGGGCAATATCATATCAGGTGCATTCATATTGGGGGGTTTAATATCCCAAAAATGAGGGTACAATATATTGCCTATCGGTGAAAATAGGGGGTTTTTTAATTCAGGCTATGAAAAAATATAATATTTGGTGAAAATAGGGGGGCTTTTAATTCAGGCTGTGTATTGGGAGGGGGTGGAAAAAAAAGATTCTAGGGAAATATTTTTTGAAAACAAGGGGATTCTTTAGTATTCTATGAACACATGTGATATAACCCAAGTTCACTAAGTGAAGCCCCCGCATGTTTCATAGACAAATATGATGATAAGACAAACATTTATATGAGTTCTTGTCATCACTAACAAGACATAAGTGTAACACAACACATGCTATCATTAACAAGATTTCCATAGCTACCTAAAATTTTGAGTTGGATTATCTTGACATCCATCATTAAATGCTATTGGTGAAATTTATTCCATTGGTATTAGGCCATTTTTGACATCTATCACTTTCTTGCTATTGGTGAAATCCAAGTGGAAATTATTATATCATGGGTAGTCCTTGACATAATACATCAGTGTGCTACAGGTGAAAGATAACCAATCCTTAGTATATGTCAAATAGTTCTATTGTATATAATTGGTGACAATTGGCTAGAGCACACCTATATTTGAATTGGTTCCAACATTTGTAATAATTTTATATCTTAGTAAACATAATTAGGATGTCCTAAGGGTCTATATTATCTTTAGATTGATTTCTCTTGTTATAATACCACATAAAATGATCTATTAGTCTATGCACATGATCCTATAGGTCTTGGAAATTTAGTTTACCAATAGCTGAATAACACATAAAACCCAAGTGAGGTGGCTTCTAATTGATCCCTTATACATAAATCAATAATACACTTATAAAGTAAGTAATATCATAGGCCATTCACTTCATTAATTGGCTCTCAATTGCACAACAAAAGTAACTCATATATCATTTCAAGTATCACAAGAGTCATACATCAACATGACCTTTCAAGTTAACATTCAAATCTTGCACGTTATTACTGTGTATGAGAAAGACTAGATCTCTTAATATACCAATGTTGAACAAGGAAAGAACTAGTTGTATCCCCTTCATTTTTTTTTGAAACAAATATGACTTTTGATTCCTAAAGCTCTCACTTAAGAAATCACAATAGATAAGTTTCACAAATGTGGGACTACGACTTGTGAAACAACTGATGAATTTTAATGAATTCATCTCTTCTTTTATTTTTTGGATTTTGAAAAGGGAAGAGAGAGATACTAAAATAAATTAAACAAAGATTCTAAACCTAAGGTAATACACCAAAATAGTAAAGTGCATTTCTCCTTATAAAAGCATAATGCAATTTACAACAACCATGAGATTTACAACTATATTAAAAGAGCATAACCATGATTTAAAATATTGATTGATATTTTTATTTCTAAGAATTGCATAAGTTGAATTTAGAACAACATAGAACAAATAATTCTAGAGAAAATGAGCACAAAAACCATAGTCTTTCATTGTTGGAAAAAGAACAAAATACAAAAGGCCATGATGACACGAATTGCAAAATTTAGATCCTCTCGTGAGAAGAACTTGCTAAGGATCGTTGGAATCAAAGCTTCTATTATCTAGCCAATTCTAATTCATTAATCATACCCCTTTTACATCAATTACATATATATTTATAAGACAAGTGCCTCACATCATTGCAGTGATTCTGGTTCTACTAGATTTTATTGGGGGCTTCCGATGGTGTTTGCATGAGAATGAAGAACATGTAGCTTAAACCATTGCAAAAACTCATGGTTACCTTCCCTTGATCATGGCATGCATTTGGTATAAGCTGTGATAAGAAAAAGCCAATGGTGCAACAAAAGGAATGTGTTTGGTAGAAGCCGTGAAAAAAAAGAGCCAGTGGTGAAAAGAAAGAGAACATGGAGCTGCATTGATAGCCTAAGATGACAACATAGAAATTAAATAGAAAAGAGCACATGGATGAAACAAAACAACAAGTAGATGAACAAGTGGGGTATTAAAATTAAAAAGTGCCCCAATAACAAAGGGGGATTAAAAATGTACGTGCAAGAAAAATTCAAAGAAAACATGTGGACATGACAACTTGGGAGTAAACAAGCATACTATGTCAAAATTTTTAATCCCACATTCAACCATACTCAAAAGAACTACATAGGAGCGAAAATAAAATGGAAAGAAGAAATTTTAATGTCCTAGTTGAGAACTAGTTCATACTAGCTTAGATGTGAAATCAGAAGATGGATGATAACTAAAAAAGAATCGACATATAGAAAATGTTGTTATTGCACCCAAGATAAGTGGCATTACATTATGGAGTGTCTAACTTACAAGGATATTGAAATAAATTACAGTGAGACATTAAACCTGAACACCTTGGATAACTTATTTGAGGAATCAAAATAAGATCTTGACCCTAGACAACCTAAAGGGCAGAGGCTTTGCCTTCCCTAATAGATGTTCTCTGTGTCTTCAGAAGGAAGAGTCTGTGGACCACCTGGCCATCCACTGTTCCTATTCTACCTCAGTCTGGAAAATATTTCTTAAAAGTTTTAGCATTGATTGAGTGTTTCCTAACACTATCAGTGAACTGTTTTCCTCCTGGAATTTTCATTGGACTAACTCCTTTTTAAGATCTTTGTGGCAGCTATCTCTTCCTCACATCCTATGGGGATTATGGAAAGAAAGAAACAATTGTATCTTCAAGGACTTATCCCGCAATCAGGATATTATGTTCCTGAAAATTCAATGGGCAATTGTGAAAAATATTGGGATCATTGAGGGTCCTTGTTTCTCGAACAACCCCCTGGAATCAAATATTTTAAGCTAATGGAATTTTAAGATTTCTCATAGTTCTGACCCCAACCAAAATAAAAGACTTGAAGCTAGATGGCAAACTCCCCCTCATGGTTGGTTCAAAGTTAATTTTGATGGTGCTGCAAAAGGTAACCTGGTCCTTGCAGGTTGTGGAACTATTCTTAGAGATGATAAAGGAATTTTCAAGGAAATGGTTGCTGTCCCAATTGGGAGCCAAACAAACCATAAAGCTGAAGCAATGGCAGATCTCCAAGGTATTCTCCTTGCTAAAAAATGGAATTGCCCCTACTTATGGATTGAGGGGGACTCAAACAATATCATTAAATGTCTTAAGGGGACCTTAAAGCCCTCATGGTCGATCAACAATATCATTAAAGCTGCTAAAGACCTTATCAACACTTTTTAAAAAAGTTACATATCCCACATCTACTGTGAGGCCAATGGCTCTGCTGACAAGGCTGCCAATGTGGCGGTTAACAAAGATGAGATGATTACATGGACGGGAGAACAAGGACTCCCTGAAAATGTCAGACTAATCATTTTTAAGGACCGATATAGAAGCACTCCAAAGATTTTTGATGGACAGAATAATAATGAAAAGGACTAATTGGAGTACTTCGAGTTATTATAATAATGAGAGCCTCATTTATTATAATACTTATTTCATCACTTCCCACGCTTTTTGGGTAAAATTGATAGTTCCGATAAGCTTTCTGGCTAAAACTTTTTGCAAGTTTCAAAATTCGGCTCTAAACAACGAAAATATGGGTGGTAATAGGTGGCGATACGAATCAAGCAGTTGTAAAGAATGGAAACAGAAGGAGGAGGTCTGGAGCATCCTACAGAAGGGTGGTTTTTCGAAATTCATGGAGAGACTCCACGAATGGGAAGACATGGTTACCAATTTTTTCTACAAAAATTGGAGAAAGGGTATGCTGAAAATGGGAGACCAGACTATTGAAATTGATGAAGACCTTATTGCCCAAGCCATGGGCCTCAGAAGGGAAGGATCCAACTTCTATAGAGACAGAAAAGTCAGTAAGGAGGCCATTGACAAATATCCGAAAATCAAGAAGGAGAAAAAACTCTTGGTGAAGTTAAGTAAAACTTACTACCCACCTAGGGCTTTTGTTAAACCCTGGCAGGAGGTCCTCTTTATTTTAATGTGCTACATTACATTAGATGGTAGGTTTACAAAAGTTTATGGCTACCATTCCATCTTGTTGAATCATTTTAGGCATGATGAGAAGGTTAATTTTCCTTATTTTCTGCTTTGCTCAATGAATGTGGTGCAGGAGCACCCAAGAACATGAGGTCACCAGGAGAAAAGTGATGTTTTAAGTCATTTTGATCATTTTTATGATGTATTGATTCATGATGAATCCATTTGTAAAGACGATCAATTATTGTAATTATTTGCATAAAGTTGTTAAAAGTTGTTCTTTAGGTCCCAGTTTGGTCTATAAGGTCAAGATTGTTGAAATAACCCATGGAAGGGTAAAATAAACGTAAAATATCTCAAATAGTCTCTAAGAGTTTTTACAATTTGGGGAGTCATTAGGAAAAAGTGTCAAAGTTGCAAGAAAATTGCAAAAGTGCAACATTTGCAAAACTGTAAAAGTGCAAAAATTGCACATAAAGTTGTAAAAGGGAAGATGAAGGGTCATCAAGGTAGTTGGATGGTTTATAACTACCAAAGATTCTATAAATATGTTGTATTGGTCGAACCAAATCATTATTGGAAGAATAGAGAAGGACGATAAATTTTTGGAACAAATTGGTGTGTTTAAAACTTGCATTTTGATTGGTGTTGTTGTGTTAAGTTGTTGTTTCTAGGCCTTGTACGACCATGTATGGCCTGGAAACCTTGTATATTTATAATGGTTAGATAGTGGAATGAATCCTATTTCTCATTATTTTGGTTTGGTGCAGTTTAATGAATAAATGAATAAGTTACGAAAGTTTTGGTGAAAGTGGTTGTTTGCAGATTTGAGATTTCCTAAGAACAGTAATGTTGCAGCATTTGGTACGGAGTCATTGGGAAGAATTATGACCTCAAAATAGATTCATTAGAAAGATATATGAATCACCTTTCATTTCATTTTGGTCTGAGTCATTTGTATGCACATTTGTGTAAGTTATGAATATTTTGGTGAAAACTGCAAGGGTTTGTGATTATCTAATGATTTAACCATTTGAAAATTTCATGGCTTACATATTATGAAACAAGATCCATAAATATTTCATGTTATATTAGTTTGGAATCATTTGGTTTTGTTTTGTGAAAGATATTTGATTCCCTAGACAGATTGGGCATGCACATGTCTTATTTGGGGACAACAGAAATGGGTCTCGATGAAAAGAACATAACTTTTAATATAACCTTTGGATTTGGCTAAATTTGGGATATGTTGTTTGTAAGAAAGCTATTCAAATTCTGACTGAAGGGATTGAGTTTTTTTTATATCTAGTTAGAGATTTATATACATCTGTGTACAGGTCTATCCAAAGGGACATCAAGTTGGCAAATTTGATACCTGGATCAAGTTTGTGTTTTCTTGATTGATTGATTGTTGGAGTATGATGGAATATGCATCTAATGAATTTTTATAATGGTAAAAATATAGATGGATTAGAATGATCCTATAGTTGTGACTGTTTTTCCAAGATCCTCTGCATCAGAATGCCACTATTAAGGCCTACAAAGAGAACCCTATGGGGGACACTGCCATGCATCAAGGCTTAATGGTCCTTATTTACAACCATCTCAAGGCCAATCAAATAGCCCGCCTAAAGCCCTTTGTAGAGTCTGAGGAGGATAGGCCTGACTCTGCCTTTTCAGTGGATGAGGAGTCTGAGAGTGACCCATCGAGTGATTCTGAGGAGAGCATGGATGTTTCGGATTATGAAATTGGAAAGAAGAGGAAACACATTAAAACAAGACCTTCTTCCTCTGAGGGTAAAAAACCTAAAGGAAGAATCCTCCAGATTAGCCCTTCCTTAGAGGAGGAGGTCTCTAAAGACTCAGAGAAGGAGAACCCTCAAGGGTCACTGAAAAAGAAAACTAAAGTTCACACCTAGACCAGAAATAAGCACAAGAGGAAGGAGGATACTGTGAAGGAGCTAGAGGTTTATAATCAGGAAAGGATCTCAGAAGCTGAACAAAACTTGAAGAAGGTGACCACGGGTGAGGCTCTTAGGGTTGAAGAAACAACTACTATTCGAGACACCCCCAAAAAGGAACAGGATATCCCTGGTAAGGTTGATCCTCCCCCTAACCCTCCTCTAGAGGGTATGGAAGGTTTCATGGATACTATGGAGTGGCTTATAATTGGTTACAAGAAAGCTGTGGACGACAACAAAAAACTCAGCAACAAAATTCAGATTTTGGAAACCATCAACACTAGGGAAGAGAAGACCATGGCTGATTACATAGAGGACCTGAAAAATACCATTGCAAAAGCTGAAAATATAAGAGACTCCTTCAACCCCAGATTTGAGAAAATAGAGAAAGATCTACTGGAAAGGAAAAATCTTGCTGACGCTAATGATCAAACTATCTCGGGTATTGCCAGTAAAGTCAGCAAAATAGAGGAGTGCGTAAAGAGTATTGCTGAATAGAGTTTAAGCATCTTGAAGATTTTTGCTAGCAACACTAATACTCTCATCAGCAAACTAGACGAAGAGAAGGAGATCCTAGATATTGACTCGGACACTGAAAGTACAGGGGATGCTCAAGGACCCAGAACCCGAACCAGAGGCAAAAAGAAAGAAAAGAAACCTAACAAGGACCTGGAAGATCTCAAAGCTGTTGGGGCCAGCCATGACCAGTTGGTGAAAAAGGTAGAGGACCTTCAAAAGACTATAGCTGTGTAGCACTTTCCTTGTTTCTTTGTTGTTTTTATCTTTAGCTGTCTTTTTGGTTTGTTGGCTTTTTTGCCAGTTGTTTTGTAAGTGGTTTTTATGCTCTGGACTTTTTATTGTCTTATCTTAATCTCCTTTGTTAAAGGTTTTGGGTCCTGAAATCCTATTTTTCTAAATTAATCAGAACTTATTTGAGGAAGAAAGGATAACAAAAGTTGTTAACTAATTGATCAAGATACATAGTAGAAGATCCAAGATATATAAAGAAAAATTAAGTAGGTAGACAAGGATTGCTGGTCTCTTCTTCATGGTTTCTTTGTACTTACCCAATTTGCTAGTTATCCATGGGTCCTATAAGTTGTTCAATCTTATGATCATCATTATAAGAATTCATTCATTCATTCAAATCCATGGAACTTTCAGATCCTTCCTTGCTTCCAATAAACACTTTGTTGACATGTGTCCCACTATGCTTCATTCAATGGTAGTCCCACTTGTTGGCTCATTATTCTCTCAAATAATGGTATAACTGTTAGCAACAACCAACAAGGAAGATTGAGAGGGGGGGTTTGAATCAGTCTTCACCAAAATAGAAAACTTTAACCACAACAATAGATCCAACAAACTATAGCTATAAACAAACAAGCAAATTAACAACATAACACACAACACCAAGATTTTTGACATGGAAAACCCGCTTAAGGGAAAAACCACGGTGGGAACCTACCCACAGTAAGATGATACTCTGGAGTAGTATGTGAAAATATTATAATGGGAATACACATGCATTCAGGCACAATGCCTAGATCTCACTGCTCAAAAGATATTTGCCCAGAAGGCTACAACCGTTAGGGAAGTCTCACTAACTTACAATAAGATTTGGACTACAATCTGGAAGAAGTGAACTAAAAGAATAACATCTCCAAATGCCTGATTACAGTTCCGATTAAGCACAGATGTTTATCCTACAACACCAATCTCACGTCAAACTCAAAACCAAATGATAAATCACTTTTTCCCACATATACCTCTCTCTGATAATGCAGTCACAACATCGACACCCAAATTGTGTGAATAAATCACCTATTTATACAATTCATCTACCTTGATAGCAAGGTCGGCTAAACCCTAATCCTCAACTCACAATTATAAAACTACATCACATAATACAAAGATCGACCACCAGACCAATATAATGATTTACACAACACAAAATGGTCCTAATTCAAATACCCAAACGATCAACTCTACCGGAAATCACGCTAAGATCAACCGCAACACGCTACACCACTAGAAATACCGCATAACACAAAAATCAACACTGGTTGATGAAAACTATGAAAAAATTGCACACTGATCAATGCAGATCACCAAAACAAATAGGACATGACTAGGAAACACCAACAAGCACGTTAGAATCATTTGGAATAGTTGCACCAACGCCACTTTTTAAATCTTCATCTGTCAATGTCTAGAAGCTCAAAAACACAACCAATCAAGAATTGTCATGAAGAAAGATAACTTGTAGAGAACCAAATCATGAACCATCTAAAATTAAGATACAGAAGACCAACCAAAACAATATCTCAAAGTATGATCACAAGATTTGATCACACCAGAATATACCGGAGGAAATATCAATCTCTGCAAAACAATGATCAACAAAACCAAACTACAAAACCAGATCAAAAGATCCCAATCACACCGAAATAAATCATAGGAATATGTTGACATCAATGACAACAACATATCCTAGTAGCAACAGTGACCAACCATATCCAACAATCTACCCCTTTGGAATTGATGGCAACATATGAATGTGAAAAATACTCAATGCAAAGAAAGAAGATATTACCAACAAACTCCCCCTTCGATCAAGATAGATAAAGCAGTTTTTTCACATAATCTTCTCCCCTTTTGACAACAATGTAGGTCCGGGGGACAACTGAGAGGGGGGGGGGTGAATCAGTTATCTAATAAATTCAAACCAAAATCTTATTAACCAACTTATTGCTTAATACCGGTAAGACAGTTTAATTGTGCCGGTGAACAATGTTAACAGGAAATGCTGTACCGATAAGAATTAATGCATGAAACATAAGCACAAAGTCAACCACAACACATGACACAAATATTTGTACGTGGAAACCCTGTAAGGGGAAAAACCATGGTGGGAAACCTTACCCACAATCAGATAATACTACTGCAGATAGTAAGTGTACAAAGAGGGGTTTGCACATGTAGAAAGGCCAACAGCCTAGAACTCACTGCTCAAACACAAATGGGAGTCATACTGACTACAGTTGGATGGTTAAATCCAATGAGAATGTACTGCACAAAATAGCATCTTCATATGTTGGATTTAGTACCGGTGTAATGCTGATATGCTTTTCCAAATACCTAACTTCACCTTCAAATGATGTCTTCATGTATATCTCTGCTTGATCTCGCATATACCCTTCCTTAAATCTTTTTTGCATTCCACATTTGATTTTACAAATAAGATCTTACATTTATACCATACCCTAAGACCAATTTTAGTAGGTCGGCTCTACAAGATATTACAATAAAACATTTTACAAATAATACAATATCCGATGCAATAACTGATTGAACATGTCGGCTTAATGCATTTACAACAATAATAAATCATCTCCATAGCGTGCCATGCTGATCTGGAAAAGATAAACCTATTGGTGTAACCCTAGATAACCTGGACCTATTTGCCGGTAAAAGCAAATATGCAAATAAGAATATACCAATGATATTACTTCAAGGAAAAGTGTCCACATGATGTCTTTGACATTACCAAGTGTCTTCCATGTCATTGCAGGTACCGGTGAACATTATATCCTGTCGGTTAACCATATACTGGTGATTGTTTGAGCATTTTACTGATTGCCGGTGAATGTTGCTGGATCTCCAAAGTAGGTGTGTTAGCAGGTGTTGACATCAATGACAAAACCATACCAAAATACCAACAATCTCCCCCTTTGACATTGATGGCAACACAAGATGGAAAAACCATCAAAGTGCCAAAATAGAAATGCCAAGTACAAAAACCAATTCTCCCCCTGGGAGTAATATGTGTTTATACAAAGATTTATTTACAATACCAATCTCTCCTCAAAAAGATAATGCATTTTTCCATATATTTTTCTTTAATGTTTTTCCATATATCTCTCCCCCTTTGACATCAAATGCCAAAGTCACAAAAAGGTCAAGTTCATACAAAATACCAACCAATTCAATATACCAACTACTCCCCCTGAGAAGTAGCTTCCTCATCAAATACCGGAATAAAAGATTTGTCCATTTAATTCTACTGGTTGATGACAATCATCAACTGTCTAAGTCTCTACCTGTGGAGGTAAGACTCCGAGCTGATCTCTGAGATACTCAAAAGTTTCCTTAGGCAAAGGTTTTGTAAAAATATCTGCAAGCTGTTCTTTAGTATTCACATAAACCGGTTTTATTTCCTTTTCTTCAACTTTTTCCCTTAGAAAATTCAGTTTGATAGAAACATGTTTTCTTTTAGAATGTAATACTGGATTCTTAGATATATCAATTGCTGCAGTGTTATCACAATATATAGTAATAGGTTCCTTGCATTTTACCTTTATGTCTTTCAACATTTGCTTAAGCCAAAGTACCTGTGTACAGTTTGTTGCTGCTGCAACATATTCTGATTCTGCTATTGATAAAGATGTACAACTCTGTTTCTTACTTAACCAAGAAACTAATCTCTTTCCAAGAAAGAATGCTCCTCTAGTGGTGCTCTTTCTATCATCCACATCTCCTGCCCAATTTGCATCTGTGTATGCATATAGATCAAAATTTTCATCTTTAGGATACCATAATCCAAGATTTGCTGTGCCTTGTAAGTACTGGAAAATCCTTTTTACTGCTGATTCATGATTTTCCTTGGGATTACTATGAAATCTAGAAACTATACATACTGCATTCATAATATCAGGTTTGGTTTGTGTCAAATACAGTAAACCTCCTATCATAGATTTGTATCTAGTTGGATTAACAGGTGTAGATTCATCCCTTTGAGATAATTTGTCATTTGTAGTCATAGGTGTGCTTACCAGTTTAGAGTTCTCCATCCCAAATTTCTTGAGTAGTTCTTTCAAGTACTTAGATTGACTCAAAAATATGCCTTTATTAGTCTGTAAAATCTGCAATCCTAAAAAGAATTTTATTTCTCCAATCATAGACATTTCAAATTCATGCTGCATTTTAAGAGAAAATTCTTTGCATAATCCATCTTCTCCTCCAAAGATTATATCATCAACAAATACTTCCATAATCAAAATGTCATCATTAGTTACTTTGTAATATAAATTGCTATCTGCATTTCCTTTAGTAAAACCAATTTTTAAGAGATACTTATCCAATCTTGCATACTAGGCTCTTGGAGCTTGTTTTAGTCCATACAGAGCTTTTCTTAATCTGCAAACCATATCATTGTTATCTGTCAAATAAAATCCATCAGGTTGTTCAATATAAAGTTCTTCTTCAAGATCTCCATTCAAAAACACACATTTAATATCCATTTGATAAACTTTGTAATCCTTGTGAGCTGCAAAGGCTAAGAATAATCTAACTGCTTCAATCCTGGCTACCGGTGCAAAGGTTTTATTGTAATCAACTCCTTCTTTCTGAGAATATCCCTTACACACTAGTCTTTCTTTATTTCTGACAACCTTACCATCTTCATTGAGTTTGTTTCTAAATACCCATTTGGTTCCAATTACATTTTTATTTTCAGGCCAGGGAACTAATGTCCAAGTATTATTTTTCTCAATTTGTCCTAATTCTTCTTCCATAGCTTTAATCCAAAATTTATCTTCACATGCCTCATTGATAGATAATGGTTCAATTTGAGAAATAAGACATATCTCTTCATTTGCCAATCTTCCTCTTGTCATGACTCCTTTAAATTTGCTTCCAATTATCTGATCTTTAGAATGATTCAGTCTTACATACTGGGGTGTCTTAGTCTATTGTTGTTCTTCAATTACTGTGGTATCTTCTGATGATACCGGAGTAACTGGGTCATCATTCTGTACCTGTGGATTTACTGTTGGTTCATTTGTCATAATTTCTGTTACCGGTTCAAAGTCTATATACCTTGAAGTTCCTCTGAATTGTTCATCAACCTTTACATTTGTACTCTCAACAATTTTCTGTAATCTTTAATTAAAACATCTATAAGCTTTACTCTAAGATGAATAACCAAGAAATTTTCCTTCATCACTTCTAGGATCAAACTTGCCAATATACTCATCTCTTCTAATATAACATTTACTTCCAAAAATTCTGAAATACTTAAGAGTAGGAGTATTACCAAACCATAGTTCATGAGGGGTCTTACCGGTTTCACCTTTGATGTGAACATTGTTGAATGTATAGACAACAGTGCTTACTACCTCTCTCCAGTACACATGTGGTAGATTTTCTTCTAATAACATCCTTCTTGCTGCATCCAAAATAGTTCTATTTTTCCTTTCAACAAGTCCATTCTGTTGTGGTGTCCGAGGTGCTGATAACTGTCTTTTGATTCCATTCACTTCACAGAATGTATTAAAATCTCTAGATGTGAATTCTCCTCCTTGATCTGATCTTAAACATTTAATTTTCTTACCGGTTTCACTTTCATCCATTGCTTTGAATAGTTTGAACTTCCCAAGTGCTTCTGACTTTTCTCTGAGAAAAGTAACCCAACACATTCTAGAATAATCATCAATAATTAGCATGAAATATCTATCACCTTGTAAGCTTTTAGTTCTAGCCGAACCACATAAATCAGTGTGAATTAAATCAAGAGCATTATTGGATTTTTCTGGAATACTTTTGAAACTAGCTCTAACCTGTTTTCCAAATTGACATTCCTTGCAAATTGTATTCTGAGGTTTCACAATTTTAGGTAGATCTCTAACTGCCTTAGAAGTACTGATTTTTATCATGCAATCAAAATTTACATGACATAGTCTTTTATGCCATAGCCAACTTTCATCTATATGAGCAATTAAGCATGCCTTTCTACTTTTATTCAAATGAAAGATATTACCTCTAGTCTGATTACCGGTTGCAATTTCCAAACCAGTTCTATTCATGATTTTGCATTTTTCATTTTTAAATTGTAACTGAAAACCTTTCTCAACTAATTGACCAACACTTAAAAGATTATTTTTTAGTCCTTCAACATAGTAAACACTGTCAGTGTTATGTTTACCATCAAGAGATATTGAACACTTACCTTTGATTGAACAGGCTTTGTCATCTCTGAATCTTACTAAACCTCCATTGTATTATTGAAAGTTCAAGAATTTGCCTTTGTCTCCAGTCATGTGATGTGAGCATCCTGAGTCAATAATCCATTCATCCTTTGATTCAACTTTAGTTGCTAGGGCTTGTTCTACCAGTGGAGCAATAGGTACTGGTTGATCTTCTGTTATAGCAACAAAGACCCATCTGTTGTCTACTGGATCCTCATCAGAATCATCAGTCACACCTTCATCAGCAATGTAACAGGATTTATCTTTGTTTTTCTTAAATCTGTATCTCTGATATTCAGGATTAGGTTTGTATGTCCTTCTAGCTTCTTCTCTTAGTCTAGCATGTCTATCAAGGCATCTTGAAGCCATATGACCAATCTTATTGCAATTGAAACATTTAAAGGGTGCTTTACCTTCATACTTACTTCCAATTGGACCATTTGGCATTTTTCTTGCAAATAGTGTTTCAAGTTCTTCAAGCTCTTCATTCTCCTTCCTGGTTTCTTCAAGTTCTCTTGCATAAAAGGCTCTCTAGTCTGATTTGTCAAAAGATGGAGCAGATGATGTTGATGCCTTGAAGGCCAAATCAGTTTTTATAGCAATAGGACCAAATTCCTCTATTTCAAAAGCTGAAAGTTTTCCAATCAATGTATCCCTAGTTACTGATGTATTAGGCATTGTTCTCAACTCATTAATAGTAGTAACCTTCATTTTATATGCCGGTGGCAAACCTCTTAAGATTTTTGAAACAATCTCATCTTCACTCAAGGTTCCTCCACAACATTTGATACCTAAAACAATTTCATTTACTCTTTCCATAAAGGCAGAAATTCTTTCATCTTCTTCCATTTTTAGATGTTCATACCTGACTCGGAAGCTTTCAAGTTTTGCAATTTTGACTGTGGAATCCCCTTCATTCAGTGTTTCCAAATGATCCCAAATAGCTTTTGTAGTAGATCTATCTGATAATCCCATGATTTGTTGATCTGATAATGCGCTCAAAAGTGCTTCTCTTGCTTTGCAATCATTTTCTTCATCTTTAGCGAAAGTAGTAGGAGCAGGCTGACCAGCTATAGCAGCAGTATAACCATTCTTAGTAACTTCCTAGATGTTTTTACCAATGCAATTCAGATGTGTCTCCATTCTGATTTTCTATATTCCATAGTTGGTTCCATCAAGTTTAGGACTATCCTTCCTAAAATAATTAGTAGACATTGGATCTCCTCAAGTTGTTAAACTTCTGCAAAAAGAGGACTAGGCTTTGATACCAATTGTAGGTCTCGGGGACAACTGAGAGGGGGGGGGGTGAATCATTTGTCTAATAAATTCAAACCAAAATCTTATTAACCAACTTATTGCTTAATACCGGTAAGATAGTTTAATTGTGCCGGTAAACAATGTTAACAGGAAATGTTGTACCGGTAAGAATTAATGCATGAAACATAAGCACAGAGTCAACCACAACACATGACACAAATATTTGTACATGGAAACTTTGTAAGGGGAAAAACCACGATGGGAAACCTTACCCACAATCAGATGATACTACTGCAGATAGTAAGTGTACAAAGAGGGGTCTACACATGCAGAAAGGCCAACAGCCTAGAGCTCACTGCTCAAACACAAATGGGAGTCACACTGACTACAGTTGGATGGTTAAATCCAATGAGAATGTACTGCACAAAATAGCATCTTCATATGCTGGATTTAGTATCGGTGTAATGCTGATATGCTTTTCCAAAAACCTAACTTCACCTTCAAATGATGTCTTCATGTATATCTCTGCTTGATCTCGCATATACCCTTCCTTAAATCTTTTTCGCATTCCACATTTGATCTTACAAATAAGATCTTACATTTATACCATAGCCTAAGACCAATTTTAGTAGGTCGGCTCTACAAGATATTATAATAAAACATTTTACAAATAATACAATATCCGATGCAATAACCAATTGAACATGCCAGCTTAATGCATTTACAACAATAATAAATCATCTCCATAGCGTGCCATGCTGATCTAGAAAAGATAAACCTGTCGGTGTAACCCTAGATAACCTGGACCTATTTGCCGGTAAAAGCAAATATGCAAATAAGAATATACCAATGATATTACTTCAAGGAAAAGTGTCCACATGATGTCTTTGACATTACCAAGTGTCTTCCATGTCATTGCAGGTACCGGTGAACATTATATCCTGCCGGTTAACCATATACCAGTGATTGTTTGAGCATTTTATTGATTGTCGGTGAATGTTGCTGGATCTCCAAAGTAGGTGTGTTAGCAGGTGTTGACATCAATGACAAAACCATACCAAAATACCAACAAACAATGCCAAAGATCTGAAATCAGATAACCAAACTTATTCTCCCCCTTGAATATGAAACACAAATCGCTCTCCTCAAAACAAAGATTACTCCAGTAGAGGAGAAACACCAACACACCAATCTGGATAAAAGATAAAGCTCTAAAATCAACTAGATTGATGCAATTCAATGCATTTAGTTCTCACCAGGAGGGGTGGATACCCCTAACTTATCTCTCAAATAGACAAATGTATCTGCAGGCAAAGGCTTAGTGAAAATATCAGCTATCTATTCCTTTGTAGATACATACTCCAACTTCACCTTCTCCTCACTAACTTGCTAATCAAGTAATGATATTTGATTGATATATGATTAGTCTTCGAATGTTGCACCAAATTCTTGGACATGTTGATAGCACTGGAATTATTATAGTATATAATAGTAGGCTCATCATGAATAAATCTGATATCTTTCAACATTTTCTTCATCCAAACCACCTGAGTGTAATTACTAGCACCAACAATGTACTCAACTTCAACAATAGATAAGGACACTGAATCATATTTCTTGCTATCCCATGAAACCAATTTCTTACCCCAAAAGAATACTCCATTGGTAGTGCTCTTCTGGTCATCTACATCACCAACCCAATCAACATCAATGTAGACACACAACATGAAATTATCATTCCTCGAATACCATAAACCATAATCCATAGTTCTCTTTAGATATCTAAATATCCTCTTAACAATAGTGATATGTCTCTCCTTTTGATCAACTTGATATCTAGCAGCCATACACACAACATGCATAATGTCAGGCCTAGTCTAAGTAAGATATAACAATCCACCAACCATAGATTTGTACAAACTCTGATTAGCTTTCAGAGATTCATCATTTTTTAGATAATTTACAACCAATTACCATAGGAGTTCCAATTGGTTTGGAGTCATCTAATCCAAACTTCTTCAACAATTCCTTCACATACTTAGTTTGAGATATGAATATTCCTTTTCCTGTCTGTGCAATCTACAAATCTAAGAAGAATTTCAACTCACCAATCATAGAAATCTCAAATTCTTTATGCATATCACCAGCAAACTTCATGCTATAGTCATCATCACCACCAAAGATATATCATCAAAAAAGACTTCAACCATCAGGATGTTACCATTTTCAATCTTGAAATACAAATTACTGTCAGCAACACCTTTAGTAAATCTCAATTTCAACAAGTATTTGTTTAATCTAGCATACCAAGCTCTAGGAGCTTGTTTCAATCCATAAAGAGATTTCTTCAACTTACAGACCATGTCTCCATCATCTAACAGTGAAAATCCATTAGGCTGTTCAATGTAAACCTCTTCCTCTAAATCTGATAAAGGAGCATCTCGAGTCTATGAGCATTCTTGCATCAACCAAAAATATTTCCTTTCAGTTTAATTCTTGTTCAGTTCAGTATGCAGTTTTATGTGTTCCTGCCAGTAGGTATTGGTAGTTGCTTGCTTTTCATTGCAGATCCTATTTTCAGTTTTCAGGCTAGTCCATGTGCTTAATTTCAGATTTTTCAGCCCATTTGGATTCTTTTCCGGCTAGTTATTGCTCTTGGTTGACTGTTTCTAGTTCTGGGACAATTCTTGTGCTTACTGGCTGGTTTTCCTTCATTTCTGAAGTGGTTTCTTGGTGTGTGGATTTATTTGGGGTCTTGTCCGATGTTTTTTGGTGTGTGGCCAACCTTCCTACTAATCCGTACTTCTTGGTTGTTATTTTCTAGAAGAATTTCTTTCATTATTAGGGCCGACCTAGCTACATATTTCATTTTCCTGCATTGCTAAATGTAATATTTTGTGGCCGACCCAAATATGTTCCGTAGGGTATATATAAGATATTATGTAATCATTTGTAGGATAGAGGAAGTAGAAATTAGAATAAAGATTAAGATTAGTGATTAGTGATTTGGTTGACTTTGAGAGTTTCAGATGGATTGTATCTGGCTTGTAGCCTGCATGTAATCGGTTAACTACAGGATGTTCTATGATAAATGTATGATGATAATCGGTTGGTTGTTGAAGGTTCTAAGATAATAATATGATCTGCTTCCGTAATCTTGCTATGTTTTCTTATTCCTTTTGTTGTGTAACTCTTGCTGCATAAGTCGATCAATTCTCTTTTGAGGGTTTACTGGTTATGGCTACATCAATTGGTACCAGAGCTGGTTATGAACTGGTTGGTGGAAGAGCTATTTGTGAACCTTGAGGCATTCCTTGGGTGGATAGATTGCTGATTGGAGGCAGGCTACGCGTGTGTTCAATAGATCACCGAGTGAGAGGCAATTCAAACTGGTAGTCAGATTGCTGAGTTGAGGTAGTTCGCCATAGCAGAAGAGGAGATTTTACCTAGAAGAATGAACCCTAGAGGGTAGAGCAGATGATGGAGGACTTCAATAATGAGGTGAGGAATGAAATCCAAAACACATTGGCTAGTTTGTGAAGGAATCCAAAGTTTGAGGATGAGTATGAATAATTCAGTGAAGAGCTTGAAGTAGAAGAGGCTGAAGGAATGGAAGACGAAAGAGATGAAAGATTCTTGAGAGAAGTGACGTAAGTGAGTAAAGTTCATAAAGTGGAAGTTTCAAACTTTTCTAGAATGCTAAACCCGAAGGATTTGATTGATTGGATCAGAGAGTTGGAAGATTACTTTGAGTTTGAGGATGTCAAGGACCCACAGAGAGTCCGGTTGGCATAGACTAAGTTGAAAAGGTATGCTACCTTATGGTAAAAATAATTACAAAGAGACATAGTGGAGAATGGTGAAATGAAGATAACCCAGTGGAGACAAATGGTTGCAAGATTATAGGCCAAGTTGATACTAGGAGACTATGAGTTGGAATTGTTCAAGAAGTTGTAGAACCTAAAACAGAGAACATGACTATGAAAGAGTACATTGAGGAATTATACAAGGTGATGATTAGATATAGACATAGAGAGATGGATAGAGAAAAGGTGCCGAGGTACATAAATAGACTTGCATTTAACATTTAGGATGAGATGAGTATGTTGAGGGTTTCCACAGTTGAAGAAGCTTACCAGTATGCTTTGAAAGCCGAGAAGAAGATGAGAAGAAGACAACTGAATAACCCTAGAGTGAAGGAGATATTCAAGGGGCAGATGAGTACAGAGAAGCCAAATATGGAAGAATAATAAAAACCTAAGTGGAGTAAAGAACCAGAACATAAAACATAAAAGAAAGGCAGTGGTAGTACCAACAAATAATTTCCCGAAAAATGTTTCAAGTGTGGAGAAACCGGACATAGATTTTATGAATGTAAGCAGGGAATGGTAGGAAGTTGTGTGACGAATGAGGAACTAGAAGGTGATGTTACCAGAATTGACTGTACACTAGAGCAAGGAGAATCCCTTATGTTCAGAAGAGTCATGATGGAGAAAAGCAGTGAAGATACCAGATCTACTCAGAGAAAGAGTCTTTTCCGGACTGTGTGAAAATCAAGTGGTAAGTGTTGCAAGATTATTGTGGATAGTGGAAGTACTGATAATTTGGTATCTGAGGAGATGGTAGTGAAGCTTGGATTGAAGAGGCTTGCACATCCTTGTCCTTACAAGGTAAGTTGGTTATAAGATGATCAAAAGTTAGAAGTAAAGGAACATTGTTTGGTGAATTTTAATATTGGGCCATTTAGGGATGAGGTCTTGTGTGATATTGTATCTATGAGTGCTTGTCATGTCTTGTTGGGAAGACCTTGGCAGTTTGATAGAGGAGCTATTTATTATAGTAGAAGAAACCTAATCACTATTGAGAAAGATGGGTAGAAGTTCACACTAAATTCTTTGAAAGAGAAAGAGAAGGAGGTGAAGAATCTAAGTCTTGAGAAAAGTTGCAGTACTGAGAAACTAGTTGCAGAGGTTATACCTGAAGATGGCATGAGTCTATAGAAGGATATGATAGATAAGATTGATGGACACATAGAATCAGATTACATAGAGCTTATGGTGACAAACTAGATGAAATCTTGTGGCAATAATAAATCAGACTTGCAGAAGAAAGAAAGCAGTAAGCAGAGACAATGTGCAGATCTGAAGCAAAGGAGGAGAAACAAAGGGAGTTGGGAGTTAGAGAATCTGATTCAGATCCCAGAGGAGCTAAAGAAGAGGTTTACAGATAAGGAAGATGTTTGGATTTGAAATGAGCATGTTGTCTTTATCCTGAATCCTTTTTTATTTTCATGAGTTGCCTCTCATGGAACATCTCTTTCTACCTAAGGTGTCTGATGCAGGAGCATCCTCGGTCTATGAGAAATCTTGCATCAACCGAAAATATTTCCTTTCAGTTTAGTGTGCAGTTTTTTGTGTTCCTATTGGTAGGTGTTGGTAGTTGCTTGCTTTTCATTATGGAACCTATTTTCAATTTCCAGGCTGGTTCATGTGCTTAATTCCATATTTTTAGTCCATTTGGATTCTTTTCCAGCTAGTTATCACTCCTGGTTGATTGTTTTTGGGTTCCAGGACAATTCTTGTGATTACCAGTTGGTTTTCCTTCATTTCCAGAGTGGTTTCTTGGAGTGTGGATCTATTTGGGGTCTTGTCCGATGTTCTTTGGCATTTGGTTGACCTTCTTGCTGATCCACACTTCTTGGTTGTTATTTTCTAGAGGAATTTATTTCATTCTTAGGGCTGACCTAGTTACATGTTTTATTTTCCTGTATTGGTAATGTAATCCTTTTTGGCTGACCCATATATGTTCTGGAGGGTATTGTAATGCCCCGCCAGGAAACCCCTAAGGGTTTAAGTTAAAAACACTCAAATAGAGTGTAAATATTTTTTTTTTTTAATAATAATACTAAGAGTAGTTAATTATAAGTTACAACATTAAGATAGTTTTGAAGTTATCTCAAAGTTATCTCTAACTAGATAACACAGCGGAAGGCTAAAATGATCCTAAGGAGTTTCCCAACGTGATTACATAACCTTACACCTAGCTCAACTTGCGTCAATTGATTTATTAAATCTGGATATCTTAATTGTGAGATAATGCATAAGACATGATTATATATATGTTCAATGATTTTACATCTTATAATAGATAGGAAGCGTTCATTTACTTTGGGTGGTTAGGAGACCATCGTGAGGTTATTTACTCAATGCACATTAACACCTATTTAATTTAAGAGGCCTTCCTTAAGGTTCAATGTGATAAATATGACAAGTTCATTCATTGGGTTTTAAGATAACCACCCACATTTGATGTTTTTCTTAAATATTAAAAGTATGGTTAATAAGATGAGATGCATTCATTAAGGGTTAAACTACAATTAATAGAGTGAGGTCCCTTCATTTGATTTCATGCATAGCCAACTAATGAGTTGCAGTTCTTTTATGAAAGATAAAATGTGAGTAGCCATATAATTCATTGGAGTCTTAATAAAGATAATAGATGGCAGTTCTTTTATGAAAGATAAAATGTGAGTAGCCATATAATTCATTGGAGTCTTAATAAAGATAATAGATGGCTAAATTCATTAAGGTGACAATGTATTAGGACACATGAGAGCATCCCTTAAATTAAAATATAGTTAGCAAGATGATATTCATCATTACATGATTAAAACATGAGTACATAGTGACGTTCTTTCATTAGGATTAAAGTATAATTATCTTATTGCATGTCACTCCTTTTTAATCAAATAAGGTTAATAGGAAGAGATACATTTACTAAGGTTGAGATAAAATCAACTATACCCATACTTCCCATTTTAGTTCCATTTTAGCAATTATAAGGGGTTCTTTTATTAAGAATTACAATTATGGATAAATAGTTGAGTCCACCCAATTATCAAGTTAATTATGGTAAGGATTATTGTTAAGATTAAAATGTGATATAACTAAACAAATTCGTCCCAATGTAGTGAAACGTAATTAACATGGCGTTAATTCATTTAAGAAGATAAAAGTAAATACCTATATGATGTTTATCCTTTAGAATCCAACTTAGAAATTATAACGTTAATTCTATCTTTGTTTTCCCATACTCATTTGTTCAATTTACATGCTTAATAACAAGTTAATCCAATGATGTAATCTGGCAAGATTCTTTCCACTATTACAATTTTTAATTCACATTATCAAGATACTTTCCATAATTTTAATTACAATCCTCTTATGAACCTAATTACTACATTTGCCAAGATGAATAATTTTATGCACTTAGAATTAAATTCGTTAGTTTTTCCATCATACACTTATACAAGATAACAACCATCCATGATAATTTAAAGCATGAAACATAGGAAGCTAAAACATTGCATAACACAGATATGATCTCGGAGTTCACCCCTAAAGGGCTACATCTCCGGGTCTGCTCAACTGCAAGACCCCTTTGGCAATTAATATCGTTAGGGATACATAATTTACATGTCTTTTACATCTTTGCCACTTAGGCGGATACAACCAATTTACAAATGACCACTTTGATCGCCAAGTCCTAATTGACTTCCACGTAGAGGCAGAATCAATAGTGCATGCTACAAGGAAGTACAAGGTCCATTGCCCAACAGTACCCTATTTAGAGACCTAAGACTTAACAGGTGCCCCAATGACAACATGACAGGGTCCAAACAATTACATCAAGGTTTTGCCATCACTTTAACAAGAAAATACAAATCTTAAACTTATAACTTTCCAACTCGATACATTGTCCAACTTCCATTCATTTTACTAGCATATCGATGAAGTAATAACAAAATACACGAAGATAATTTAGATTCAAATTTCATACTCTCCTATACTCTGGTTTTCGTTTCTAAAATTCTCGGGAGATCTTAATCATTCAAATCGAAAGACCATGCTTATTAAAAAAAAACAACGTCTTATTAAAATATATTTCATAGCATTAGCACTGGTGTTTTATTACAAAGGTCTTCAATTATAGACAATATTTGATCTCTTCTCCAAGGATTACCCTTCCTATTAAAAGAAGTTCCAAATTTAAACGTTTGTTAATACCCATTTAATAAATCAAAGATTAATAAATTTTAATTAATCTACAAATAAAAACAGAATATGCAATCTCCATTATTTGATATATATATATATATATATATATATATATATATATATATATATATTTGGCACTATAATCTAAATTTATATATAAAAAAAAAAATAGATTTTTCTACGAACTTATTACAACTTCTTTATTTCATCCCCCATGACATTTTCTTTCATTTTATATTTGTCAATATTATATATATATATATATTTTAAAATATATATAAAAAAATGAAATAAGTTTTATTTTATTGGGGAAACCCTAGCCTACGGGCCCCACCTCCCATCTTGGGAGTGGGTGGAACCCGCACGCAGGTCCCTGCGGCCCACAGCGTGGACGCAGGTTCCTGTGAAGCCACACTGTGGACGCAGGTTCCCTGCGGCCCACAACGTGGACGCAGGTCCCTGCGAGCCACACTGTGGTCGCAGGTCTCCCTGCGAGCCACACTATGGTCGCAGGTCTCCCTGCGGCCCACAGCGTGGACGCGGGGTTCCCTGCGGCCCACGTTGTGGATGCGGGGTTCCTTGCGAGCCACAACAGTGCTGCGGGGGAGGGGCGGGTTGAGCTTCGGCTCCCCCCCCAAAACCCTAATTTTTTTTTTATCTTTTTTTTTATATATTTTTTTTTTTGGGTTAATATATGACCCGACTTACAGTCGGATTTAATCATTAAAAATCTTCAAAAAAGAAGATATATATATATAAAAATAATGAAATCTCCCATTTTTTTTTTAAAAACATACCCATTCATTTTTCCAGATTTTTCCAAATTCTTCATTATGGGAAGAATATTTCCTCATCAAGTTTCACAAAATCTATTAACAAACAAGAATTTGATCCAAGAACTACCCATGTTTTCAAAACTGAATCCTACGTTTAAACAACAATCATGGAGGTTTTGGAGCAAGAAATCTTCAAGACAAATTTCGGAGATATACCCACAATTTTAAAAGGAACAAAAATGGTGCATTCGAATCCTACCTCCAAACGCATTCCGGGAAGATTTTTGATGAAGAGCTCCACCTGCAACTCCAAGCAAGAGAACTCCATTTTCTCCAACATTTTTCCCACCTCCATTTCCAACCCCAAAATCTTTTTTTTTTTTTCCAAAAGCCAAAAGAACCCCCAAAAACATTTCCCAACTAGGTTAAAATGAGAAACCCTATTTTTGCCCTAATTTTCAATTTCGAATTTAGGCATTTTTTTTTTGAAATAAAAAGAAACATGAAAGTGGAAACTATTATTTTCCACTGCTCAATAAATCTAACTTGTTTTATTCTAATTAAAATTAACATGCTTTTATTTCTTATTTAATTCTAATTTTAATCTCTCAATATCAATTTAGGCCTACATTTATATTTTGAACTGTTAACAAGGGTGAGATATTTAAATTAATTTAGATCTCAAATAATCAATCCTTTATACTATATCAATTTGCAAGTAAAAAGAATAATTATTTCCTTTTAAATAATAAAATTTATCCTTTCTATTCCAAAATGCGAAAATGATGAATTTATTCCTATTTTCCCAAATGACTTTGAATCTTTCCTTTCTAAAACGTATAACTCATTAAATTCGTTTGTTTTAAAATTAGCTATTAAATTGACTCACTATAACATAATAAAGCGACCTTTTTAAATAAATGACTAATCTAATGCAAGAGTCTTATTTATTCTAATTTCTCAACTACAAATGCGTAAATGAGCACACTAATCCAAGTTAAATACCTTAAGCTCGCTACAATAATAATTAAAGCGATCTCTTTTTAAATTAATGATTAATCATATAAGAGAAACTTCCTATTTTAAATTTCCAAAATACTAGTGCGTACTTCTACTCATTAAATTGAATTTGATACTTAGGATAACAAACTCCACTTACCTTGCGCAAGGCACACAAATCGAGGAAGTCCACCAAATCACATGACATGCAACCCAATGCAAGGAAAGCCCCACGAATCCACATGCGATGCTCACCTGACCATGGCTAAGGCAAGATGAAAGTTTAATGACCCCCAAATCCGAATTCTAAGGATGGAGGAGGTTTACTCAAACCTGCGAACCCCGAAGGAGATGAACCTCGCCTTAGGCGGTATCGTACCTGAAATCTCCTGCACCCATGAATCATGCAAGCATACATATACATATACATATTCAATGAAGGCGTTAGCTCAAGATTTATCACAAGGGTTAGGAAATAATTACATTTACACAAGAATCGATGCAAAAGCACAATAATAAGTATGCACAATTATTTATATTATCTAAACTACACATCGCATCACGGTTAACCTACCATTCAAGAATGCCACATAGGAAGTCAACCAAGGTCAAACGGGTTTTACAAGTCCAACTAGGGTAGGGGCATTACAGGTATATATAGGGTATTATGTAATCAATTGTAAGATAGAGGAAGTAGAAATTAAAATAAATATTTAGATTCATGATTAGTGATCTGGTTGACTCTGACATTTCTAGATGGATTGTATTTGGATTGTAGCCTGCATGTAAGAGGTTGACTACCAGATGTTCTATGATAACTGAATGATGATAACCAGTTGGTTGTCGGAGGTTCTAAGACAATAATATGATTTGTTTTTGTAATCTTGCTATGTTTTGTTATTGATTTCATTGTGTTACTCTTGCTGCATAAGACGATCAATTTTGTTTTGAGGGTTTACCGGTTATGGGTGCATCATCCATGCATTTGAAAAAATGAATTGAACTCACCATAACAGAATTCTCCACCTCTATTAGATCTCAGACATTTCACTTCAATCCAGACTTAGTTTCCACCATTGCTTTGAATATCTTGAATTTCTCCAATGCTTCTTATTTCTCCTTCAAAAAGACAACCCACATCATCCTGGAATAATCATCAATTAGCAGCATAAAATATCTATCACCCTGCATACTTCTAACATTTGTAGGTCCACATAGGTCAGTATGCACAAGATCTAGTAGTTCATTAGATATATGTTGTTTCCTCTTGAAAGAGATTCTTGTTTTCTTATCCAATTGATATTCCTTACATGTTGGTATTATGGATGACTTTGTCATGTGTTGCATTGGTTTTGTCATTGATGTCAACACTTTTCTTCTTGGAGGTTTACATTATGTTCACCGGTATGGTTAGTGGCATATGCATAGTCACCGGTATGTGTTCACCAACAGGTTATGTTGTTCACCGACAGCGATGATAACTTGGAGATCATTTGGTTATGTCGAAGACATGGATTGGAAGTTTGGATTTGGTGTTTTGCTTATTGGTTTAATCGGGTTGACAGATTTGCCTTTACCGGAAGATAAGTCTAGGTTATGGACCGATAAATATTATCTATTCCAAATCAACATGACACGTTATGGAGATTGTTTATTGATTGGTTATTCTGGTAAATGTATTGAGCCGACATGTTGTATCACATCAAGAGTTATTTGTAATTGATTTAATTGTAATATCTTTAGTGAGCCGACCTATTCATTTGGTGTTAGGTTTTGTATAAATGATTGTAAGATCTTATTGAAGATCAGGAAATATGGTTATGGTATGAGTGTATTTGAATATTGAAGAGCAAAAATAAGCAGATCCTTGTGTGAATCACACAGACATTATTTGAAGGTTGAAGGAAGTTTATGAAGGTGTTTTGACACTCATGTTTAGAGCTTAACTGGTATTGAATCCAACATTGGATATGATATTTTGAGTAGTAAATTATCATTGGATTTAACCATCTAATTGTGTAGTCAGCATGACTCCTATTTTATGATTGAGCAGTGAGCTCTAGGCAGTTGGCCTTTCTGCATGTGCAGACCCCATTTGTATGCACATACTATCTGCAGTAGTATCATCTGATTGTGGGTAAGGTTTCCCATTGTGGTTTTTCCCTTACCGGGTTTCCATGTCAAAATATCTATGTTATGTGTTGTGGATGTTGTTTTTGTTTTTGTCTCATGCATTAAGTTAAACCAATACTGCTCTATCTATGAATCTGTTTTACTGTCACTTAAGTTTGGTTTACCGACATTTAAGTTTAAATTGGAATAACTTGCATTTGGATTACAATTTATTGACAACTAGTTCACAACTGATTCACCCCCCCTCTCAATTGTCCTTCCTGAGACCTAACATTACATATCGGATTAGTAGGCTTGCCAATCTTAGGCAAGTCTCTAACAACTTGTGTAGAACAAATCTTAATCATTGAATCAAAGTTTACATGACACATTCTCCTATGCCACAACCAATTCTCATCCATATTAGCATTCAAACAACTTTTCTCACCAACATTTAAATGAAAAAGGTTACCTTTAGTCTTAGTCCCAGATGCAATCTCTATACTGGAGGCATTCAAAATCTTGCATTTACCATCCTTGAATTTTAGATCATAACATTTATCAACCATCTGTCCAACACTCAAAAGATTATGCTTCAAACCTTCAACATACAAGACATCGTCAATGTTATGCTTACCATAAAAAGAAATAGAACCTCTCCCACGGATTACACAGGCTTTGTCATCTCCAAATTTGACTATTCCACCATCATACCTTTCCATGCTTACAAATTTGTTTTTTTCACGAATCATATAATGTGAACAACTGCTGTTAATCACCCATTCATCCTTTTCTTCTACCTTAGCAGCCAAATATTTCTCCTCAACATAACAACTAGTGGAATCAATAGGTACAAGTCTATTTTATTTAATAGCAATAAACACAACTTCATCTCCTTCTAATTCATCATCTGTTGCACCTTCATCTACAACATAATAATAGTTCTTCTGGTTCCTAAACTTCTGGTTAGACTTATAAGGCTTATTGTAGTGTCATAAAATTGTGACCCTTACAATTTTTGACAACATTAGGGTCCTCACGTTGGTGAATTGAATCCCCAAAATTGTAGTTTTTCTGCCTCCCGCACTACAGGAACCTTCTTCTTGTCCTGAGATAAGGGCATGATAGGGGCATGACGCCCCTGTCCTTGCCCTATTTTTGGGCCCCTTCATTCAAAATGTGCATTAGTATTTGCATTTTTAGTGGGAAAACTTTCCCTATGTTGGCCTATGACGAAAAATCAGCCTATTATCCCTAATTGATGAATATATATGCGAATTTGCCCTCCCATTTGCATAAGTTAGATAAGGTGAAAGTGCATAAGTTTAAATACATGAGATTGCACATTCAAGCATTCCTTTCAATAATTGAGCATTCTCAAGTCTCCCTTCAAGGCTAGGTGTCACATTTAAGTCAAGGATTTAACCATTTCAGAGGAGATCCCTTTCAACATTCAATTCCATACAAGCAGATCTGCCTACATTTCTATCACAACCTCCCTTGAGGTGAATTACATTTCAATATTTCATTTACATTTACTTGCAAGTACTTTCTATCATCATTTGGTTAATTCCAAAAATGGGGTTTGACCTGAAGGAAAACCCCCAATCCCAATCCCTTTTCCTCTCTTTTCTATGTGTAGGTTGCAGGTGCGCAGCTGTATTTGCAGATTTGGACTCCATTCACAAAGGTGAAAAAACCCTTTTCATTTTGTGGATTTTTCAAAGGACCATGTGCACTTTCAACACGGTCGCAACAACTTTTCCTCAAATTCGTAAAGCAACTTTGTCTCGACATATTATAGCTAGATCCAGGTACATAAATTCATCCCATGCTTCTATTTCAAGTTACAATCAATTCTTTGGTACTTTTACACTTAGTCTCAAAATACATAATTCAACCATTTTCCATTCTAAAAGAGGGGCTAGCTTGTCATTTCAATGTGTGTGAAAAAGTGGAATAAGTCTGCAAGCTGTAAGATACAACACTTCAATTAAGTCATTACATGTATGGTTAGACAGATATAAGCATGAATAATAAAACCATCACAAATCAACCAATTGCCTTCTAAAAGATGCGAGTATAAGATTGCTCTCGGATTTGTATAAGCAATACCAGTGACTAGACTACATCAAGACGAAGGATTTAATCTATATGAGCATGATATTAAGCTAAATGGATGCAATATTATGCTAGATGGATGAATAGTAAGCTATATGAATTCAAGTAATCATAATTGAACTAAATATGCAAAAAGAAATTAAACTAAGATGCAATAATCTCAAAAAGCAAGCACAATCTCTTCAATGACTCCAGAGCAAAAACTGTATAATAACAATATATCTCCAGGGTGTTTTGAATGAGAGATGAAGGTTGAATTTATAGAGAATCACAAGAGAGATCAAGAAAAAGCACAATTTAGGATAATTGAAATAATTGAGAAATCAGATTTAGTTAACCTTGAGATAGATTCCAATTATAGTTGAATTGAAATGCATTCAGAAAAGAAGTTTGAGTTTGCATTAGAGATATAATTCAGTTAATTCCATGCACTTGGGATGAAAATAGGAAATTTCATGCGATTTCTTTGATTTATTCAAGAAAAGAGTCTTTTCAATGCAACTGAACTTCTTTTCTCAAAAGCTTTGAGTTCCAATTTTAGAGAATGATTAATAATTCATTTAATTGCTTTTCTGATTTCAAGTTTTTTATTTAGAAGAAAGAAGTAATATCTCAAGTTTGATTTCTCTTTCAATTCAATTCTTTTATTTTATTTCCAATTTAAGTCTTGCTTTGCATATTGATTCCTCTTTTGTGATAAATTAATTCACTTTTATGATTAAATGGCAAGTTTATTAATTAATTAAATATGCTAAGATATTTAATAAATTAAATAGGATAATTGATCAAAATGATTTTCTTGGAATGATTTAATTAATTAAATAAACATTTAATTAATATAGAATAATTCACTTGCCATGTGACATTCAATGATTAAAGAATTAATTAATTGTGTGCTCAAGGTTGATTTAATTGCCTTTGGTTAGGACCTTGGTGATGTTGTCAAGATTAGGGGCTCATGGTTTAGGTGACCAATTTTAGGGTATTACAATTTCTACCTCATTATCAATTCATTTAGTATTCAATCCCTTTCCTCAAAGATTGGATCTAGTGAATTTCCCCCCTCTTTTAAATGTAAAGTGGATAAAGTGTTTGAAGGAAAATCCGCAGTGAAACTTTCATCTCTCCTTAGAGGGAAGAAATGCTTTCCTCTTGATCTCTCCATCATTCACTTTGTACCCCATTACATTTTGGTGAACCCAATGTCTTACATGCTTGACATTTCAAATCATTGCATATTTTTCATTTACAAGTTTTATTTTTTGCAAAATTAGTGGTTAATTCATTCGTAATCCTAGTTTTTAAAATTTAAATTGAACTTGTGTCTTGTAAAAATTGCTAAAAGAGGGGGGAATTCACTAGATCCAATCTTTGAGGAAAGGGATTGAATACTAAATGAATTGATAATGAGGTAGTGTTGGTAAATAGATTTGTCTCTCACAATTTATTTAATTTTTATATTATATAACTCGAGAAATGAAAGACAAATTTCACCAAACAGTTGGAAAATCATTATATTGATTAACCTTTGAATTAAGGTACAACTCCCTTTAATATGTATTCAATCAGCTCCAAATTACACACAAGCAATATTATACTTTTCACCAGAAAGCACAGAAAGGTAATTGCATTCACCAGTCAACACCAAATGAATGCAAGCATTGATTCATATATAACTCTTTGTATAAAGCCGACAGACTTCACATGTACACTAAAACAAAATGAAAAGCTTAAAAGATGAATTTCACTGATAATTTTCTACGGACATAGAAGGCTATAACAGATCCTTTCTTAAAATAGATTCTCACAGAAATCAAATTTCAAACATCAAACACACAGATTTGAAGTCAAAGATAACTGTCATTTTGATTTTCATTCACAGATGATGATCGATCTTCCACATACACAAAGTCTTTCAGCAAAATTAAAGAGATAGTTTTTCAAAAACTTAGTGAACCCAAACAAAGTCATTACAAAACTTATAAATAGGTCGCCAGACCAATAGTTTTAACCAAAGGTAATATTAACTCAAAAGAGTTAATGAGAAACTACCCTAACTGCATAACTGAAACTAGAAACAACTAGACTCGCTAGCAAACAACTGCCAGCAGTGCTAGTCATGCTGTCGATTCTATCTTAGTTAGATTGCCCGGGTTGTTATTTTGGACAGACACCATAACTGCTTTTGTCATACTCCACTCTTGATGAACCTTCGAGAACTCCTGAATTACTGTTACATGCGGTAGGCTGATGTGTATTACCCTTTGCTTTTAGAGTTCTTTCTTCCTCTTCACCATCTGTACTTTGTCTCCATGCGAATCCAAGTGATCCAAGTAGACTGTGAGCATTGACTCCACTTTGGAAATCTTCGTACAATATTCCACAACCAACGACTTCAACACTTTAATTTGCTTAATGTGGCTACTAAATTGATTGATCATTTCTGCTATATCTTCCAAAGTCTGGCTATCCTCCTTAAGCATTTGGACATCTACGTAGTGCAAATCCTTTTGCACGGTCATTCTCAAGGTTGTTAGTTCACCTCGTAGACTGGCGGATTCACTATGACATTGCTCGATGATTTGGTTATGCCACTCTATGCTTTCTTTGCATATAAACATTATATCTTCATTTAACCCTGGCACTTGTCTTTCGGCAAGAAAATTCATCAAGCCATAGTGCTGAATGTCGTGCATTTTCTTTGAAATCACCGCCCATTTAGTCTTTTCTTTATGCCATGAGATCAAGTCGACATCCAATTCCTTGGTAACTTCATTAGCATCTTTGAAAATATGAACTAAATCGGATATGTAGTTGGTTCCTTGATGCACAATCGATGTGAGCCACTCAGAGAAAATCTCTGCAATAATCTTGTTTTGTTGAACCTCATCAAAGAACTTCTGATTACCAGGGGATTTTGAACTAAAGTGAACAAAGATTTGGGACAATGGCAACAGACTGATCTGCAGAGCATGAATGTATTGAGCCATTTGCATTAAATTCTGCTTCAACTCTGCCTTATCCTTTTTGTCCTTCCAAGTGCGGGAGATAATCCTCTTGGTCGAAGTCTCCAAATGTTTCACATCAACTGCTCTGGTTCCTACCCCCAAATCAACTTGCTCAATAGTATAATCAGCCTTTGAAGTGGTGGCAACATCCTTATCAGATGTAGGTTTGGCAATGTCTGCAGTCCAATATTTTGTGCCTTCATCAAAACCGATCATGGTCTCCATTTTTAGCCGCTTAGGCTTCGTGGATCTTCCCAGGCATTTACTCACAACATCTTCCATTGACACTGAAATAGGCACCACATTTCTTTTCTTGGTAATTGAATCACTTAACCATTTAGGAGCCAGAGTCAGTTCCTTAGATTACATAGGGGAAGGCCCTCCTGAAGGCGACAGTGTAGCATTGTCTGCATTAGACCAGATATCAAGCACCTATGAATCCTGGATAGTAGCATTTGAATCAGTTAAGACCTTGTCAGCATCAGAAACAGGGGTTGCCATATTTCCCTGTACTTCCTCGGTGTCCCAATCAAGAATGAGATGAGCAGTAAATGGCTGAAAATTCTTCTTGTATCTTGACCTGGTCACTCTGCTACCAACGGAATGTGCAGCTTCAGAGTCAAGTTTTTCTTCTTTAATCTTAGCCTGCTTCTTTCTTGCAACAGAAACAAGGATGTTAGTTAAAACAATGGTTTTGCTTGCAATCTTCCTTTTTCCATTTTTGTTTCTTGAACTGGTTGCCTTTGCTGGATGAAATTGGCAACTCCTAAGCCAATTCTCTATTTTGTGAATTATACTGAAAGTGTGTGCCAGTATGCTATGTTCCATCTTTCTACTCCAGTCAACTTCTGGAAGGGGTTCATTGTGTATCTGTCTCATAAATTCTGGATCCAATACATCTTCATTATCAATAGTGACACCAGAGGTATCCATTTGCAATTTCATGTCATGAATCTGTTTCAGAGTTAACCTGGACCAACTCCTCTTTCTCACTTCAAACTCATCTGAACAGTCCTCCCAATAATCCTCCAATTGGGGCACATGTTGATGAGGCATTATCTTTTTCACATACTGGGCAATAAAACCTTTACTGTCAAAATGACCTCTTTTCAAAAAGGTTTTCAAATGAAATCTCTTAAATTCTAACTCAAGATTTAGTGCATTAGAAACAGACCTACAACTGTAATGGCCTAAATCGTTAGGAAAAATTCCACTTGTGCTAGAATCTTCACCATAATCCATTGCAACATAGGCTAATTGCCTGGAAACTTCAATCAAAATACAGGAGTCTGAAACATATCTAGGTAGCTTGAAGGGTTCACCTTTAAAACCTCCAACCCTTATGTAAGTGAAGTGATTAAATTGTGTAAATAAACTACCATAGATGTTAATTAGTTCAACCGCTTCTGTAGAAATTCTCCTGTGCAAGTTATCTTGTAACTCAAAAGTCAACCTCCCAGCAAAAATGTCATTCCAGCGAAGGTAATTATCAACATGTCCTTTTTGGGTCAAATGGGGGTGATACTCATAAATTTTAATACCCTGAACCCATTTTAGATGGAACAGTCTAGACCACTCCCTCACACAAGCTAGCATATATAACATATATGAAGACATATAGAAATTTGACATCCCAAGGTAATTACTCAAACCCTCATGCAACCTTTCTGCAATAATAGTTCCCTAGTCAATGAACAAATTTTTGTCAAGAGTGACCTGGATGAAGAAATACATCTAGTCTTCCCAATAGAAGGAGTGTGAATTTCCCCTAATCCTACTCAATATTATTACCAGATCCTTGATTCCATAAATCAAATGCTCTCGGGTTAATGGTCTCGACAACCTTGAACCACCCTTTTGAAACCTCAAAAGCCAATTTCGCGCAATAACGGTTCTGTAATACTGGTTTTTCTCAGAATAAACTCCATAAGACTTTCCAATAGTCCAATCCTCATAAGGTTCCTGATGTGTGATACCCATGGCAGCCATTACTGTCTATCTATCAATGGACAAAAAAACCTCACCATTTTTTTTCCTAATGCATATTTTAGCTTTATCATAGTGATTCGTACACTCTAAAACCAACTCAAGACAAGGGACAGCTGTGGGAAATGCGGTTGCTTCCAATAAACCATTTTGTGCAATGTCTTTCATCATAGAATCAATGGCTGGGTTCCTTACTCTTTCTAAGAAAATATCTAAATCTAATTGAACTAAGGCTGTATCACCTAGCTCTGGTAAGGAACTTACAAGGGAAGAAGAGTTCATTAATTTAGGCAGAGTAGGCCTCATTCTTAACTCGTGATATTTCCCCAATCAACCCAGACAAAGAAGAAAAGGTAAAACGGAAACAAGCAACTAAACAAAATACCCAAATCTTTTTCTAAAAACTGTAGCAATTAGGAAAGTCATTGAACATACCTTCCTCTGTCATCTGCAAAACTCCTGTCGCAGTCTATTTTCTTCCCGCTCCAAAAACTCTTCTTAAAACTAATTCATAAATGACAATATTGACAAGACAATTGCTCAATTTAAAAAGCTGAGAAAATCTTACCCATGATTACCACAAATTATCATCATTACTCTTCACTCGTGCGACATCACACTGAAATGATTGCGATCGAGCATGCATTTAATAACAAGTCACTTCATATCAAAAAATACAGATTTCCATGCATACTTTCTATAAATGACAACTTTCAAATTATTAAAGAAAGAATATTCCCCTTCTCTGCCGCCTTTAATCATATCTTAAAATCCGCGCTGCCACCTTATGAAAAGTCACATGTTTTCCAAGAAATAAAAACATCAAACTCTGAACCTTGAGGAACAATCGCAACGCAAAAACATAAACATGACAAATATTGAACTTTGAACCTTGAACCTAAAAGGTTCAAGTTCAAGGTTCAACCAATGCTAAACACCAACAACAACTAAAGAAGACTTAAGGCCACGCGGGAAGACAAAATTTTAATACAACTCCCATTGAACTTTGAACCTTGAACCAAAAAGGTTCAAGTTCAAGGTTCAAGTTCAACACAGTGAAACTTAAGGAAAACAACAAAGACTAGATTACATGGGGAATTCAAAGCACACAATGCAACCAAAGGACTAGATGTGGACATGACTCAATAAGGTGACACATAGAATGAAATTTTTTATATGTACCACCAACAGGTAGAAATGAAAAGCTAACACCTCTTTTAGAATGGAAAATGGTTGAATTATATGTTTTGAGACTAATTGTAAAAGTAGCAAAGAACTGATTGTAACTTGAAATAGAAGCGTGGGATGAAGTTGTGCACCTAAATTTGGCTATAATATGTCGAGACAAAGCTACCCTACAAATTTGAGGAAAACTTGTCAGGACTGTGTTGAAAGTGCATATGGTCCTCCAAAAAATCTGCAAAATGAAAAGGGTTTTTCCACCTCTATGAATGGAGTCCAAATCTGCAAATACAACTGCACACTTGCAACCTACACATAGAAAAGAGAGGAAAAGGGGTTGGGATTGGGGGTTTTCCTTTAGGTCAAACCCCACTTTTAGAATTAACCAAATGATGGAAGAAAGTACTTGCAAGTAAATGTAAATGAAAGATTGAAATGTAATTCACCTCAAGGGAGGTTGTGATAGAAATGTTGCCAGATTTGCTTGTATGGAATTGAATGTTGAAAGGGATCTCCTCTTCAATGGTTGAATCCTTGACTTGAATGCAACACCTAGCCTTGAAGGGAGACTTGAGAATGCTCAATGCTTGAAATGAATGCTTGAATGCGCGATCTCATGTATTTGAACGTATGCACTTTCACCTTATCCAACTTATGCAAGTGGGAGGGAAAATGCGACATATATATTCATCAATTAGGGTTAATAGGCTGATTTTTCGTCATAGGCCGACATAGAGAAAGTTTTCCCGCTGAAAAATGCAAAGACCAATGAACATTTTGAATGAAGGGGTCCAAAAATAGGTCAAGGATAGGGGCGCCACACCCTTGTCCTAGGGGGAATAGGGGCACCACACCCCTGTCCTTCCCTTATCTTAGGACATGAAGTAGGTTCAAGTAGTGTGAGAGGCAGAAAAAGTGTAGTTTTGGGGATTGAGCAAGTTTCAGGTCTTCGATTAGGCTTGGGGATTCAATTTCCCAATTTGAGGACCCTAATATGGTAAAAAAATTCAAGGGTCTCATTTTTATGACGCTAAATTTAGCCCCCACTTTAGCAGGAGTATAAGCGTACGCCAATACTGCGATAAAGTACAAGGAAATAAGATTGAAATACTTCTACCACGTCAAGGAGGCAAGATACACCAAGCCCCCAGTGGATAAGGATATTAAAACTTCGATTGACAAAGTAAAAGGGAAGATCGAGAAGAGAAAACCATGAATGCAAGTACCAAGGTTCCCCTCACTATGAGTCATGAAAAGAAAAGATACCAAAATCACAAAGTGAAGCCAAGTTCACCAAGTAACTTTAAGTATCAAGAAGGAAAATATGAGTGGAGTGTATGCCCCCACATTAAAGTGATTACACACGTCTTATCAGGAGTGATTTCTTTAAGGTAGGATACACCCAAGAGAGAGAGAAGAGAGGGAGCACTTTATCGCAAGGATTTAGCCCCCAATCGAGGAATAAACCCAAGGACAATAAATGCAAAACAAGAGGTAGTTTCACTTTCCTCTGAGTCGTTATGTTTAATGATAACTCATGTATATCATATATGTATTTGCATATAATAATCGCCATTCCCCAAAGAAAGGATACTATCTTGGAAGAAAGGGAATAGAGGATGTCTTTTGAGTCAACATGAAAGAGACCAAAAGGGATCTCGATGCTTTGCATCATCCTCAAGTAGACATTAAGGGAAAAATAGAAGAAGGATACACATAGAATAATACTCACAAAAAGAGAAAGAAATGAGAGAAGGAGAAGATCTACAGTGATAATATTGCTAATCTAGCAAGACATCCACATCCCAATCTTGCTGATCACTATTTCGAGAAAGCGAGAAACATGCTAGAGGAGCGACATCGAGCACAACAAATGGAGCTATCACAAGATCCAAACAAGGACTATGCTCATCTGCTAAGTCACTTTGTTTGATTCTAGGAGCTAGGATTAGGGTTTTGTTAGACCCAACCGATGCTGAGAGGGGAGGGGTGAATCAACACTATACCGGTTAATTCAGATTTAACCTTCAATCAATGTTCCTACTCAAACTTCATACTTATCAGAATAAGAAGCATTAATAAGAAACATGCACACATAAAGTCAATGACACATGAACACCAAGGTTTATCTCGTGGAAACCCAAATGGGAGAAAACCACGGTGTGAGTAGAAACTCACAAAATCTACATTCTTCTGGAGTATGCACGGTGAGGAGCCATCCCTATTAGGAGATTACAAAGATACTATTAGGTGCCACCCGGTTAAGGGATTTTCTTCATGGCCTGCTAGAACCTTTACCCCGTTAGAGGTAGCCTCGCTAAAGGACTTAGAATCATCAATTAAGATGTCACCTGGTTAAGGGATTTTACAAAGGAACCTGTTAAAATTCACCCGTTTAAGGTATTTTACTGTTGTAGTTATTAGAAAACAACATAGAGAATAATTTGGAATAATTTCATTTATCTTAACTTGTGCAAAAAAATTTCCAGATGTACCATGAATGAAGTATTATTTCCCATTCCTTTGTTTTCCTAGTTCAACTAATTTATTTAATAAGGAGATTTAATGAACTCCTTAAGTTTAATTATCCATTTAAAATTTATAAGCATCAATTAATTAGGATAAGATCCATGTTTAGTTTTAAATATGATCATTTCCCATTATGAAGAGATAACTATTCCTTTAATTATCTATTGAAAATGATAGCCTAAGTTTGAGTAAATCCCCTTTTGGTAAAGTGAGTTAAATTTGAATGCATTAATTAAATAATAAGTTTCCAATCCCATCTGGTATTAAAGATTATATTTGTAATAATCAAATAATATTAAAAGGACAAATAACTATTCTACAAATATTTGAGTTCAATTCCAAATAAATCAATTTATTAAATTTTAAAACCATCCTTTTATAAATTTGCATTTAAGTTTAAAACATCTTTTAAGATAAAATTAATCTAAAATAAATTAATATACAACAACCCCCATAAATAAATTTTAACCAACTCTAAATTAAATTATATTTTTTTAAATAAACTAATTTAAAATCAATTTTAACACTACACAATAACAAGGTTATTTATTATTATTTTTTTAAATAAACTAATTTAAAATTAATTTTAACACTTCAAAAAAACATAGGTTTGTTTGAGGGGTTACCGAAGATGCAGCTGGGAGTAGGAAGCGGCAATGGGAGAATTCAAAATTCAAATTCTCTGAAAGGTGGGAACTCTGGTTCCAATGGTGGGAGCAGCCAGAACGAAGGAGCTGGTCCTATGGGAGAGAAGGACAAGCCTTTGGACATTCTGAAGGCTGTTGACATTCCACAAACTAGTGGTACTCTGCCAGAGAAGAAAGTGGGTTCTGGGTTTTCAAGAGAGGGGTCCAGCGGGGGATCCAACCCACATGAAGAGACCTTGGAGAATGGAAAAGAATCTAGAAAATGATCATCCCTTTTTGGAACAAAACCATATCTTAAATCCTCTTTACCTCCTGTCAAGAATATTTCTGATCCAAATGGTGGAAAGTTCGCTATCTCTATCCCTGATCTGGTTCTGGATCATAATATAAATAGTATGTCGAACTCCCTGGTAGGCAAATTTATGGGTTCACATCCAAACATCGAAGTTGTAAGGGCTTTGAAGGGTAACGTTGAAATATTGGCTTTGCCTAAAGGCCTCCTATCTTTTACTTTCTCATGTGAAGAAGATAAATTAAGGATACTTTGTGGTAGTCCCTGGATGGTAGGAAAGATAGGTTTGGTTCTTCAGAAATGGCATCTGAATCTGAACATGAATGACTCTCTATTGGCACAAGTTCCAGTTTGGGTAAAGTTACCAGGCCTGCCTCTTGAATATTGGGTAGAAAGAATCTTCTCAGGAATAGCAAGCTCCTTTGGTGAACCCCTCTCTATAGACCCAGTCACAGTTCCAAAAAGGAGACTCACTCATGCTAGGTTTTGTGGAGGGATAGCCCATGATGCAGACATGCCAGAACATATAGATATAGTGTCAAAGTTGGGGACATGGAAACAACACATAGAATATGAATCTATCCCCTTTTCCTACTTCCATTGCAAGAAAGTAGGTCACTGGGAAAAATCCTATCCTATCAAGCCTAAAGAAGAGCTCAAGCAGACTAAACCCCCGGTTGAAAGTAAAAAGGTTCCAAAAAAAAAGGTATGGCAAGTTAAAAAATCAGAAAATAAGGAAGCTGAATTTATTGACAACAACTATTTTGAACCCTTGGGGGAAAATAAGGAAGTGGTATCCTCAACTTCTGTCTCCAATTCCCCAACCCAAGAAGTATTGAGAAATGAGTCAACCAAAGTAAACAACCCTGTGACAGAGCAGATTCGAATAGAGGAATTGAAAGAACAGACTGAATCTTCAAAAGACACAGCTGAAGTGGTAATCATTGATACTCATGCTGGTAAGGAAACACAAAAGAAAGAGGAACAACCTAAGGAAGGGGAGATCTCTGGCTCCCAAGAAGAAGAGACTGACTCTTCCCCGCTCATGATAAGCTCTGAAATGCAAGAAGCCCAAAAATGTGCAATATTGGGTATGAACCTTTTGGACTCAGATCAAAACTCAAAAATAGTAAATAGTGCTTCACATGATTCTAGATTCCCTAATTGGGGCAATGAAGATGAAATATCCAAAATCCTCAGTAATCTGGAAGTGATTCTCGAGAAAGAAGCTGACTGGAAAATACCAAAATATAGGAACAAGAAAGGATCCACTCCCTTGGCTTCTCAATTAAGGAAATCTAGCAGAATAGCTCAAGTAGATGTTGGGTATATCTCCTCTTCTCTAGGTCGACCTTCTAACCATAAAGTCAGAGACAAGGAGGCCAGTAAGAACATTACAGATGGGCTCCAGAAGACTCTTAAGGAGTTAGGAATCGGTAAGTAACTATGAAGATTATCTCTTGGAATATTAGGGGACTTAATAATCCTCATAAACATGATATTATTAGGAATATGATAAGGGATAGTAAACTTGATGTTTTTCTAATTCAAGAGACCAAAATGAGTAGAGAAAAAGTGGAATCTATGAATTTTTTTAAAAATGGGAGTATCAGTGGTGGTAGCTCGGAAGGTGCTTCGGGAGGCATAGCTACCATTTGGAATCTTAATAGTGTCAAAGGCCTTCTTATTCAAAAAAATAATTTCTCTTGCATTAGATTTGAGCATTTAAAAGATGGAACATCATGGGTCCTCACCAACATTTATGCACCCAACACCTTGAAAGCTAGAAACTCCTTCTGGAAAAAACTTATTGAAACTAGGGACAACGTCAAGAATCTTAGCTGGCTGGTCAGGGGAGACTTTAATACTCCTTTGAGAGAGGAGGAAAAATTTGGTGGAAGCCCCTCTTAGTTGGAAAGTAGGTTGGCCCTTATGGACTTCATAAATACATAGGCTCTCAATGATGTGGAGATACAGGGATGCAATTACACATGGACTAATAGGAGAACCGGTAATGATCTTATCCAAGTTCGCCTTGACAAGGCTCTTATTTCTGATGAATGGTACAGACATTACTTCTACTCCTTGTTTGCCCACATCCGGGTTGGGCCAGATCATTATACCATCACCTTCATTACTGACCCAATTAATAGAAGAAGACATTTTCCTTTCAGATTTTAAAAAATGTGGACTCATCACCCTGATATCACTCGTAATATTCAGAAATGGTGGAGTATCCAAGTAGAGGGAACTGCTATGTATAGAGTTTTAAAGAAACTCAAAAGTGTTAAGGACAATACAAGACTCTGGAATGAATCTAGCTTTGGGAACATTTTTGAGGCCAAAGGTAAAGTCCAGGATGACCTTAAGAAAATGAAGGACCAAATTCAAAAGAATGGTTTCAGTACTGTGTCTATAGTTGAAGAAAATGAGACCCTTAAAAAATACCATGAAATCATTTCTAAAGAGGAAACTTTTTGGAAGCAGAGATCAAGATGCATTTGGCTAAAGGAAGGAGATAGGAATACAAGTTTTTTTCATATGTCGACGATCAAACATAAAGCGGCAAATAGGATTACAAAATTGGAAGTGGACAATGGGGAACTAGTCAAGGAGGAAGAGATAAGGAATGAGGCCAAAAGGTACTTTTCAGAACTTCTGAGGAGGGATCACAGGTTGGACGCTGATGCTCAATCTTCTTTTCCTCAAAATATTCCTTGAATCATCGATGAGAAGATGAATGCCTCTCTTTCTTCAATTCCTTCGATCTTGGAAATCAAAAATGTTGTTTTTTCTTTTGATGGTAACAAAGCCCCCGGTCTAGATGGCTTCCCCATGTTCTTTTTCCAAGATTTTTGGGACATTGTAGGGAAATATGTTTCCAACGGGGTTAAGGAATTTTTTGGGGCTAGAAGAATTTTGAAAGAAATTAATGGCACTTTCATTGCACTTATTCCCAAAACCCAAGGTGCTGACTCCATGGACAAGTTCAGATATGCAATTTCTTTTTATAAGATTATCTCCAAGGTTCTTACCACTAAAATCCTGACTGTCCTTCCTTCTCTGATTAATCAGCAAAATGGTTTTGTCCCAGGAAGAAAAATTCTTGACTCCATTATTACTATCCATGAGAATATTCATTCTCTTGTTAGGGCTAAGAAACAGGTCTCATCCTCAAGCTTGATCTCTCTAAGGCCTATGATCGGGTTGATTGGTATTTTCTTGTGAAGGTTCTTGTGGCTTATGGTTTTTCCACCAAATGTGTTGACCTCTTCAGTCCGCTTATTACCTCACCATCTTTTGTTGTTCTTATCAATGGTTCCCCTTCCCCCTTCTTCCAAGCGTCTAGAGGACTGAGGCAAGGGGATCCCATTTCCCCTATCCTCTTCATTATTATGGCTAAATGTTTTGGTAGGTCTATGGAAAACATGGTTATGCGAGGATCTTTTAAGGGACTCCAACCTTCTTCAGCTGATCTTATCTGCTCTCACCAACAGTTTGTGGATGATACCATTGTCATGGGGGAATCAAGTATCTCAGAAGCTAGAACCCTAAAGGACACTCTTTGTAAGTTTACCTCTGCTTCTGGTCAGCTCATTAATTGGGTTAAAAGTGAAGTTTTTTTTATCATTACACCAGAGAGAAGACAACATAGAATCAGTAGAATCCTGGATTGTCAGATTGCTGATCTTCCTGCCACTTATCTTGGCCTCCCCTTAGGCATTGCACCTCCTGATTATTTTTGGAGCTCTCTAGTGGACAAATTTCATAAAAAGCTAGCTGGTTGGAAAGGAGCCCTTTTAAGTTGGGCTGGAAAGATTCAAATTCTTAAAGCCTCTCTTCAAAGCATACCTATCTATGCCCTAAGCCTTTTCAAAATTCCAGTCAAGTATGCTGATGCAATTGAGAAAATTTAAAGAAAATTTCTATGGTCAGGGGTTGAGGATAAGAAAAGAATGTCTCTTGTGGCTTGGGATCAAGTTTGCAGACCGAAAAGTATAGGAGGTCTAGGCCTGAGAAGAATACGGATCTTAAATGAAGCTCTCCTGTCTAAACAAGTTTGGGGAATATTCCACTCAGATAGTGAATGGTGTAAAATCTGGCAAAGTAAGTACTCTCTTCTATCCTCCTCTCTTTCCTCTTTTATCAATTCTGAAATCAGCATTAATGGGTCCCATATCTGGAATCATGCCTCTAAGTGCAGAGATAGCATTGCTAAAGGGGTTACTTGGAAATCAGGCAATGGTAGGAAAGTTAATTTTTGGGAAGACCCCTGGCTTTTCAATAAACCTTTGACTGATTTCCCAGAATGGGCCCCTTATGCCTCCTCCTGTATTAGAATTTTTGGTCCTTTAGTTGAAGGGTATTGAAATGGTAATAAATTGTAGAACATAGAAAGTATTCACCCAAGCCTTATCAAGATCAAAAATCATCTGTCTTCGGCCTAGTTGAATAAAGAGGAAGACTCCCTCATTTGGAAATATGAACCCAAAGGTAATATCACTGTCTCTTCAATGTATGGTGTTCTCTCCCCTACCCCTTCTGAAAATCCTTTCTGGTCTAAAGCTTGGTTAAAGGGTGTGAGCCCCAAAATCAACTTTTTCTATTGGACTATTCTTCAAAATAAAATCTTGACCTTAGATAACCTCAAGGGTAGAGGATTTGGATTTCCTAATAGATGTGCTTTGTGTCTTAAGGAGGAAGAGTCAGTGGACCATCTGGCTATCCACTGTTCCTATTCTGCTTCTATCTGGGAAAGATTTCTTAAGAGTTTTTGCATTGATTGGGTGTTTCCTAACACTATCAGTGAGTTGTTCTACTCTTGGAATTACCATTGGTCTAACTCATTTTTGAGATCTCCATGGCAACTATCTCTCCCTCACATCCTATGGGGATTATGGAAAGAAAGAAACAATCATATTTTTAGGGACACTTCTCTTACTCAGGATATTGTGTTCCAGAAAATACAATGGGCAATTGTGGAGAACATTGGGATCATTGGGGGTCCCTGCTTTTCGACCAACCCATTGGAATATCACATTTTAAGTTCCTAGAATTTGAAGAATGCTGGCAGTTCTGATCCCAAGCAAAACAAAAGATTAGAAGCAAGATGGCAAACTCCCCCTCATGGTTGGTTCAAAGTCAATTTTGATGGTGCTGCAAAAGGTAATTCGGGCCTTGCAGGATGTGGAGCTATTCTTAGAGATGACAAAGGTATATGCAAAGATAATGATTGTTGTTCCAATAGGAAGCCAAACAAACCACAAGGCAGAAGCAATGGCAACACTCCAAGGTATTCTCCTCGCAAAAGGATGGAATTGCCCCTACATATGGATTGAAGGGGACTCTAACAACATCATCAAATGCCTCAAGGGGACCTCTAAGCCCTCATGGTCTATCAATAACATTATAAAGGTTGCTAGAGACCTCATTAACACTTTTGAGAAAAGTTACATATCTCATATCTACCGTGAAGCGAATGGTTCTGCTGACTGGGCAGCCAATGCGGCGGTCAATCAATACGAAATGATTACTTGGAAGGGAGAACAAGGCCTCCTAGAGGATGTCAGATTAATTATTTTTAAGGACCGATACAATAGCACCCCAAAGATCATTAATGTACAAAACAATAATGAAATGGATTAAAAGGAGTGATTTGAGCAATTATAATATTGTCAACACCATTTATTATAACACTCAATCTATCACTTCCCACGCTTTTTGGGTAAATTTGGTAGCTCCAAGAAACTCTCTGTCTAAAGCTCTTTGCAAGTTTTGACATTTAGCTCTGAATAGCGAAAATATGGGAGGAAATAGGTGCCACTATGAACCTAGCAGCTGTAAGGAATGGAAGCAAAAGGAGGTGGTCTGGAACATTCTGCAGAAGGGCGGGTTTTCAAAATTTATGGAGAGGCTCCATGGACGGGATGCCTTGGTCACTAATTTCTTTTGTAAAAACTGGAGAAATGGCACTTTGAAGATGGGAGACCAGTCTGTTGTCATAGATGAAGACCTTATTGCCCAGGCCATGAGTCTCTGAAGGGAAGGAAGCAACTACTATAGAGACAGAAAAGTGAGCAAGGAGGCCATTGAAAGATATCCTGAAACTAAAAAGGAGAAAAAACACCTAGTGAAGCTAAGTAAAACTTACTATCCCCCTAGGGCTTTTGTTAAACCATGGAGGGAAGTCCTTTTTGTTATAATGCGCTATATTACTTTGGATGGTAGATTCACTAAAGTATACGACTACCATTTTGTTTTGATGAATCATTTTAGGCATGATGAGAAGGTTAACATTCCATATTTTCTGTTATGTTCTATGAATGCCACCATTAAGGCCTATAGAGAGAACCCTATGGGTGACACTGCCATGCATCAAGGCTTAATGGTTCTTATTTATGACCACCTCAAGGCTAACTAAATAGCCCGCCCACAGCCCTCTATTTCTGAGTCTGAGGGGATTGGGTCAGACTCTGTTTTTTCTTTAGATGAGGGTTTTGACAGTGATCCAATGAGCGAATCTAAGGAGAGTATGGATGAATCAAAAGTTCAAGTAGGTAAGAAGAGGAAACATTTGAAAACCAGGCATTCCTCCTCAAAGGGAAAGAAATCTAAAGGCAAAATTCACCAGATAAGCTCCTCCTCCTTGGAGGAGGTCTCTGAATATTCAAAGAAGGAGAAACACCAGGATTCTCTGAAAAAGAAAACTAAAGCCCATATTCAAACCAGAAACAAATAAAAGAGAAAGGATGAGAATGTGAAGGAGCTGGAGGAACATAAGCAGAAAAAGATTTCGGATGTTGACCAAAAATTGGAGGAGGTGACCACTGGAGAAGTTCATAGGGCTGAAGATAAGCTACTATTGGTGACACCCCAAATAAGGAACATGACAACTCTAGTAAGATAGATCCCCCCTCAAACCCTCCTCCTGAGGGTTTGAAAGGTTTTATGGACACCATGGAATGGTTAATCACCAGTTACAAGAAAATTGTGGACGACAACAAGAAGCTCAGCCAAAGAATCTAATTTTGGAAACTATCAACACTGGTGAAGGGAAGACTATGGTAGATTATATGGAGGATTTGACAAATATTGTTGGTAAAGCTGAAAATATAAGAGACTCCTTCAACCCTAGATTCAAGAAAATCAAGAAAGACTTGCTGGAGAGGAAAGCGAATGCTAATGCTATGGATCAAACTATGTTGGGAACTGTCAGTAAAGTCAGCAAAATTGAGGAATGTCTCAAAAGTATCACAGAGAAAAGCTTAAACATTCTGAAGGTCTCTGCTGGCAATACCAAAACTCTCATCAGCAAATTGGATGAGGAGAAGGACATCTTGGAAATTGACCCTGACACTGAAAGTACAGGAGATGTTCAAGGACCCAGAACAAGAACCAAAGGTAAAAAGAAGGAGAAGAAGCCTAATAAGGACCTGGATGAACTCAAAGTTGTTGTTGCCACCTATGACCAGTTGGTGATTAAGGCAGAGGACTTCCTGAAGACTCTTTAATTGTGTAGTGTTTTCCTTGTTTCGGTTGTTTTGTTGTTTCTATCTTTTGTTGTCCTTTCTGTTTACTGGCTTTTTTGCCAGTCGTTTTGTAAGCAGTTTTTTATGGTCTGGATACTCTATGATGATACTTCTTAATCTCCTATATCAAAGGTTTCGAGTCCTAAAACCCTGTTTTTCTTATTAATCAGAAAAGGCTATTTATTTTTTCTTTTTTTCTATTTATTTTTTAATTTTTAATTTATTTATTAAAACAATAACGATTTTTTTTGTAAAGAAAAGAGCATTTTTTAAATATAATATATTACTCTCTCTCTCTCTCTCTCTATATATATATATATATATATAAAATAAGATTTTAAATTGGCATAAAAAGAAAAATACAGAGACAACACATATATTAATTTGGCATCTATATTATATATATTTTGAGACAAAATAAGATATATTACTGCCATATATATATATATAGAAATAAAGATTCCACATAGAGGAAGAATTTTCTGAGATAACAAAAAGGGATAAGTTTATTTATTTATTTATTTTATTTTTTCAGAAGAAAGAAAAAGTTCACAGAGAGAGATAATTCATATGAAATAGATATATATTCTCAGATTAATGTTTTCACGGAAAAGGTTTTTTCCATAAAATTAGTTCACCCAATATATATATATATATATATTTGAGATTGTGTATTCACAAGAAAGAGATTTCTCATAAAAAAACAATAATTTATTCAATACAAATTTGAGATAAAATCTACTCAGAGAGAAAGAGTTTTTTCATAAAAACAATAGTTTATTGAGATAAAAGCTAATGTCGAATACATAGATCTTTACTCAAGCAGGGTAAATATGTTTGAAAAAAAAAAGATTTTTCCCTCACAGAGATAATGCATGTGATTCTTTCTATTTTCTAAAAAGCATTTACTTGTATTATTTTACTCCTAAAATCTGATTTATTTTTCTTTTTATTTAAATAAAATAAAATAAAATAAAAATAAAAATATGATAATCGATTAAGTAAAGTTTTGCATATGCACATTGAAAGATTACTTCATTAAATCCTTTTCTACATGATTTTTAAAATTTTTTTAATTTATTTCCATTATCAAGAAAATGGAAAGATTAAGAAGGAAGATTACTCTTATCTAATTTAATCTATCATATTAATTAAACGAGGATTTCTTGAAGGAAAATTCTCATAAAAATTCAAGAGAGAGATATAGATATTTCTTTTGAAATACAAGATACATACATGCAATTAAGGTATACAAAGAGCGGAACCTGGACTGACGAAGCTTCTGTTATTGAATCATCTTCAATACTTCGTTGTAGCTTGGTGAGAATTCTTCAAGAACAAACTTAACAATTCTACAATGAAATGTGGCTACAAAATCCTAATACTATTAACAAGCATCTACAAGAACTTGAGAAAATTACTTTTTCACATCAAAACCATGATCTCCCTTTTTGAAATTTTAACATATATTATATAGAAAAAGATATAACTTTTCCACTAACGAATGAATTAATTGAAATCAAAGATTATTTTCCCAAATTGTCCTCATGCAAAATTGATTGATAACGTAGTGGAGGATTCACATGCAAGAATATGGGATTTGAAATTACTTCTAGAAGCTTCTCATTTTCTCCTACATGTGCTAAATTGTCCTATTTAGAAAATAAGAAATTTCAAAATAAATTTCATGTAAAAATGATTGTTGGGAGTTACACATGACCATGCATTTGAAATTTAAATTTGAGATTATTTCCAAAAAAAAAATGAATATATTTGAAAATTCTTAGGTTATTAATTGGGTTGTTACAACCAAATAGGAATCTCAAGAAGAGTTGCCATCAATGACAACCCTGAACCACTAATCAAGCATCAATATCCATTGGATGAGTGTAAATTGCCAACAGTTTGGACATAGAATAACAATAAAGAAGGCAATTGGAAAATCTCCTTTTGAATTAGTATATGGGGCACAAGCTAGGATACCCATACATAACATATTGCAAGTGCACAAATTTATTTTGTAGGAAGATATAGAGCTACTCGAGCCCATGGATAAAAGGATGGAACAACTGGCAGAATTGGATTAGATCATAGTAGAGCCTCAAAAACAAAACATCAAAATACAACAGGATAAACATCTGCATGATAAGAGGGCTAAAGAGAGAAAATTTAAGATTGATAACATGGTTCTCATGTGGAATGCTAGGAGTTAAGATACAGGAAAACATGAAAAATTTGAAACTCTATGGATAGGACCATTTGTAGTCACAAACAAATGTGGAGAAGACTCTTACTACTTGCAAAATATGGTTGGTGAAAACAAACAATTGCTAGTGCATAGATAGTTCTTGAAACACTTGTTCTATTAAAAGAAGATATCTTCCACACACAATAGTTTAGGTTTCCCTTTTCTTTTGTTTAATTTTTGGTCTGTACCCCAAAGATTCCCTGGATTCTTGCAATGACTGTTACAGTCATTCATCCCCAACCAAAATCACTATTTGAACCTCCAAAAAATTTGCATCCCTTACATAGTTATAGTGTCCTTAAATAATTTTTCCAATACTATCCATATCAATATCTCAATCAATTAAACTTAATTTATGTGTGTCCATGAGTTGAGTTTCCTGTTTGTCATAATTCAATGTGTTTTATAGCCTAAAAATCCCAAAAGTGAACACTAAAGCCTTATATTGAGCCATAAATAGACCCCACAAAAGAATCATATCCTTATTGAAAACCCTATTTATCAATTAATAATTTCATATCCTGCACTGTTTCCCTAAAATACCTCTATACCCCATTTATCATCTTATGTAGACCATCATAAAGCAATACCATTGAGCATCGCTATTTTGTAGGGTTATTATTCTATTATATCAAGCAATTTTTGAAGTAGTGATAAAGGAGACAAAGCTTATGAGGATATCACCATTTCAAAAAACCCATATCCTATTATATTGGGCCAACTGTGAAATGGCAACAAAAAAAATAAAGTTCACAAAGGTATCACTATTTCACAAGACCCATTTTCCATCACATTAAGAGATAAATGAGACAACGATAAATGGAGCCAAGATAGTAAAAGAATCACCATATCACAAGAGGGGACTCAACACAAAGTGAAGACATTGTAATATAGTGATAACCCAAAGAATTATCTCAGTATCACTAGAAAGACTTAATAAAGGAATTATGATGTTGTGATATGGCAATAACGCAAGAAACTATCACCAGATTGCAAGATGGAGACAACTAATGAAAGATAAAATAGCGATATAGCGATAGCTAAAACACACGTCTCTATATCAGAGGAAGATAGAATAAAGGAAAAATAAGTGTTATGATACAGTGATAATTTTTGTCGCTATTTCACAACAATGAAGCACACTTAAAAAGGAGGGTTTGCGATATTGTGAAAACAATAAGCCGAGGTAAGTTGAGAATGACATTAGCATGTCATAAATCAAAATTTTAAAAGGGTGTCAAAGCTGCTAATGACACCCACAAATTAAATGAAGAAAAGACCCTCAAGAGCCACCATTAATAATAATTTTTTGCTTGCTTTTTTCATTCCAAGCTAAAGAATTATACGGAGTAATCTCTCCGACAAGGAAGAACAAACTAGAATCACTTGTGATAGCTTACAAGTAAGTACTCCATTACTTCTCTAGCTACAAAATTTTACAGAATTCAGTTGAATCTCCAGTAGGAAGCATAAGGTTTAAAATGCCTAGGAAGAAGGAAGAATCCAAAGAAGGTGAAAGTTCAAAATGGGGTGAAAGATCCAAAAGAAAACCTAGGACATCAAACCCATCTAAAAGGCCAATGCATAAATCATTATTATCTATCCAGTACTTGGGTCAGAAGACACTAGAGTCGAAAACGTGTTTAAGGATAGGCTAGAGGGTTTCAAGATGTTACAATACCCATAGAAAGGAGAGATTTATTCTGGTACTTTTATTAAAATAGAGATGGGAAGGTCCCTGTGTCGAATCCTTGGACCCTTGATGTTGCAAAATTGATAGTACCAAATGCCTTCATTGATGTTGAATTAATTCAAGTCTTAGCTGACAATTTTCACTTAGTGACCAGAACCGTCGGGATGCCTAGTGGAAATCCTTTGTTGGTAGTAACAAAATCAAGTATTATTGATTGTTTCATGTTGAATAAGAAATCCCTAACCAACGTTAACCTTGAATAGTTTCAAATGGATTATAATAAACCATTTTGTCCTTGTTTTCATTTTGTGTGAAAACAAGGATACCCCTACGAATTTTCTTAAAATTCATTCTCATTTCTTTAAGTTGAGTCTTGAAGCTTTTTTGTCACTTCACTCATCTTTTAACACTTTGTGTTCAATCTTGGAAATCTCTTCTTCTTAGTTAAAATTGAAATTTTAACTTGAAAATAAGTTTTTTTGATTTTGGTGTAAAGTTGGGGTTTAGATCCGACTCTACATCATTTTTCTGACTTAGGTGTATAATTGGGTTTTAAAACTGACAATGCACTTGTTTGTCCCTTTTATGTAAATCGAACCTATAGGCACGATTTACACCTCTTAAGTAAATTTGGTGCAAATCAGACATATAGGCCCGATTTACACCAATATTGAGCATAATTTTGTATTTATTGTTTTGAGAGTTTGATTTATATCGGGTTTCTTATTTCTTATATTATCAATTCATGGCTTAATTTCCTTCATTATTTTTGTGGAGATTCTTAAGGCACTTGATTTCTTTCCAAATCGGATTTGCTAAAACCCTGGTATGTATTTTGTTCTTCCCTTTGTGATTTTCCATAGTCATATTATTAATATAAATACACACATTGAAGTTTTCCCCAATATGCATATTATCAATTTTAAAATATGTGTTATCGTATTTGATCAAACCTAGTTTGGTGTGAAGTCAAGTTCAAACCCGACCCATGTTATTTCCACATTGCATATTGTGCATCCCATGGTGTGTGGCGGGCTTGTAACTCCGCCACACACTAGAGTCTTTATTGGTGGTGTGTGGCAGGGTTACAAACCCGCCACCCACCATTACCATTTCCCTTCCTCATAGGAGGTTTCAGGTGGGTTTAGAATCCCACTCGACAATATCTTTGGTGTGTCATTCCATGGTGTGTGGTGAGGTTTTAAACTCATCACCCATCATTGCCTTTGTTCTTCATTGTGGTACTGATCGAGCTTAGAACACCGCTCGACACCTTGCATTTTGACAACTTTTTACAATGCCTATCCTTTAGGTGTTAATCAGGGATGTAACCCTGATTCACATCATATGTTGATTTATCCTTTATATGGTGTATATCGGATTTGTAACTCTGATATGCACCTTCCCTTAGTGTTTTAATAATTTTCTCAAGTGCATATCGGATTAAGTCTGAATGTACAATTGAGTTGATTTTTGCTATCCCTAAAGTGAAAATCAAACTTATAAGTCCAATATGCACTTGTTATTAAATTTCCACTTAATTAAGTGCAAATCGGACTTGTAAGTCTGATTTGCACTTAATTCACACACTTACAAATTGGTGGTTTTTGGCCAATTTGTGGTTGATTGATGATATTTGTTTTATCAAATGAGATTCCTATGGAGGCTAATCATCTCAATATGATGATATTTTTTTCATAATGCATTGTACTTATTGCAAATGGCGGTGCGCTCACCTAGTAAGAGATCAATGAAGTTCTAGTTTTTCGTCCTTCATCTGTATCATCCAATATTGACAATATAAGAGATATAGAGATTGGTCATGTGGATCTTGATGAATTTTTGAAAAGAGTCAAAGAGCTGCCAATATCTTACAAAATGGAGCCCACCATCAACAATGGAATTCATCTAGTGGTGGACTTTCTTATGTCGGTACAAAATCCTGAATTTGTGTTAGCGCTTGCTAACAGGTATGACCCTATAACCATATCAATGAAGGACGCAAATGGAAAGAAGACGCTCATTAAGCTTGATGAGGAATTATTTGATACATTTTTCAAGTGTCCACCCATAGAGTAGTATGCCAATATTGATATGCAATTAGTTGTGACCTACGTTGACAACAATTCAGATAAGTGCAGGAGGAATATGAATGATAATTGGTTAAAAAGACCTAGGGCTACAATTGCAAGGTGGCCAGAAAATCTCCCTCACAATGATTTTATTGAGGAGGTCAACGATTTCATTACTCTTCTTAGTAGGGTGAAAGGTCTCTCGACTTCCAACACTTACCACAAGTGGATGGATCAGTACATTCACATTATTAGGCAAAATAAGAAGTAGATCTTCTAGGGAAAGCAGATGTGGATGATTTGTGTGAGCAGTTGACCAAGGTTCCCACCATCTTGAAGTTTTATATGAATTCTTATCTTGTCTATGCAGCTACCTCAATGAGGCATTTTTTAGGTTTATCTACCACAGGTGACAGGAGTCAGGTTCTTGTTTACAAGGTCTTCACTCAGTTGACTCTCAAGGAGAGTTTGCACCAATTCAAGAGGGTTAATTATGCCTTCTTTTCTCATTACATGTATTTATTTGATAAAGATATTTAGAACAAGAGAGTGTCAGATGAGGCTTGGAAGGTAGTGAGTGAATATGGTTTTATTTTCTTATAGTTACCCACATTTACATATATTAGGATTAGATTCTTTGATGGAGAATCCTTCATGCTTCCAAGGTATCCATTCAATAATATTATTCTTATGGAGATGGATTTCCAAATGATATCAATCTATGAACATCAATTTGGAGCTCATGAAATACATCTCAAGTTATTTATTATCATAGGGAGATATTCCATCAACTCCATCTACATGGCTTGTTCCATGGAGAAGGAGATGAGGAGAGTGGCAATGAGATTCTTAAGGGCCATACACTATTTTTATTACAGAGGCATGAAGAACAAAATCAAGAAGAGTTACACCCATGTCCACCAAATTGAAGACACATGGATTAATTATAAAACTAAAGAGGACATTTGGAGAATTGATTACTGTTGTTTGATAGTAGAACAAATTGAGAATTTTGGTCTTGCTGATGTTCCTAGGGATCTTGAAGATGATGGAGACATCCTAGATCCTATGTATAAAAATAACAAAGTTTATGGATCACCTTTTCCTCTTATGTAGTGGTCCCAAAATTAGAATACTTCAATAAGGGATAGATTCAAAAATATCCTTGCTGATACTAATGTGTGGCTAAATCTGCATGGTGTTTAGTTGAATCCTTTCCAAACTGGATCCGAGGATGACACCGTAGGACCTATGAGAAAGACTTCTAAATTAAGGATCAAGAAGAGATAGGATCCTACAGCTCCTAAAGGTCCAAAATTCAAGTTTATTGTTGGAAAATATAAGAGCCAAGGTGAGCCTTCAACTCAAGAGAGTCAAGCTCGTGAAGAGGTTGATGAAATAGAAGACGAAGAAAATGAAGATGAACATCAAGAAGAGGACGAACCTAAAAATGAGCAAGAACAAGAAGGAGAATTTGATGAGGGATTACCTAAAATCCCAAGCACTTCCCAGTCCCAAGAGATGCAAGAAGGTATTCCTCCTACATCATGTGATATCATAGGTGCTACTTCAGTCTTAGTTACTAATACTATTCCTTTAGGTTTCACTGTGTCATTTTGTTCACAAGCTCCTGAAATTCATGTTATTCCTTCCACTTCCACAATTGAATCTACCCTTGACACACCTCATGACAACCTTGATACTTTTTTACGTCCCAATTTGTTTGAGGCTACTTCTTCCATGTTGGAAGATTTTGATAAATTCATGTCAGAAACCCAAGTTCTTCCTTGAGTTTCTATTGCTCCAAATTCACCCGCCATTGTAACCTTGAGTCCACCCATTGTTACTACAAGTGTTCAATCTCAGGAATTGGCAACACAAGTGTTGACTATTGTAGTGTCATAAAATTGTGCCTCCTGCAATTTTAACCACATTTTATGTCCTCACCTCAGCGATGACATCTTCTTCCCCAACCAAGACCTATTTATGTATTATCACCCTTGACCCCTTCTTGTTTGAGCTCTGAGGTAGCCTCAGGACCCTGTCTGGGCCCCAAGATAGGGTAGGACAGGGGCATGGCACCCCTGTCCCCCCTAGGAAAAGGGCATGGCACCCCTTGTCCCCCTTGGACAGGGGCGTGGCACCCCTATCCCACCCTCTTAGGGTGGCCCCAAGATAGGTCCCCCCAACCCTATTTGCACTTTGGGATCCTAAATCTCCCTAATGTTGGCCTTTTATGAGATGAATTAATCTTCAAGAGGCATGTATAAAAGGGAGTTGGTTTTCTCATTTACATAAGGAGGAATGGGAGGCAAAATTCAAGTGAAGTGGATCATAAGCAAGCATAGGAAAAGATATACATCATCAAGCATTCAAGCATTCAAGTCTTCTTCATTCATCCAATGGAGCAATATTTTAACATTCATTTGCAAGAATGTATGTGTGTTAGGTTTTTGTCATGTTACATGCCATTCCATGCAATAGTTGTGATTACATTCAAGAAGAAAAGCAATCATCATCAACAATTTGCATATCTACAAAGTATACATTTCTATTATTTACATTCAAGCATTTGCAATTACTTTCTTTCAAGGTTGATTCCTCAACCGGGGTTTGACTGAGGCAAACCCCTATCCACAACCTCTTTTCCTCTCTTTTCTACATGTAGGTTGCAGGTGCGCAGCTGTTATTACAGGTTTGGGCTCCATTTGCAAAGATAGAAGAACTCTTTTCGTTTCACGGATTTTGTGGAGGACCATGTACATTCCTGCCATGGTCCTGATGAATTTTCTCTCAATTTGTAGGGTAGATCCATATCAGTCTAATTAACTCAGATCTGAAGTTACAACGTGATCCCGAACCAATAGCTCCTCATTTCACTCATTTTCTCTCTCTTTTCCACATAGTCAACAAGTCAACTTTCTCATTTACAAAAGAGGGTAAATCAAACTTCAACCCTTGCAATCCACTTGGAATTCACATCCTTATTTCCCTTGGATTTGGATCTAGTGCATTCAAGCCCCTCTTTTGAATGTAAAGTTCCTCCAAGTGAAAATCATCCTAGTGGCTTTCTTTCTCTCTCCTAGGTGGGGAGTCACTAGGGTCCAATTTTCCACTTTAAATTTTGGTGAAATCGACGTCCTACATAGTAATTTTGATTTCTCATTATTAGATTTAATTAATTGCAATTTGAATTTCAAATTTTTATTTCCAAGTTTGATGTTTTTGCAAATTTTAGAGGTTAATTGCATAAAAACCTTAATTTTTCATTTTGAGAAAATTAAGGTTGTGAAGTGTAATATTTTAAGTGCTTGTTTCAGATCTGATTTCTATTTCAAAATTGCAATTCAAATCTATCTCTTTATTCTAAAAATTTAGTGGTTAAATCATAAAACCCTAATTTTTAAGATTCTTCTATTTTTGACCTTTGACTGCAAATTTGATTGATCTAGACATTCTCCAAATCGGCTATTTTTTTGGATTCCACATTAAAATTATAATCTCTACCATCCCTGAAAATTTCAAAAAAAGTTGGTTAGACCGTGTGCTTTCCCAACACGGTCCTCGACTTTTTTCCCAAAATTTTGGGAGACAGAATTAACTATAACTTAGATCCAAGAAATCAGCGAACTTTATCAAATTTTACTCCCTCTAAGGTCGAACACAAATTCAAATTCAAATTTCAAATCTGCAATCCCAATTCTATTTTCCCTCCTTTATTCAATTTTCTATGCATGTATGGGGTGAACATTATTGTGGTTAAATGACATATGGGTTTCTTGTTTGATTATAAGTGCATATGGAGTTCCTATCTTATTTTGCTAATTTAATTTTGAGTTACATTAAAGATGTTCATGATGTTCCCTTTCATGCATATGATGATAGTTTAGTTCTCCCTTTCATTCATAGCTATGATTTACCTTCTCCCAAAATTGATCTCATTAATGAGGTCACATTGGTGCAAAAAGGGAATATGGACACTTCCTTCAAAGATATCCCTTCTAAAGATGAATTTTTGGAGAATTGTGTTCCTTCTACTCCTAAAAAGTACCTCCCTCATAAGGATTATTTGGTGCAAGGGGATGATATTAGTGATACCATACCTTCTTTCATGATCTTCCCTCTAAAGATGAAGCATTTATTACATATGATAGTCCTTTTTCTAATGAGTGTCTTGAACATAAAGATACCTTAGAACAAGAGGATGATCTTATTTTGCAGCATAATGTTCTCTCTCCCAAAAAACAAGAGCCTAACAAAAATCAAATCAATTCCATTCATGTTCCTACGAAACCAAAAATTCTTCCTGATTATCATGTTGTGCCTTACACATATACTAATGAGGTAGTTGATGAGAACATAAGTGAAGCATCATATGCTTTCTTAGTTCCTACAATCCTCTCTTCAATTCACTCAAATACCCCATCCCCTACCATATAATTTCCTAAAGAAGAACGCTTAGAGAATGATTGGGGGTCCTTAGATTTCACTCCTACCTTTTCTAGAAAGTCTAAGATGCCTGAATTTCACATTCCCAATTTTTCTCTTAAAACAAATCTTGAAATTGATTGGGCCTCTTTAAACTTCAATCCAATTCCCCCTAAGAATGAACCTTCTTTTGAACATACATGCAATGGAAAAATATTTGAATGTGAGCGACAAAGTTATGAGAAATCACACTTTCCTTTGTCCGCATCTTCTTTTCCATTGTCTTGTAAATCCACAACTTCTCATTCTAATTTTGAGTTACAACAAGAACATGTGTTGACCAATCTTCTAAATTCCAAATTCATATCTCCTCTTTGTCCTAAACGAAGAAGAAAACATAAAATACATTCTCAAACTTCTTATTTTTATAAATATCATCAAAACCATGGTCATTCTACTAATGAGTGTCAAGCTTTGAAAACATAAATACAACATTGCATTGATTCAGACATTTTAAAAATAACATTTGACAATGAATGGCATATTCATCATGATCATTTAAAGTAATATTCAAATTCCTATTATGTTGCTCCTCACTATGTGACATAGTTAGCCTACCTATTGGGGACTCTTTGTCATTCGTGGTGGTATAATTTTAGGTGCAATCATACCTAGTGAGCAACATGATAGCCTAATTATTCTTGCCTCTATGCTTGGGGGGAAAGAATATTCCTTTTCCTCTTTCTAAGGTTTCACTATTTTCTTTATGGAGTGCATTATTCATAAACTTGATGTCCTTTCTTGCATGGAGTTTCCCTTCATACGAGCGCATGTTTGTTCCATGCTTAGGATACTTTCCTTGATTGAAACGGTATGGCTATTATGAACAATATCTCCTTAGAAAACATTTGTGAACCTTATTCTTCTTTCTCTGTCTTTTAAAATTACCTCTTCTATTGCATTATTCATAAACTTGATTTCCTTTCTTACATGCAGTATTCCTTCATGTGAGCACATGTCTGTTCTGTGAGTGGGATATTTTCCTTGCTTGAAACGGTACGTCTATTATAAATAATCTTTATTTTGAGGACCTTTGTGAACCTTCTTCTTCTTTCTATCTCTTTGCAAATTCCCTCTTCTATCGCATTATTCATAAACTTGATGTCCTTTCTTACATGGAGCATTCCTTCGTGCGAGCACATGTTTGTTCTATGAGTGGGATATTCTCCTTGCTTGAAATGGTATGTCTACTATGCATTCTCTCTATTTAGAGGACTTTTTTGAAACTCCTTCTTCTTCTTTCTCTCTCTTTGAAAATTACCTCTTCTATTGTGTTATTCATAGCTTGATGTCCTTTCTTGAATGCAGTTATCCTTCATGCGAGCACATGTTTGTTCCTTGGTTAGGATGTATTCCTTGCTTGAAACGATACACCTTTTATGAGTAATACTTCTCTAGAAGTTGTGTAATTCTTCTCATTGTCCTACACTTGGGGGGAAATGATCTCTCTCCTTCTCTCTTTCTCTAAGGATCCATCTTTCCCTATTGTGTGGATGGTGTGAGATTTGTTACATGATGTCATTCCTTGTGCGAAATTGTTGGTTGTTTTCTCAAGGATTCTCTCTTATACAAGAGGTGTCAGTCCTTGACTACAACCTATTTTCACACTTGTTAATGTACATATATGATAAATTCACCCATCCCTCTTGGGGCTAAACATGAGTCATCCTTCATCAAGAATCCCTTTCACCTAGAAATAGGAGGAAGGATTGCATTCTTGTTCTCTTCTACGCTTCGTTTTAGAAGATGTTATATTTGTCTAAGACAACTCCTCTTGGGGGTAGATGTCTTTTGAACAAAGATGTCTTCTCCTGCAAGGATCACATTTACACTTACATCAAGATATCTCTTTTCAACTATCTTATCCTTGCTTGAAGATTATTCTCTCTCTTGCTTGGATTTATTATTTTTGCATAGCGGATATCTTCTTTTTGATGAAGGTAGGTATCCTTGTTCTACTTTTCTTAAGATATTAACATCAACCTATTTTGACATCTTAAGGGGGGGGCACCCACACTGCTCCTTTGTACTATACTTCTCTCAGGAATTGTGATGTAGATCCCTCTTTGTATCTTGTCAAACACTTTAGGATGTAGGACACTGACCCCTCAAAACACCAATAAGATCCTACAAAGCAAGGCTCTACAATCTTAGTTCCAACTTCTCATTTCACTCCAAGATTCATACTACTCAAATTGGGTAACTTGCTCCATTATGCATCATGAAGCCTCCTAAGAGTTCTGACCTTCACAACACCTATTTTGGATCATACAATACTCACATGGACTAGACCAAATATTGGTTTCAAGGATTTAACCCAATTCCCTATGACATCTTCACAATTAGGCCTATTTGCTTGTAGCCCTTGGAGACGGGTAATGGGACCTTAAGTCCAAACGTTTCCAAAAACCCTTGAAAAAAAATCATTGATTCAAATACCCTTTATGGTCTTACACAATCCCCCAAGAGGAGAAGTCAAGATCTAACAAGGAAAGGTCTGAACCCGGTGATGACCAACTGTCCTAAAGGGCTAATTAGGCCTCCATTTGTGAAGCAACTATATCAAAATGGACACACCTTACAACCACAACCCCATGAGAATGTTGGGAACCATAAACCATTATATATTCTATGGTTGCATGCCTAGAATCATCACCAATTGTCTTCTAGGGTAACTATTGCAGTCTTAGGGCTAGGTAGCCACATAAAGATGTCTACCTAGAGCCTGATCAAACACACATATCCCTTTCTCCTTCTGCAAAATTATTTTGGAATAATATATTACATAGGCCAAAATTTCAGTCCACCCACTTCCATTTAATTTAGATGGACAGGTTGCAAGTTATGGCCATGGAAAGGCAAAACCCTAGGTAAACCCTAGTTTTCTGGGTACCTACAACAAAACTTGGATATTTGGAGAAAAATAAATGATAAAGACCTAAAATAAAGAAAAAATAATTGGTAACTCACCTCAATAACAAAATAACAACATTGGGGATTGGTCCCAATCCGTACAACTCCGTACCTCATGCCAAAACTTCACATTTGTAGGAAAAACTCATAATTTCTTATTGTTTGCAATCATAAAATCTTTCTTCGTACAATCTAACCTTGGGAAATTTTTCCTCAAGATGTTTATACCCATATAAAACTATTATCAACCAAAAAAAAGAGGTTAGATCTATTGGAGGAGTTAGACCAACAAGAATTCAAAAATTTGCACAAAAGTTGCTCATGACAACTTTTGACAAAGTTGTCAAAAATGTCATTTCTTGCACCCAAATGACTTGGGTCAAGACTAACACCTCTAAACACCCTAGAAGCACATAAAACAACTAAAACCACTAGGACAAAACATATCCTAATCATACTTATTCCCCTTTGGTCCAAAAGTCCTAATTGGCTTATCAAGATGCCAAAATAGGAGTTTGGATCCTAAGATGGGGTCCTTTATTACAAACACAAAATGCATGATTGAAACACAACGAAAACATCCTAAGACATGTTTAAGGTCTTATCCTTCCTCCTTTGAGCCTGAATGATCATGTTGAAGGGGTGCCCCTGCACCATACTCCTCAGAAGAAGAAATCTCAAGTCCACTTGAGATGAGAGTTTGCAGGTATGCACTATGATTTTTAATTTGTTGTTTTGTCATCCAGACTGCTTCAGAATCTGGTTGTCCCTACCAGGCCACCAAATACTCCATATATACTTTGTTCCTTTTCCTCTTTTCAACTTTGGTGTCCAAAACTTTATGCAACTTTGGTGGTTCATGTTTGGGAATGTCATCATCTGCTACAACCTGAATTGTTTCTTCTCCTGCATCAACACTGCATTTGTAAAGAGTTACATCACATACATTAAAAATGGGTGACAAACCAAGATCAGGTGGGAGTTGGAGTTCATAAGCATTTTGTCCATATTTTTTCAAGAATTGACAGGGTCCAATCTTTCTCTACATAAGCTTTGTATATTTGCCTTTTGGAAGTCTTTCCTTCTTCAAGTGGACCCACACCAAGTCTCCCACATCAAAATGGACATCCCTCTTCTTCTTATCAGCATGAGCCTTATACCTTTCTTCAGATTGCTGGAGGTGAGATTTAACTTGGTCATGTATCTCCTTTATGGTGGTGGCAAAGGTTTCTCCATCTGCACTAATGGCTTCTCCTTGAGGTAGTTCCATTAACTCCAACACACCCCTTGGGTGGATGCCATACACAACCTAGAAAGGTAACTTACCAGTGCTTCTATTTATTGTATCATTATAAGAGAACTCTTCCTGAGACAATATGGTATCCCACTTCTCTCCATATTGCCTAGTCAAACATCTTAGCAGATTTCCCAATGATCTGTTTACAACTTTAGTTTGGCCATCTGTTTGGGGATGGTAGGCTAAGGAGAATGCCAGATTTGTGCCAAGATTCTTCCAAAGAGTCCTCCAGAAGTGTCCAATAAATTTCACATCCCTATTAGAGACTATGGTCAAAGGCAAACCATGTATTCAAACAATTTCTTTGAAAAATAAATCTGCAACATGAGAAGCATCACAAGTGGTTTTACATGGCAAGAAATGTGCCATTTTACTAAACCTATCCACCACTACAAAAAAACTATCATAACCTTTTCTTGTCCTAGGTAATCTTAAAACAAAATCCATACTTATACTTTCCCATGGTCTTGAAGGAATGGGTAAAGGCTAGTATAAGCCTGCATTGGTTGAATTCCCCTTTGCTTTTTGGTATATCACACATGTCTCCACAAATCTCCTAACATATGTCTGCAATTTGGGCTAAAAGTAGTGCCTCTTCACCAAGTCTAGTGTCTCGTCAAGGCCAAAATGGCCTACCATTGCTCCATAGTGCTTCTCCCTGATTATGTTTAGTCTCATAGAGCACTTGGGTATGCACAAATGTGCACCCTTAAACAACAATCCATCTTGTATCAGAAATTCAGAGAAATCAACATGAAACCGCTCATCAAAAGATGCACATACCTGGTAGATCTCTCCAAAGTCTTCATCATCCTCATACATGGCCTTCAAGGAGTCTATTCCAACACTCTCCAATTGAATCTGATTTGTGGTTAATACTCTTCTGCTCAAAGCATCTGCCACCTTATTCTTGACCCCTTTCTTATGCTTAAGAGTGAAAGTGAAGGCTTGTAGGGTCTCTGCCCACTTCATATGCCTATGGTTCAACTTTTCCTAGCTATTTATGAAACTAAGGGCCTGATTGTTTATGAAAACTATGAAATCCTTGGTAGCAAGTAGTGTCTCCACTTTTTCAAGGATTGCACTAGAGTATACATCTCTAGGTCATAGGATGAGTACATCCTCTTTACCTCATTTAATTTCTTATTGAAGAAGGCAATGGGCCTTCCTTCTTGACTAAGCATTGGCCCAATAGCCATGTGACTGGCATCACATTCCACTTGGAAGATTTGTTGAAATCAGGTAGGGCAAGGACTGGCTGCTCTGCAACTTTCTTCTTCAATGTTTCAAAGGAGTATCTGCCTCTTTAGTCCAATTGAACTTGCACTTTTGTCCTCCCTTTATGGTGTCAAGCATTGGAGCACAAATATGGCTAAATCCCTATATAAATTTTCTATAGAATGTGGCTAAACCATGGAAGCTTCTAACATCATTCATTGTTCTAGGTTTAGGCCAAGACAATATAGCACTCACCTTTTCTTGATCCATTTTCAACTCACCATATGAGATTACAAATCCCAAGTAGATGATCTCTTCCTACATAAACAAACACTTTTCCAAATTGATCAATAATTTCTCTTCATGCAATCTCCTTAGGACTAGGTCTACATGTTTTAGGTGCACTTCTTTGGTTTGACTAAAAATTAGAATGTCATCTAGGTAGAATATGACAAACTTTCCTATGAAATCCCTCAAAATTTCATTCATTAACCTCATAAATGTACTTGGTGCATTATATAAGCCAAAGGGCATGACCTTCCACTCATACAACCCCTCATTTGTTTTAAATGCAGTCTTCCACTCATCTCTCGGCCTTATCCTAATCTTATGGTACCCACTTTTCAAGTCAATTTTTGTAAAATATCTAGCACCCCCCAAGCAATCTAACAAGTCCTCAATCCTAGGCATTGGAAATATATACGTGATAGTAATTTTTTTTATAGCCCTTGAGTCTGTACAAATTCTCCAAGTACCTTCCTTTTTGGGTGCCAAGACTGCAGGGACTGCACATGGGCTCAAAATTTTGTCAATCAGTCCGGACTCCAATAGTTCTTCAATATGTTTTGCCATCTGAACATTCTAATGCAGGGTGAGATTGTATGTTGCTTTGTTAGGCAGGGTGGATCCAGGTATAAGGTCTATGCAATGATTTATATCCCTCATAGGAGGTAGTGTCCTTGGCATGCCATCAGAGATGACACATTTGTACTTGTGTAGTAATTGTTGTGCTGCAGGGTCAACCAACCTCAATCTGTCTCCTTTCTTGTCTTCAAACTTCTCCACCTTTGTCACTTTGGGACTAGGAATAAGAGCATAACAAATAATGCCTTCATCTACTATCTTCTTCATGAATTGCTTTCCTCCTACCACCAACACCTTGGCCTCCTTTGCTCTTGTTTCCTCCTCACTCTCCATCAAAGGTAACAACTCTATCACCTTACCATCTTTGGTGATTGAATATGTGTTCATAGAACCATCATGTTATGCCTTTAAATCAAATTGCCATGGTCTCCCAAATAGGAGATGGCAAGCATCCATATTTGTAATGTCAAACAACAACCTATCCTTATAGGCTCCAATTTAGAAGTCTACCCAAGCCTGCTCTTCCACAACAACTTGCTGACCTTGGGTGAGCCATGAGACCTTGTAGGGGTAAGGGTGAGGTAGTCTTCTCAATTTTAGCTTCTCCAACATTTCTAGAGACACAAAGTTTTCAGTTGATCTGGAATCTATTAGAACCTTGCATACCTTTCCACCCAATTTGCAAGTGGTCTTGAATAGAGACTTTCTCTGTGGGGGTTATTTGTCGGCCATCTTCATGGTAGTTACTTCTCTTCTGATCATCAAAGCTTCACCTCTTTTAGGGTAACCATAGCTATTGGGGGTATTGACACTTTGGTATGTGTAGACACTCAAAATTGTCATGTCTAATTAAATAAATATTTTATTTATTTAATTATCTAAGCCTAATTCTTCTATTAATTAAATAAATTTTTATTTATTTAATTAATTCATTTATCTTCTTCTAGCCTTATTTCTCATTTAAATAAATACATTTATTTATTTAAATTACCCCTTTCCTAAATTAAATAAATATTTTATTTATTTAATTGTCCTACTTCTTCTATTAATTAAATAAATCTTTATTTATTTAATTAATTCATTATCCTTTTCTACACATGACACATGTCATTCATCTCTTAATTCATACACTACCTACCTCTTTCATTATTTTGGTATTTCTTATACCTACCCTCTAATCCTAGCCGACCTCTCTTTTTACACCTCTCAATCTTAACCCTCCATTTCTTATTGTGTCTTCTATTTAAGGAGATGCTTTCTTCATTGTCAAACCCTAATCCCCAATGAGACATGCCTAACTACTTGATCAATTGACTAGACTACAATTCCACTTGCAACCACATTTCGTTCTTTGTTGAGCTCTTGTGCATACAAAAATCTGAGAGCAAGTATATCAAGCAAGATCAATGGAGATAGGAAGAATGGAGATCAAAACCCTATTGGACATGTGATGGTATAATCTTTGTGATTTTGAGTTATTTGCATTGTCTTAGGTTATCTTCATATGTTATGGTGGATCTTTGTTCATTGTTAGGCTAGGGTTTAGTGGTTGAATCCATTTTAGTCTTTCAATATTGTTGTTTATTGTTGTCCATTTTCACCATATACATTTTGGCATGCCCGGTGGAACTCTTGTCCCTTTGCATTTAACACTTTTGTTGCAGATTTCGCATTTTTGAAGTTGCAGATCGGACGATTTCGACGATATTTTAGGTTTTTTCCGCGTCTGCGAGTGCTCGGATCGCGTTTTTGTATTTCAGAGGCGTCTGCGATATCTTGGATCGCGTCTGTGTTTCTGTCATTTTCTATTTTTACAGGTTTTCGAAAGATGCGTCTGTGATTCCGAATCGCGTCTGCGCATCATCTTATCGCGTCTGTAGCCGAAAGAAGCGTCTGTACTCTATGACCGCGTCTGTGCATCATAGAATCGCGTCTGTGTCGGACAAACACATTTGTGTCTGGTATAACAGCGTCTGTGCATTCTGTTTTGCAAATTTTTCAAGTTTTTCAATTCGGGTTGTTGGATTTTGTATTTAGGGTTTCAGATCTGGTTTACTTTCGGCTAACTTTGGCAGATCTAGCTAACCTGATTTGTACAGCTTGCTTTGGAGACAAATACGTTTTTGTTGAAGGCCCCTTTTCACAAAGTCTTTTGGGTTTTCTAAAATTTACCTAACTTGTGTGCTTGCAGGAAGGGGTTATCATTTGAAACAACCCAAACTACTAACAATTTTGTTGCAGGGCCTTAGCTAGGGTTTTGTAATTTTTATTGTGTGCCTTGTTTCATAGCTTAGCAAACACTTCAATTGGTGCACTAAAATTGAATCATTGTCTTTTGTGTCTTGAGCAATAGGCTCTTTTTGTTTATTCCTTAGAGGGCCTATCTTCCCGTTTGGTCATTAGGACTACTAGTGAGAAGAGAACGACCCAAGTGGTAGCAAAAGAAAAGCCATCTTCTTCCAAGCCACTATAATCAAATGTATTCATGGTGAAAACTATGAATAACGTGTGCTGATTAGTTCATACCGACACTATGTCTCCCCATAAACCCGTTTGATCAAATTTATTTGATCATTTGTAGGGCGTAACCCCTACCGGCTGGGAGCCTTCTGTATTTACAGAGCTGAAAGTGCCGCATGTATGGCCACATGAGCGGATGCCCTTACTAGCACCATTTTGTTTTAGAGGCCCAAATCCTTCTAGTTGTTGAGGCAGGAGGTCGGACCTCTGGTAGCGGCCCACACACATACGGTTCTTAGTAGAGATACAAAGTTCGCCATGGGGAGTTTTCATGGGGACTGATGCTTGGCTGACCCGAGAAGTGAGTGCCGAGGGTGGAGCCAGTGAGGTCAAGCATCTAAGTATCCGCTCTGAATAGCGTAGCCTCGGGGGTAAAGCCCCATGTGGGATCAACAACTATTGTCTTGGCCAGCCATAAGAATTGTGCTTGACTTATGATAAACATTCAAACAATCAAGACCAAACAGCAAAACATTGTGTCTTTTGTGTCTTCAAGTGTATGCAAAAACTTTTTACATCAAACAACACACTTTCTTGGAGTCATTTTGGAGTCTAAACACTAGCAAACATTGAGTCATCAGCACTGTGTCCTCTTGTCATGAAAAACAGTTGAACAATCAGATTTGGTCACAGCAAAACAACTTCACAGATAGGAAAGATTGCACGAAGGTTACAGAAACGCGTCTGTGTCTGTTCAAACCGCGTCTGTGTCGGATAAACGCGTCTGTGAAGTACAGAATAGCATCTGTGTTTTTATCAGCATCTGTGTCGAACAGAGACACGTCTATGTCTGGGAATCGCGTCTGTGAAGTATACAGGCGCGTCTGTGTCCACAATTGCAAAAAAACTGTTACAGTCCCGGCAAACATCAACAGGAAAACCTCAGAATCACGTCTGCGTTAAACAGAGTAGCGTCTGTGTCTTGAAACCGCGTCTGTGAAGTATACAGAGGTGTCTGTGTCAGGATTTGGAAATTTTAACAGTCAAACAAACAAAGAAATCAGTTTCGGCATACTTGAGCTTCCTAGGTTGTCTCTTCAGATTTCATCTAGCATTCAACCTGTTCTAAGGTCTCACATAGTCCATCATTGCTTCACATCTCATTTTACATTCATACTTGTCTAAACTTGAGTCAAAAGGTCACTTGCTTGTCCTCATCATACTTTGTCAACACACTACATACTACTACACTTTGCTAAGTGGTCCCTCATCAAGGTTTCTTACCTTTGGGTCTCATTTGGTCTTACTTAGAGTCAAGGTCAGCTTACCTCATCAAGAGAAACTATCCTCTCTTTGGAAGTCACACCTACTCTACTACATACATACTTGGTCTTACACTTTGGACATTGCAAGTACACCTAAGATTCATTTACACTCCATACAACTCTTGGCCTTCCATACTCTTTTCATTTTTCGTCTAGTCTCTCACATATTGCCTAACACCTAGTTCATGGTTGAAACCCGTCTTCAAAAATCTAGGAGAATAGTCAAAGAAGCTCAAGAATCCGCAAACATGAGTTCTTATGAGTATGACAATGATGTCTTCTACAATCCTGAGCACACTACATTACCAGACATGAATGTTTATAGACACAATCCAAATGTGGAAAGCGCAAACACTATACACAACGCTACACATAATGACAATGTTGACAACTCTTCAATACTTTCAGCAGACATACAAGAATCCATAATGGATCCTCAATTCAATAGATTGGTTGAAGAGATAATGAGGAGAGATCGTCAATACTTTTGAAACATGATGGCACAAAGTGGCACCAAAATACCACATGATTTTGACTTATCTCAACTTATGGAAAGCAGACCTTCACAGCAAACTCAACCTAATAGTGGAGGACCAAATAATATAATGCCGAAGTCACCATCAGTTTTGCTTCAGAAACCAGCGATCCCACATACACAAGCTCAAACATATGATACTTACATTCAAAGACCATCATGGAGGCCTTATGCTCAAACACATGCTCAAGATATGGGTCAACCAAGACAAATGGATACTCAAGGATTTCCTCAAAATTTTGACACAAGGAGACCTCATGCCAAAATTGGGGGCAACACAATGGAAAATGAAAGGCCTATTGAATATGGTTTATATACACAAAACAGATATGGGGTCCCTCAACAAGAAGTTATGCCAAGTGCTCCATACATGTCTCAACAATATAGACCTCCATATGGACATGTCTACGATCAGTATCAACCATACATGCAACAAGCTCCTCCTCAAATGGGTGTTTCAAACATGGGGTATGCTACAAGAAATCCATCTCCTCTCAAAAATAATTTGGAGCAACAAATTAGAGATCTACAAAAGAAAGTGGAAGACATGGGCACATCAAAACCCACATATACTATGAGAGATATATGCCCTTATCCCTTTGATAAGAGCATTCCAATGCCTCCGTTTCCTCCGCACTTTGTAACACCAAAATTCAACAAATATAGAGGGAGAGGAGACCCCAAGGCACATATAAGACAATTCTTCACAGCTTGCATTGAGGTAGCAGTAGAAGAAACATACTTGATGAGGTTGTTCCCATAGAGCTTAGGAGATCAAGCTATGGAATGGTTTTCTCAATTACCTCCCGGTATTAAGTCATGGGGCGACTTAGCAGAGGCATTCATTCAGCATTTTTCTTACAATATAGAAACAGATGTCTCAGTTACTACCTTGTGCAATACGAAACAAAAGGAAGGAGAATCTTTCGCAACATTTTTACAGAGATGGAGAAATTTAGCTAGCAGATGCTCTTGCGAAATTCCGCAAAAACAAATGGTGGAGATGTTCACACAAAATGTTAACAAGGCTATTGGCTATGATCTCAGAAAAGCTTGTTTGTCTACATTCAAGGATGTCATTGAAAAGGGCCTAGAAACAGAAAAGGTCTTAATTGAACAAGGAGTTATCAAGCTATTCAAAGAAAACAAAGAGGACTTCAAAGGAAAGGACAAACCAAAATTTTGGAACAAGAACAAGAACACGGTTAATGATGGTGTTGTTGATGCCAATACAGTGAGACCAAAGTTCGTCTTTTCTGGATCAAATTCTACCAACAATCAAGTGAATAATCAAACGGCTGCTAAACCACGAAGGAAGTACACTCCATTGGGAGAACCACTTGAATCAGTATTCAAAAAGCTTGTAGCAAACAAAGTGATCACAGTCCCAGATTTTCCTCCATATGAACCAAAGGTAAAACCGAATTGGTGGAATGATGATGAGTACTGCGAATTTCATAAGAGCAAGGGTCACAAGACAAGTAATTGCCATCGATTGAAAAACATTGTACAAGATCTCATTGACAGAGGAGATATAGAGATTGAGGGACATTCATCTAACCAAGAACATGAGGTGTTTAAGGAACCATTCCCAAAACATGACAAAGGAAAAGGCAAAGTCACAGATGATCAAGCCAATTACACCAGAGCATCTTACAATTATGATTCTACCATCAATCACATCTCAATGGACAATCATATCTCTACCATTACTATCAAAAATAAAAATCTTGAGAATCCTCCTCAGCGACCTAAAATTGTCCTAAAAGGTGTGGGATCTTCGTCCGCATCTACCTCTGAATGTCATGTTACAACCCGTCGAGGTAAGATCACATTGCCAGGTACCTCTACTAAGAATACCAATCTTCCGTCAACTAAGCCTGAGTACGACCTTGTAGAGCAATTAGGGAAAACACCCGCACTCATCTCTATTCTTGAGCTCTTATGTATATCTCCTGCGCATAAAGCTATCCTTGATAAAACCTTGAGAGATACTGCTGTCCCTACTGATCTGAACGTGGACCAGTTTCAAGCCATGGTGGGATATTTATCCGTTCCACACTCCCTCACATTCACAGAAGCCGATGACGCCTCCTTAAGTCAGCCTCATAATGCACCTCTACATATTGAAGCCTTCATACATAAACACCGAATAAAACGAGTCCTGATAGATGGAGGAGCAGGTCTTAATATTTGTACATTGAGCACCATCAGACAATTGGGATATTCTGACAAAGCTGTAAATTCTACAAACCAAATCACTATTAAGGCTTATGATGATGAAGAGCATTCGTCCAAGGGCACGGTCATCTTACCACTAAGAATAGGGCCAGTCACAAAGGATGTGGTTTGTCAAGTCCTGGATCTAGACCTCACGTATAACATATTGCTAGGACGTCCGTGGATTCATGAAATGAGGGCAGTCCCATCAACATACCATCAATGCATTAAGTTTCCTCATAATGGAGTCGAGGTAACGGTCAATGGTGATCCAAATCCATTTATATATTGCAATAACTTGAGATCACATACTGAGACTATCATTCCCAGCAATCGTGAAGCTACTCCTTCTTCAGCATATATTGATCCTGAGTCATTAAAGCCTTCGACATCCAAACAAGGTGAACTTAGAGCCAAGTTTCAAGACAAAGGCATGGGAGAATACACTTTGAATCAAACAATGTTCTTGCGACAAGTCATGAACTCCCCCAAGGAATATGGGAGGCCACATCCTAATAAGCAAATCTCCATCATGCTACTCAAATGGGATCCTACCGTCTTTCAAAAATGGGGTGAATTAGAGGAAGAAGATTTATATAAAATGCTATATAAGGATGCTGAGGAGGATACACATGATCAAATTATAATACCCTGTGAGAACTATGGCAAAGGTTTCAAAATTCTACAAAGATTTGGGTATGATGGAAAAAGTCCTCTCGGACTACGCAAAGAAGGTGTCATGGAGCCTTTACAACCTGAGCTAACTACAAGAAGGGAACGCTCCAAGGGGCTTGGTTTTCTAAATCCCAAGATTCACAATAAAAGAGCAAAACAGATATGGCAAGTCAAAGTGGCTGAAGTTCAACAAGAAGATGACTATTCTACAGATTCCAATGAATGGGAATGGGGTTCAGACAAATCCTCCAGCGACTATGAGCTCAACGAGACATTTAGAGGGCCAGATGAACCTATAGAGGAGGAGGAGTTTTACAAGAAATTCAGAGTTGGTCAAGAATCGACCCATAAGGATCCCGCACAAGCTTTGTTTCAAGGCCCTAGGTCAGGATCACATAGGATGAGGACACCTGTCCCTGAGGGTGCTACTAGTGATGATAATTTGGACTCACTCACGATCGAAACTGATGAGGAGAGTGCCATTGACGACCTCGATGACTATCTTGACATACCTGAATATAACCACATTTTCACTATTAGCCTTGCGAACTCTAAAAACACTAAAGACCTTCCCCTCGTTCACCCCCAACTCATTGACTGGGATCAGGATGGACCAGCACAGCTTGATACATTTCAAAATGAAGAAGCTATAGTCGATTATCTTGGCATTTGCGATGATCTCCCTCTTGGAGACCATAAAGCAGGATATGCCATAGAGCTTAATAACATGGCATACTTTGGTGAGGGTGTCGGGCCTTCTAGTCGCAAAAATGTGAAAATAAAAACAAAACAAGGGTCTTATGGCGAAAACCACACTGTGGCGCTATCTGACTCTGAAAAAGTAAAAAGAAAGGACGTATCTAAGGGTGAAAACCTCTTTGAGGCGCCCGAAGATGGAAGGCTTGACATTCTCCTAGCATCATACGAGGAAAAATCATCCATGTTGGTAGAAGAGACTATAAAGACAAACATTGGTACAACAGAGGTTCCACATAACATATTTTTGGCTCAATCATTGACAGAGGCCGAGAAAGCAAGGTTCGTAAGTTTCTTTAAGGAACGACAAGTCAACTTCGCATGGTCTTATGCTGATATGCCTGGACTAGACCCCGATTTAGTAATGCATCATTTAACAGTTAAACCGGGGGCAAAACCAGTAAAACAGAAATTGAGGAAAATGCATCCACAAGTGGCATTATTAGTCAAAGCAGAGCTGGAGAAATTACTGGATGTCGGATTCATACGCCCAATTGATTATCCTGAATGGATTTCCAACTTAGTACCTATTAGCAAACCAGATCGCAGCATCCGAATATGTACAGACTTCAGAGATATCAACAAGGCTTGTCCAAAGGACGATTTCCCATTACCAAACATTGATTTAATTGTTGATCTCACAGCAGGCCATGAGATGTTATCTTTAATGGACGGATTCTCGGGATATAATCAGATCAGGATTGCACCTGAAGATCAACATAAAACATCATTTACTTGTCCATGGGGAACCTTCTGCTGGAATGTCATGCCCTTTGGGCTGAAAAATGCAGGCGCCACGTATCAACGAGCTATGACTACTATCTTCCATGATCTCATGCATGTAACGGTGGAAGATTATGTTGACAACCTTTTGGTTAAATCAATAGATAGAAATACACACTTGGACATACTTTCAGTTGCTTTTGATAGGCTGGAAAAATACAAGGTAAGATTAAACCCAAAGAAATGTGTCTTTGGAGTAACCTCCGGGAAGCTCCTAGGATTCATTGTGTCTAAAAGAGGAATAGAAGCTGATCCAGCAAAAGTCAAGGCTATCTTGGACATGCTGCCACCCAAGAATATCAGTCAACTTCGGTCTTTACAAGGGAGACTCCAGTCCATACGAAGATTCATAGCACAACTTGCAGATAAGTGCAATCCTTTCCAGCACCTGCTACACAAAAATATCAAGTTCAAATGGGATGAGAACTGTCAACAGGCTTTTCAGGCACTCAAAGACTATCTTTTGAACCCGCCAGTTTTGATGCCACCAATTCTGGATCAACCATTGCTACTTTACATATCAGCTACTCCAACAGCACTGGGGGCACTCCTAGCACAGCAAATACCTGACGGCAAGGAAAAGGCAGTCTACTATATCAGTCGCACATTGGTGGGATATGAGCTGAGTTACACACCAATTGAGCATGCATGTCTCATTGTGGTCTTTGCTTCACAAAAATTACGACATTATATGCTCACTCACAAGACTAAGTTGATTGCCAGAATTGATCCACTAAAATATCTTCTCAACAAAGCTACACTTACTGGGCGACTGGCCAAGTGGGTAATGATCTTGAGTGAATTCGACATTGAATACGTGGACAGAAAAGCCATAAAAGGACAAGCCATCGCAGATCAACTGATAGATGCTCCCATGATAGATGATGTTCCTCTACAGTCAGAATTTCCAGATGAGTCCATTCTAACAATATCACCTGCAAAGCCATGGCAACTATACTTTGATGGCTCATACACACAGCATGGAGCAGGAGCGGGTATACTCTTTATAACTCCCCAAGGAGATTCTATACCAAAGTCATACCGCTTATCATTTCCTTGCACCAACAATATAGCGGAATACGAGGCATTAACAACTGGGCTAAGAATTGCAGTTCAGTGGACGATCCAAGAACTTCGTGTTTTTGGGGATTCTCAACTTGTCATCCGTCAAGCAACTGATGATTATCAAACAAAAGATGAAAAGCTAATGCCTTACAAACAACTGGTAGATGATCTGAAATAGCACTTTGCAAAGATAGAGTTTGAGCAGATACCAAGAGAACAGAATCGCGCTGCTGATGCCATGGCTACAATTGCTTCGCTCATTGATCTACCGCAAAATGAGACCTGCTATGAGTTCCTGGTTGATAACCTGCTGATTCCGTCATATGAGATCACTCCTACGGAAATGATATGTGTTGTTGGTCCTGAATCCCAGTTATATGGTTCCATATTCACATACCTTCGCGACAATATCTTACCTCCCGATCTATCGAACAACCAACGCCGCACTTTCATTCGCCAATCCTCCCGATACGTTATCTTAGCTGATATCTTATACCGACGAGGTCTAGATGGCACCCTTCTTCGATGTTTAGAGAGTGACGAAGCTCAGATTGCGTTACGAGAAGTGCATGAAGGGATATGTGGTCCGCATACTAGTGGTCCTACCTTGGCCAAGAAACTCATCAGGACTGGATACTACTGGCCTACTATGGAAAAAGATGCATATCAGTTTGTCAAGAAGTGCAAGCAGTGTCAAATTCATGGAGACCTTATACATGCACCAGCACAAGAACTACAACCACTTGCATCTCCTTGGCCCTTTTGTCAATGGGGACTCGATCTCATAGGCAAGATTCACCCTCCTTCTTCCAATGGACATAAATTCATTATCACAGCCACAGAGTATTTCACAAAGTGGATTGAAGCCGTGCCTCTCACGCAAGTTACTGGGAAACAAATTGCTACTTTCATTCTGAACTACATCATTTGCCGATACGGGATTCCTACTTCCATTATTACCGATAACGGGCGTCCTTTCAAGAACCAGGATGTTCGTGAACTCTGTGAGCGCTTCCATATCTCTCACCGTTTCTCCACACCATACTACCCCCAAGGTAATGGCCAAGCTGAGGCGTCTAACAAAACAATTCTCAAAATACTTAAAAAGACAGTCGACGACGCTGGCCGTAACTGGCATGTCCAACTCAATCCCGCACTTTGGGCCTATCGTACCAGTGTCCGCACACCTACAGGAGCTACACCATACCCACTTGTCTACGGCGCTGAAGCCATCTTGCCTATTGAGGTCGAGCTACCTTCTTTACGGGTCTCCTTGAGAAACATAATCAACGATGAAGACTACAGGGTCTCCCGCTTACAAGAACTAGAACTGCTGGAGGAACGACAACACACTGCTTTTAATCATCTCAAGGCTTACCAACAACGAATGAGTCGCAGTTACAATCACAAGGTCAAGCCTCGCACATTTGAGGTAGGTGACTTAGTCCTCAGAGAGAACCCCAAAAATCAGCAAGATAGAGATAAGAAGGGCAAGTTCGAACCAAATTGGCTTGGTCCTTACATCATCACAGCAGCATATGGATCTGGGGCATATCAGCTTTCAACTACAGAAGGGGAATCTTTGGAGGATCCTATCAATAGCATGCACCTTTGCAGGTTCTACACATAGCTCTTTTTGACTATCCTAATGCAAAAAATACAAAAAAATCAAAAAAGTTCAAAAATACAAAAAATTATAAAACAAAAAAAAATCGTCACTTGGTGAAAACCTGGCAAACAGGCGCCTTGTGACAACAAAAAAATTGAAAAATAAAAAAAAGTAAAGAGAAATAATTTCGTCCAACGGTGAAAACCACTTCGGTGGTGCCCTGGGCAAGTACCATGGTGAAAACTGGGTCACCAGCGCCATGCGTAGGGACTTTGCTCCTCCCTCCTTCAGGATTCTCTTTCATCCTTTCACTTTGCACACACTCACAACCTATTCACTCACAATAAACTTACCCATTCCCATCATGGCTTGTTATTGATCTACCCAAGATTGGTTAGCCATTCATAATAACCCTCCCTTTTCACTCCCTTTTCCATCCATAATAAATCAGATCCTATCTATGACTACGGCTAATTCCTACGTCTAGTAATGGGTATGGAACTAAGAACAGCACATGTTTCGAGGAGTACAGTTTCTTCCAGTTTCCTTCAAGTCTATTCGCGCGCAATCCGCAATAAAGCAACATCTGCATCGCCAGTCCGCAATAAATCCATCTTCTCCGCAATAAGGTATCAGTTTCATGGATTCAGTCCGTTTCAGATGAGACACAACAGCAACAATGAGCTTCAACAAAATCAAATCTTTCAACAGACTCAGACAACATATGGTTCAGTGCTATCTATCCTTTTTGTGAAAGTGAACATTGTGACCACAATCGAATAAGACTTAAACAAGTGACAAGAGACACTAAACTTGAGGACTACAGTGGATGTTGGTGTCGAGTCTTAGTTTTCTTTTGATTTTATCTTTTTGGTGACATGTCTTTTAGCTTTTCCAGGATGTCTTTGACTAGAGATTCTATCTCCAGGATGTCTTTGACTAGAAAGGCGAGGATGAGGTATCGTCACCTATTTGCATTTGCTGTCTGTGGATTGTCTTTTAGTAATGCTATGACTTGTCCAAGGATATGAGGACACTGTGGGTCTAGTATGAACTGGGACATTCCTTGTTTGTGACTGTCTTATCTCCATGCAAACAGGTACAATGACTTTCTGGGCCGAACAACTGCCTCGATTGTCATAACCTATTTTGCCATAATAAAGCTCAATGATGATAACGCACAAGAAGCTCTTTCACGTTCATATCTTCTGTCTTCCATCCCCCTTTCTTGATTGACTTCCATTGTCCTTCTCGAGTCTGCGTAGCCCGCTATCACATGACTGAGTATAATGACACACCAAAAACATTTGCATTTCATATAGTTACACCTACATCACCACATATAAGCATTTCATACATACATATAGATATCATAAATGCATCACATCCTGCATATAACACATGTTAGCACATCTCACATTTTCATTATGTAAATAATCATTTGCATTATTATATTCATTTGCATTACATACATTCACATTTGCATCATGCATACACATATACAACATAAAAGAACAAAAATATATTGCATTGCATCATATAAGCATCCATATCATAAAACATGTATTACACAAGAACATCTCATCACATAGGTACACATGCATATAGCTGCCGCAAAAAATGGTGACTCATCTCATATATAATCAAAAAGTGTCATGATACAATGATGTCAAAAGAATCATATGGCTACAAAAGAATCACCCGCAGGTGTCTACAATACAACAATAATACATATACTGATACAATGGGAGCCCACTATAGCTATGAGGAACTCCCTCCCTCAGAGCCGCCTGGCCTCGACGGAGTCTGAGCTGTAGATGGACCCGCCCTGGATCCCCCTGTCTCTCTGGTGGTGGTGGAGGCCCCATGACCCCACCGCTGCATGCCTGTCTCCTGCGGCTCCCTCCCGTAGCCGTCGCTATGCGCGACGATCTATGGAAGCTCCTAGCCCGCTGATCTGCTGGCACGGCTGCATAGTATAGATCCCTCCAGTAGGCGATCTCCTCTCCGGCTCGCAGAACATATGCGTAGCCTGCCCCTGCATCCTCTGCTACTCGCCTACCTGCCCTCAGAGCTGTCTCGGCCTCTGTGTATTTCTGGATGGCCTGATCCCTCTCCCGCTCTGTGTCTCAGACCCTGATCCTGAGGTGGTTCCTCTCTCGAACCAAATCCTCAATCTCATCTGCCTGGCCCTGGCAGATCTCCCGCAGCCTCACCACCTCATCCTCCTCAGAGTCTCCGCTCTTCGCCTCTGCCTGTGGCTCCTCCTCTACAGGTGCCTATCCCTCAACCTCTGCCTGTACCTGTCCCTGTGCCTGTATAGGTACCTGTGGCTGTACCTGTCTCTGTCCCTCTGGCTGCACCTGTCTCTGTCCCTCTCTAGGACCCTGTGCTGCTGGCACCTGTAGGGGCAGTCCACCCCGTCCTCTCACCACTGGAGCTGCTCTCTCCTGTCCTCCCTCCCTCCGAGGTGCTACCCGCCTCTCTCCCACCACTCCCCTCCACCTCCACCGGCCCCTACCTCCATCCCCTCCTCCATCATCATCCTCTCCTCCACCCTCTCCATCCAGTGGCTCTGCCGGATCTGTCAATCTGGGAAATGGATGCTCTGCCCAATACGCAGAGTACTCTGCGTCCATCCCTGCATCATCCACCTCTGGCCGCATGTCCCATGGCATCGGCATCATCTCAACTAACTGTATCACACTACCTGATCATATGATAACAGTGGGCCAAACTGCACCTGATCTCTGACCGTCCGGGCATACATGCCCGAGCCTCGTGGCATCCGCTGAATCCGCCCGAACTGCCTGCACACCCTATCAACAAGCTGCCTCTCTAGAATATAGGGCGTCCGCCCAATCAGATACCTGCTCCTAAACACATAGGGTAGCTCCAGCGCGTCGTCCTCCCACTCCTCGCACCCCAGGTACGGCCTCCAGATCATCATGTCAATATCATCAATAACTCTCCTCCAGTGCTCCAATCTCCCAATCCGAGGCTGGGATGTAATCATGGCATACAGATGCATGAAACTCTGTTGCTGTCCTCTGCCTCTGAAGTGAATTGGCCGTGTGATGGGAAGGTGCTCATAGGCCCACACCTGCAAGAGAGTCATGCCGTAGCCCAAACCCACTGATCCGTGGTACACAAACTGATGCAGCTCATAATACAAATGTGCCAGGACACATGCCCCCCATGCATACCTAGTGTGCTCTGCCATCAGCGTCTCCAAGGCCCCTCCCCAGCCCACTGCCAATCCTCGTGTGGCCCTTTCTGGACACAAATATCCACTGATGACTCCCCCAACAACTGCCGACAATGCTAATCCTGTGGCAGTCATGGTGTCCCAGGCTACATGACCTGCTCGCATCTCCAACTCGGCATCCTGAAAAACTCGTCTCAATGCCTCCTTGTCACCATCTCGGTCGTAGGGAATCAGCTCTCCATCAATAGGAACATGCAGAATCCTATATACATCTTCTAATGTGACTGTCATCTCACCCATCGGCAGGTGAAACGTGCATGTCTCTGAGTGCCATCTCTCGGCCAACGCAGTCAGCAACCCCATGTTTGCCCGAAACTCAGGCACATAGAGCATATGTGTGAGACCCATCTCCTCAATGGAAATCATGTCCTGAATCGACAACTCTGGTCGCAGTCTCTGAGTCGATGGGAATCTCTCTCGTGACTCTAACATCGGCAAATACTCCTGCAGTCAAGTACAACTCAATCATGTCAGTTATCGTGGCATTCACTGTTTATCACAAAATGCTACTAGCTACCTAAATGCATCTGGTTATCTACCCTAGTGACGCTCACTGTTCATCACAAAGTGTTGCTATCTACCCTAGTAGTGCTCCCTGTTCATCACAAAGTACTACGTGTGTGACATTCCCTGTTCATCACAAAGTGTCACTCACATTCGCACTCCCTGTTCATCACAAAGTGCTGCCTATCTTGGTACTCCCTGTTCATCACAAAGTGCCTAGATCTATCCTAATCTTTCTAGAGGACCTGCTTGAGTGTATCCTCTCAGCAGCTTATCCAATCGACAACGTATGTTCATCACAGAACTGCCGATTTGACCTAAAAGACTACAACCATGCATTTAAACACACAAACGCACTTTTACAACACACACACGCTTTTAACTCATAAACGCGCTTATAGACTGCACAAACGCGCTTCTGAAACACAGACGCGTTTTTTGAACACAAACGTGCCTATGTCAGACACAAACGCGACCAGGGAACACAGACGTCCCTACATTACATAAACGCTACTAAAAAGCACAGACGCTGCTGTATTTCACAAACACGTCCGCATTCAACACAAACACGGTTCCAGGCACAGACGTGCCTAGACCCGACACAGACGCGCCTGTTGGACACAGACGCACCTGGCGCTGACACAGACGTGGTTGCACGTTTTTGCATATTTAAACTATCCTATTCCTAGCGCATTTATTGCTCCTAACATGCATTTATGACAAAACTTGAAATGCGTGAAAGTACGAGGAGGTTTTCGGGTACTTACCGGCTCTCCTGCATCGGTTGGTCGCTGGAATCGGCGGACACGGTCGAATCTATGAATGAATGCCATCACTGCTGACTGCTGCTGCTCTTTTCTCGCTCTGCACTGTGATCTTCTAAGGGTGTGGATGACAATGAGGATGTCTTTTGCCCGTGGTCTATCTTATAGCCCATCCTAGCCCTCGCATTCATTTTCCCGAGTCAGTCTTCTTCATTCCGTGACTTTGTCACTTTATCTGATCAGTCCATTCTATCCCGTCTTTCTTATCGAGAGATTGTCTGCAATCTTTTCAGACATTTTCATCCAATCTCTCGAGGGGGCATATAATTCCCATCCTGGGGCAACTTTGTATCAGTTCATCTTATCTTCTTTGAAACAACGCGACAAGCCGCATTGTCTCAAAGAGGGGCAAAATGTAGACACTCAAAATTGTCATGTCTAATTAAATAAATATTTTATTTATTTAATTATCTAAGCCTAATTCTTCTATTAATTAAATAAATTTTTATTTATTTAATTAATTCATTTATCTTCTTCTAGCCTTATTTCTCATTTAAATAAATACATTTATTTATTTAAATTACCCCTTTCCTAAATTAAATAAATATTTTATTTATTTAATTGTCCTACTTCTTCTATTAATTAAATAAATCTTTATTTATTTAATTAATTCATTATCCTTTTCTACACATGACACATGTCATTCATCTCTTAATTCATACACTACCTACCTCTTTCATTATTTTGGTATTTCTTATACCTACCCTCTAATCCTAGCCGACCTCTCTTTTTACACCTCTCAATCTTAACCCTCCATTTCTTATTGTGTCTTCTATTTAAGGAGATGCTTTCTTCATTGTCAAACCCTAATCCCCAATGAGACATGCCTAACTACTTGATCAATTGACTAGACTACAATTCCACTTGCAACCACATTCCGTTCTTTGTTGAGCTCTTGTGCATACAAAAATCTGAGAGCAAGTATATCAAGCAAGATCAATGGAGATAGGAAGAATGGAGATCAAAACCCTATTGGACATGTGATGGTATAATCTTTGTGATTTTGAGTTATTTGCATTGTCTTAGGTTATCTTCATATGTTATGGTGGATCTTTGTTCATTGTTAGGCTAGGGTTTAGTGGTTGAATCCATTTTAGTCTTTCAATATTGTTGTTTATTGTTGTCCATTTTCACCATATACAGTATGTATTTGCACTTGCCACACTTTGGCAATTAGATTCTTGGACCAAGTTACTTCTTATTTCCCCCATGGAACTAGTAGGCTTGTCAGGACACCTATTGGCCATGTGCCCTTCTTGATTGTAGTTATAGCATCTGATTGGCCCTCTACCTTGAGATCTTCCCCTAAATGGTGGTCTTCTTCCTCTGAAGTTACCCCTTTGATTGTATCCTCCATTGTTATTGTGAATAATTTCTCCTTTAGTGCCTTCTTGATTTATTTCAACTTGGTTTCCAAAACCATTTCCCTTACCTCTAAAAAAAATTCTTCCCCCTCTCTATTGTCTTCCTCTTCCTTTATTGTTCTGATCTTGTTCCTTTTGATTTTATCTTCCACCTCGATGGCACGTTGATGGCATTTACCAACTGTATCTGGGCTAAGGAGGTTTAGTTCTTCTTGGATGTTGTACCTTAATCCATTTAGGTACCGGGCAACTTTTTCACTCTCCTCCTCCTTTGTCTTAGACTTCATACATAGCCTTTGGAACTCCTCAGTGTAAGAGTTCACATGCATCTCCTTTTGCTTGAGATTTTGCCTCCTCTTGTGAGGTTGAACTTCATAATCCTTGGGTATATAAGCCTCCTTAACTAAGGCAACCATATTTTTCCAAGAAACAATCTTGGGTTTGTTGTCCCTTTCTCTCTCCTCCTAGACAAAGTTGCACCAAGTTAGGGCGACTCCCTTTAACTTGGATTTAGCAATGTTCACCTTCTGGTGCCCTGAAATGTCTTCACATTCAAAGAAACTAGACAGGGAGTCTATCCAATCCACCACTACATCTAGTTCCATCTTCTCAGTGAAAGTTGGCAAATCAATCTTCTTCTCCATGGTTCTTCTCTCCAAGGACTTGAGGGCATTAAGGAAGTGCTTCTGATTAGGAGGAATCACCTCTTCCTCTGGCATAAGAATCTCATCTTCATCCCCTTCTTCATTGCTACTAGTGCCTCCATCTTACTTCCCATCTACTCTACCCCTCAACCTCTCTATCTCCTTCTGTATGACCTTGCAATCATTGGCCTTCTCTCTCACATCTTTTCCAATTCCATGTTGGTGATTGATCCCGTAGGGACTTCTTCCTCTCCATCTACCATTTTCTCAAAATCACCATCTCTTTACCAAAGCCATTACTAGCTTGGATACCACTTGATACAAAGCCCTCTTTGTATCTTTTCAAACACTTCAGGATGTATGACACTGACCCCTCAAAACACCAATAGGTTCCTACAAAGCAAGTCTCTACAATCTTAGTTCCAACTTCTCATTTCACTCCAAGATTCATACTACTCGAATTGGGTAACTTGCTCCATTATGTATCATGAATACTCCTAAGGTTCCTGACCTTCACAACACCTATTTTGGATCATACAATACTCACATGGACTAGACCAAACACTAGTTTCAAGGATTTAACCCAATTCCCTATGACATCTTCACAATTAGGCCTATTTGCTTGTAGCCCTTGGAGATGGGTAATGGGACCTTAAGTCCAAAATTTTCCAAACACCCTAGCAAAAAAATCACTAATTCAGATACCCTTGATGGTCTTACACAATCCTCCAAGAGGAGAAGTTAAGATCTGACAAGGAAAGGTCTGAACCCGGTGATGGCCAACTATCCTAAAGGGCTAATTAAGCCTTCATTTGTGAAGCAACTATATAAAAATGGACACACCTTACAACCAAAACCCCATGAGAATGTGGGGAACCATAAACCATTATAGATTCCAGGGTTGCACACCTGGAATTGTCGCCAATTGTCTTCTAGGGTAACTATTGCGGTCTAAGGGCTAGGTAGCCACATAGATATGTCTACCTAGGGCCTGATCAAACACACATCTCTCTTTCTCCTTCTGAAAAATTATCATGGAATCATAGAGTATATAGGCCACACTTTCATTCCACCCATTTCTATGAAATTTAGATGGACAGGTTGCAAGTTATGGCTATGGAAAGGCAAAACCCTAGGTAAACCTTGGTTTTCTGGGTACCTACAACAAAACTTGGATATCTGGAGCAGAAAAAATGATCAAGACCTCAAATAAATACCAAATAATTGTTAACTCACTGAAATAACAAATTAACAACATTGGGGATTGGTCCCAATCTGTACAAATCCGTACCCCATGCCAAAACTTCACATTTGCAGGAAAAACTCAGAATTTCTTATTGTTTGCAATCATAAAATCTTTCTCCGTATAGTATAACCTTGAGAATTGTGTCCTCAAGGTGTTTATACCCCTCTACAACTTATCTCAACTGAAAACAATAGGTTAGATCCATTGGAGGAGTTAGACCAACAAGAATTCAAAAATTTGCACAAAAGTTGCTCACGACAACTTTTGACAAAGTTGTCAAAAATCTCATTTCTTGCACCCAAATGACTTGGGTCAAGACTAACACCTATAAACACCCTATAAGAGTATAAAACAACTAAAATGACTAGGACAAACATATCCTAAGCATACTTAGTCCCCTTTGGTTGAAAAGTCCTAATTGGCTGATCAAGATGTCAAAATAGGTTTTTGGCTCCTAAGATGGGGTCCTTTATTACAAACACAAAATGCATGATTGAAACACAAGGAAAAAATCCTAAGACATGTTTAAGGTCGTATCCTTCCTCCTTTGAGACTGAGTGATCATGTTTAAGGGGTGCCCCTACACCACATTGCACAGTTCAACATTCTTGGAACCAGAGGGCGACCTCTTAGAGCAAGGTGTCATCACTTTTCTTGTATAGTGAGACATTCTTGGAAACAGAGGGAAGCCTCTTAGAGAAAGATGTCATTAATTTTTATAGTGGGTCATTCTTGGAATCAAAGCATGGTCTCTTAGAGTGAGATGATGCCACTTTTCTTTTCTGTGGGGTGATTATTCTCAGAACCAGAGCACAGTCTCTTAGAGCGGGATGTCACACCTTTCTTGACACATGTGCTATACATTTTATATAGGTTGTAGCGTACTCGGGCATAGACTCCTATGAGGAACTTCAAAATTCACTTGCACACATATGCACTTGAGGTTGGGTGGAACTAACAGAGTTCCAACTCTCCTCCCTTACATGGATCACCTAGACAGGCTCTAGGGATGATATTTTCCATGTCCTTCTCTCCATGGATCACCTAGTTTTAGGGGTGAGATGTCCATGGTTTGTTTCTTCTTCTCTTTTCTTCTCATGGATCACCAAAGTGTGTATTCATTTCCTCTCTCTTCTTCCCCTCATGAACCCATAGTTTTTCTATTGATGGTTCATGGATGATGTCAGCTTTTGTCTTTTATGTGATCGCTCATTTTTATGTAATAGCATTGGTTTTTGTGTCCTAATTAGTTGTTGAGATATCTGAGTATCAAGGTCTCTTCGGCTAGTTGGTTTGTTGTCTTGTGTCTTGTCTTGTCGTGTGTCTTTTGCATTTTATTTTTGTTTTGTGCCTCTTCTTCCTTTTGTTTTGTGTGCTCTTGCATATGTTTGAGTGAGTTAAGATCCTAAGATTGGGGGCTTGGTTCCTCGAGATTAGTGACATCTTATACTCCTTGTGATCTTGCTCCACCTCTCTCATCTTCATCTCTATTTATTCTACTTTATCGCCAGTAGTGGCATAAGCCATACTCCTGCTAAAGTGGGGGCTAAATGTAGTGTCATAAAATTGTGCCTCCTACAATTTTAACCACATTTTAGGTCCTCACCTCAGCGATGACATCTTCTTCCCCAACCAAGACCTATTTCTGCATTATCACCCTTGACCCCTTCCTATTTGAGCCTTGAGATAGCCTTAGGACCATGTTCAGGCCCCAAGATAGGGCAAGATAGGGGTGTGGCGCCCCTGTCCCACCCTCTTAGGGTGACCCCAAGATAGGTCCCCTTGACCCTATTCGCACTTCAGGATCCTAAATCTCCCAAATGTCGGCCTTTTGTGAGATGAATTAATCTTCAAGAAGCATGTATAAAAGGGATTTGATTTTCTCATTTGCATAAGGAGGAATGGGAGGTGAAATTCAGGCGAAGTGGATCATAAGCAAGCATAGGCAAAGATATACATCATCAAGCATTCAAGCATTCAAGTCTTCTTCACTCATCCATTGGAGTAATATTTCAACATTCATTTGCAAGTACGTATGTGTGTTAGGGTTTTGTCATGTTACATTTCATTCCATGTAAAACTTGTGATTACATTCAAGAAGCAAATCAATCATCATCAACAAGTTACAGATCTAAAAGGTATACATTTCTATTGTTTACATTAAAGAATTTTCAATTACTTTCTTTCAAGGTTGGTTCCCCAACCAGGGTTTGACTGAGGCAAACCCCTATCCACAACCCCTTTTCCTCTCTTTTTTGTGTGTAGGTTGCAGGTGTGCAATGTTAGAATCAATGATAGTCCCAAAGATACTGAGAGGGGGGGGGGGGTGAATCAGTGTCTAACCGGTTAGTAGAAGATTAAACCTTATTAAGAACTTTGTATCCCAAAACAATGTACCCGTAAATAAGAATTAATGTAGTAAACAGGAACAATAGAGACAACATAGAAAACACACCATAACACAAGATATTTAATGAGGAAACCCGGTGTGGGAAAAACCTCAGTGGGATTTGTGACCCACTGAATAAGGGAAATGGATTAGAAGGTCAAATGATAAAAATGATAATAAAATAAGCATGAAAACCATAAAACATCAAAAGATCATTTTACCTTTCTATTTTACCTTCTCCTTCGGATTGAGCTTGATGAAGTGAAGGCACCCTTTGATGATGCTCCACTTGATGTGCTCCTTTGATTGATTGTGATGTGGAATTCTCTCCAAGTGCTCAACAAGATAGATTGATAGATATTTGGATTGGATTGTGATAGGTAGATGAGGATGCATGGACTTGGATTAAAGGATTATGAAAAGAGATGAGAGGAGAATAGAGCAGCATGACAATGCATGAGAAGTGGATCTGTTTGTGAGGAGAATAGGCTCCAATTTATATATTGGAGAAGACCAATGGAGGGCCAATATTGATTTAATTATGAAGGGTTGAGATTTATTTGAGGTAGAAGGCATGGATCAAGGGTGCCTTGGGAAAATAAACAAGAATATAAAATTCCTTTGGAAAAAGGGGGGAGAAATTTGAATCTCAAACTTGAGGAATTAAAAATTCCAAAATAAGGATGCATTGAGGGATTCAAAGAAATTTTAATTTCTTTGAGAGGCTCAATGTTGATATGACATGAGTGGGAATTAAAAATTGAGGGATAATGATAATCATGATTATGAGAGATTCCAGAAGAATTAATTAGGCTAAGTGGGATTAGGAAAAGTGATTTGTAGGAATCACATGACTCGGTTAATTAATTAGAATTAATTAACTGAGAGGGTTTTAAAATGAAATAATTATTGGAGGGGACTTTAGAAGAATAGGGGAATAATTAATTTATTTGATAAATTAATTATTGGACAATAGTGATAGGATTAATTAAATTAGATTTAATTAATTCTAAGAGGAATGAGGATAACACAATTAAGTTAATTAATTATGTTGATAGGCTTAAATTAATTAAAAATTAATTTTAGGTGTCTACATTTTGCCCCTCTTTGATATAGTATCGTGAAATGATGTTATATCAAAGAAGAATAAAAAATAGTGGAGGAAAAGGATAAGGACTAGTAGCATGATGCCCTAGTCCTGAATGATGCCCCAGTCTTGAAATGAAGAAAAGGATAAGGACTAGTAGCATGATGCCCCAGGCATGAGATGAGGAAGAATGATGAGGAGGAAGGATGATGAGGAAGCAATGGTATGCCCCCTCGAGAGGACATGAGGGTTCGAAGAACACGAGTGTGCTCTCAAAAAGGAATTAGAAGAATAAGTGATGAAAGGATGAAAATAATGAAAGAGGGAACTAGGATGGGTTGGAGTGTTGTGAATGAAATGAGACAAAGAAATGATAAATGGATTGCATTTCTTGTTGAGCAAGTATAGAGAGAAAACCTAGATTTGATATTGCCATGGATAGTCTACACCACTGATTATAAGAACCAGGATGATATGAAGATCCAAGGCGTGGACTGACGCTCAGTCAAATAGGAATGCCTTGCACACAATCATGCAAGTGTTGATAAACACTAATGCAGGGTTGCCGGTTCATACAAGGAAGACCTTCAAACACACCATGCCATGAAAACTATGCCCCATTATACACTAGCCAAGACATACCAAGATATAGGATGATCAAGGCAGTCTTGAACAAGTATACTCCTGGGACACAAGATGAAAACAAAGTGAAAAGCTCAAGCATGCAAACAATATGCACATGATCAACTGATATCTCTTGCCAAGAGTAGAACATGGATTTGGATAAACTATCAGACTAGGGAAGGATGCATCCCGATGGGCAGGGTGACAGATTGATTGATGGATGACAAAAGACAAGTTGAATGCACAAGGTCTGAAAATGAGAGGATTTGCACTTGGATTTTGATTAGCGTAGTATGGATGGGTGCTTGGATTAGGCACAAGTCAGTGCAAGCTCAAGTAGATGGGGAAAGCTCAATTTGATGGATTGGATAGGATTGGAAGAAGGATAAATGATTAGATAGGATGAAAAGAGAGATGGATGATTGAATAGGATTGGATTGAGGATGGGATTAATGATTGAATTGGAAGAGATGGAGAATATGATCAGATAAGATAGGATTGGATTAGAAATTGGATAGGATGGGGTCGATTGGTGGATAGGATTTGATTGAATTGGATGAGATGGAGAATATGATTGGATGAGATAGGATTGGATTATAAATTGGATTGGATGGGGTGGATTGGTGGATAGGATTTGATTGAATTGGAAGAGATGGAGAATATGATTGGATGAGATAGGATTGGATTAGAAATTGGATTGGATGGGGTGGATTGGTGGATAGGTTTTGATTGAATGGAACCAATGACAAGGGAGAAACAAGGATTGGTAAGAGGATAGATGGATGGAAGGAGGGAGTTATTGTTTGGATAGGAGATAGGTGGATGGAGTGGATGGATATGGATAAGATATGGAGGAATAAAGGATGGAGGGTAGGGTGATGGAGACCCAAGGACTATGCTGCAAAGGAGTGCAATGCCCCACACTAGAGGTAGTGGAATTAAGGATGCAAGGATGGTGGATAAATATGTATGAGGTGGGAGGATAATGTGTAATGGATATGGATGGTAGAGGATTAAGGAGATTAAGGCTTGAATGCTCCAAGAATGCATACATGATTCATTATTTTGCCTCTTATATGATCAAGATGAAAGATAGGAATGGAGGATTCATTTTCATAGGATGAGGGATATGAGATGGAGGATATGGATAGGATAGTCAAGATCAAAGATAGGAAAGGAGAATGGACTTGGATATGATGCAGATGAATGGGAGGATTGTGTGGATGAAGCTTGCCCCCAAGTGTAGAGTGCAAGGGGATGAGGGTATTACACATGACGCTTGTGTGCCAAGTTTTGATCATGGTACTTACCCAAGGTGCCACAAGAAGTGGTTTTGACCATTGGATGAAATGATTTTTCTTTACTTTTTTCTGATTTTTTTTTTTTAAAAATTTTTCTTGATTTTTTATTTTTTTGAACTTTTGAATTTTTGGAATAGTTTGCATGGATAAGGATGAGGATGAGTGGATATGGAAGATAGTGGATGCGTGAAAGAGGAAGGGAGGACTCAAGCATATAGTTCCATAGATGGTATCCCTTAGTATTTCTTTGAACTAGAGGTAAGCTCATAGATGTTGGTAACAATAATTGGGGAGATGAAATGGATAGGGGATGGAAGATAAGGATTTTGAAAGGATTGGACTAATGGAATGGGATTGTGAAAAATGGATGGTGGATAATGGATGGGGTTTTGAAAATTTTGTGGAAGATCAACATTGGCATACACCTTGAAGGGTGTTGGAGTAGTGGAGGAGAGTGCTTTGAATTGGATGGGGGATAAAGTGTGGATTTTAGGAAATGAGGACCCAAAATAGAAGGAGTTGGGATGGTGGATTTTGGGACATAAGGACCCAAAATGGATTTTGAAGATGGAGGAGTATTAGAAGGAGGATTGGAGGACTTATGAATGGATGGAGCTTTTGGATTAGCAAGTTTGGATGCCAATTTTGATTTTGCTTTGAGATGCATTGCCTCTTTGGGAATCCACATAGTTTTTGATTTTTTCTTTTGGGGCCTTTGTGGCCTTTTTGGTTTTTCTTTCTTTCGGATCACATTTTTCTTTTGAGCATGTCATTTTGAAGGGACATGTTAATCCTTTAATTTTTGTGGATTTTGAGCTTTATTCTTTTTAGATTGGGCATCCAAATTGCTTCCAATATCAATGGGATGGGTGCATGAGGATGATCAAGCTCATCATGGCCTAGCTCGTGATACAGGCTCATTGTCGCAGGCCAATGCTCTCTCGAGGCCAGTGGTCCCCTCTCCACCTGCATCCATTACACCAAATCATTACTTTCACATCTCAAAACCCCCTCTTGACCTCTGGAACTAACCATACCCTTCCCTCTATTCCAAAATTCTAAGCCAAAATTGTATTTCCCCCCATCGCAGGTGCACGCACTGATTTACCAAGTGCTCGCACCAAAACCATGACACTTGCTCCATTTTACAAGCACTTGCACCAACAGAAAAAACCCTACCCTCTTTTGACCCCCCTCCTGGGCTCGTCAATGCGATCGCCCATGCTTCAGCGCGAGCACCCGTGTAATCCCTTGGGTGCCCATGCTGAAGCACAAGCACCCGCATCAAAGCGCGAGTAGCTACGCTGATCTCCCCATTCCCCTCCCAAAACTTCTATTCTACCTGACCCCTCAATGAGTGCTCGCGCTGACTTGGGGACGCGCACGCTAAAATGGTGATTAGCATGTGCACCTCGCCTAACCTAGATCCCTATTTCTAGCCCTAAAACTTACTCAAAATCAAAAATTCCAAAAGAGGGATAGTTCTACTCACCGTTGGTCCATAGCTAGTCGGTTGGTCGAACCGTCAGATCCTCTCAGTGTGATAATCATGAATTGGAATGCGGTCCATCTCTCATTCTCTTCTTCTTCTCTCTGAGTGGCTCCAAGGCTTGTGTGTAACAATGACCCCTCATTGGGCCCATTGTGGCTTATATGGGCCCCCGTGAGGGCCCATTTTCCTCCTTGGTCTCGCATCTCCTATTCTTCTTTCCAAAATTCTCCACGACTGCTACATATTTCTTCCTCACTTATCATTTCCACCCAAAATTCTTCTTCCTTTATTTTTCGAGAATTTTTCACCCCTTTTTTGAAAAAATTCTCGAGGGGGCATACACCTCCCATGCTTTACACTGGGGCATCTTTTTTCTTCTATCTTCTACACATCGCCAAAATTGCCGCTGCGTAAAAGAGGGGTAAAATGTAGACACTTAAAAATAATTATTTTTAACTATTTTTAATTCCTCACATAATTAATTAATTAATTATTTTAATTCTAGTTATCCTCAATATTAATTAATTATAATTAATATTGTCACTATAGTATGACTGATTTATTTAATAAATCAATCCCTTTCTTTATTCTTCTAAAAATTAAATCCTCACAAATCTTCCTCTTAGTTAATTAATTTCAATTAATTAGTTAACCTACATGATTCCTACAAATAATCTTCCTAATTCATCATTAACCTAATAAAGTCTTCTAGAAATTCCTTAAACTCACTTAACCTTATTCTTCTAATTTTTAATTCCCTCCACTCATTCTCTCTCCTAGTCAAATCCTCCTACAAATCCTATCCCACCTAGTCTTTCCTCTAATTCCCCTCCTAATGAGTTGCTAGTGGCTAATCATCATGATTAGCCACAAAGTTAACTCCTTGTCCCTTCCATCCAACCACTAGCTTTAAATGCTCTTTTCCTAGGCGAATGTGAGATTTTCAAAATCTCACATTCCTCTAGGCATCTCCTCTCCCAAGGAATTTTTAATTCCTTCTTATTCCTCCAATCCCCTTGATCATCCCTTTTTGGAGAATTTTAAATTCCTCCTCCCCATTCTACAAACAATGCCCCATCCGTTTCTCTTCTCAAGGCACATTGGGAAGTCTTCCCAATGCACCTTGAGGAGTGTGGAGACAAGAAATGCCTTTAAGGCATATCTCTTGGTCTCTACACCCTCTCTCGGGCCTTGTGTGAGCTCACAAGAAATCCTAGCCCTTCATCTTGAATCCGTCCTAGCCATCCATTCTTCCTCTCCTCTTCCTATAAATTGAGGACTCCACCCCTTCATTCACCATCTCCAAGTTTAGTAATATTATAATGTTAGTTTGTGCCTAGAAAAGTTATCTTAGCATCCTTACCATGTCAAAATCATCTCCCATTCATACTTGATCATCTCATCCCTATCATCCCTCAAGATCCATCTCATTTGTGCACAACATTGGAGAGCCATCCACATCAAGCAAGAAAAAGGAGCACATCAAGTGGAGAATCATCAAGGGGTGCCTTCACTTCATCAAGCTCAATTCGAAGGAGAAGGTATAAGGTTTGTGAGGTATATGCATCTCATTCTTGTTTTTGTGTGATTCAAATTATGTCTTTTGATTTCATATGTTCCTGTGATTGATTTGCATGATTTGCTAACTATTCTACCTCATCAATCTTTTCCCCTCTTCATTTTGATCAAAATGATAATGAAATAAGCATGAAAACCATAAAACATCAAAAGGTCATTTTACCTTGCTATTTTACCTTCTCCTTTGGATTGAGCTTGATGAAGTGAATGTGCCCTTTGATGATGCTCCACTTGATGTGCTCCTTTGATTGATTGTGATGTGGAATTCTCTCCAAGTTTTCAATAAGATAGATTGATAGATATTTGGATTGGATTGTGATAGGTAGATGAGGATGAATTGACTTGGATTAGAGGATTATGAAAAGAGATAAGAGGAGAATAGAGCAACATGACAATGCATGAGAAGTGGATCTATTTGTGAGGAGAATAGACTCCAATTTATTGATTGGAGAATACCAATGGAGGGCCAAGATTGATTTGATTATGAAGGGTTGAGATTGATTTGAGATACAAGGCATGGATCAAGGGTGCCTTGGGAAAATAAACAGGAATATAAAATTCCTTTAGAAAAAGTGGGGAGAAAATTGAATTTCAAACTTGAGGAATTAAAAATTCCAAAATAAGGATGCATTGAGGGATTTAAAGAAATTTGAATTTCTTTGAGAGGCTCAATGTTGATGTGACATGAGTGGGAATTAAAAATTGAGGGATAATGATAATCATGATTATGAGAGATTCTAGAAGAATTAATTAGGCTAAGTGGGATTAGGAAAAGTGATTTGTAGGAATCACATGACTAGGTTAATTAATTAGAATTAATTAACTGAGTGGGTTTTAGAGGAAATAATTATTGGAGGGGACTTTATAAGAATAGAGGAATAATTAATTTATTTGATAAATTAATTATTGGACAATAGTGACAGGATTAATTAAATTAGATTTAATTAAACCCGAGAGGACTGAGGATAACACAATTACGTTAATTAATTGTGTTGATAGGCTTAAATTAATTAAATATTAATTTTAGGTGTCTACAATGAGGGGCCTATAGAAATATTCAAATTATTGGCCAATGAATAAATATTACTTACAATGAGGGGCTTGCAGATGCAGGAAGGCTAGCAACCTAGAGCTCACTGCTCAATCACAAAACAAAAGTCTCACTGACTTACAAAATAGATTATCAAAATCCAATACAATGTACTGCTTTAAATCAACATCAACTATGCCAGGTTTAGTACCGGTTTAAGTTCAGTCCATTACCAAAACCTTTGCTGTCAACTATATCACCTTATACAAAAAATATCAACTATCATGTATCATCCTTTTTCATATACTACATACATATTCAAAATGACCTATAAGATCTCATAGATATATATGAGTCTTTTACAATATACCATGTCGACTTTTACAAAAGATAAAACATTAAACAAAAGTTTAATTTATGTCAGCTTGAGTGTCGGTATCCATTATTGCCTTTGTCGGTGGAGTGCTTGCCGATGAATGTAGAAGTCTATTGCTAGTGTCGGTGACTACCAACAGGTTGACAGATGATTTCCAGTTGGTTTCTAGTTGGTTTCCATCAATTACAACATCAACTATTCTCATAAGAGTGTAGAATGCCAACACGCAACTGTAATTGCAGGTTTGGGCTTCATTTGCAGAGATAGAAGAACCCTTTTCGTTTCGTGGATTTTGTGGAGGACCATGTACATTCCCACCATGGTCCTAACGACTTTTCTCTAAATTTGTAGGGCAGATCCGTATCAGTCTAATTAGCTTAGATCTGAAGTTACAGTGATCCCGAACTGGTCAACTAGTCAACTTTCTCATTTACAAAAGAGGGTAAATCACACTTCAACCCTTGCAATCCACTTGGAATTCACATCCTTGTTTCCCTTGGATTTGGATCTAGTGGATTCAAGCCCCTCTTTTGAATGTAAAGTTCCTCCAAGTAAAAATCATCCTAGTGGCTTCCTTTCTCTCTCCTAGGTGGGGAGTCACTAGGCTCCAATTTTCCACTTTACAACTACAGAAGTGGATGATGAGACATCTTTGTCACTATGGCTGGTGTCTAACACTCCTAAAAGAAAGAAATAATCCATCTCTCCAGATGAATTTGATTTCAACCAATTAATGTTTGTTAAGCCCAAGGTTACAAAGAAGGCCAAGACTTTGTCCAAATTAAGAATAGATCAATCAAAGAACAAGTATTTAGAAATGGAAATTCCTCCTTCGGACACAAACTTAGATAAAGTACAACCTATTGATTACGTCATTAATAGAATTGATTTGGACAAGAAAAAACATGAAGGTATAGTTGAGGATTCTCAAACTTCTTTCCAGCATCTTGTGGCAATGTTCAATGAAGAGAAATTCAAAAGAGATAAGTTGAAAAAATAGGTTGATCGGCTCACAAAAGTCTTGATGAAGATTACCAAATCATCAGAGGTAGTTGAATCGGTCACATCTTTAGTGGATGAACAAATTTTTAAACAAGTTGAACAAGTCAATTCTCATGGGAGAACAGTTGGCGAATGGATGGATAGATTTTTGACCCAAGGATCTCATCTTCTATGTTCAACAGTTTCTCTTGTGAACAACTTGGAGGGGGTAAAAATTAAAATTGATGAAACTTTAAATTTGTTTTCAAATGAAGTGGAAGCACATGAGGACTTTGACTCTTCGTTGAAGTTAGAGGATTTCCAATTGAATGTCCTAGTTGACAATGGAGTGCTCCCTTCAAGGGATATGTACATTAAGAAAAGAGAAATACTAGAACATCAAATGAACACAATAGAGGTGCTTATCAAATATTTGAGGAAAGCACATAAATAATGTTATGATAAAGGGAAAGACATCATTGAAAAGATATCATCTCTTTATAACACTTTCCTTAATGAGAACCAGAAGCCCCTTCATTAGGATATTATTGTCAAAGAATTCAATGTGCTAATTGGTGAAGAGGTTGACAAGAAATGTTTATCATTATCCTCAATTGATAAGTTGATCGACATCTAAGTAAATTTGGATGATCTAGCCTCTGTTCTGAAAAAACATAAGAAATTCTACATGAGCCTCAGAGATTCTACCACTCGGGTCAAGGTCATCACAAGTCACACCAAAGGACTTGATCAAGAATAGATGAAAGAAGTTCTACAAAAAATTGAGGAATTCATGAAGCAAGATCAAAATAAGACTTTGAAACCTCAAGTGTCATTTTGAATTTAGTTTTTGCACTTAGGCAATGCATGAGTCTGAAGTCAATTAGGACTCTTCTTTTAATTAGTCATAGTTTTTCCTAGTTTTCCTCATCAACCTCTCCTATATATATGAGGTTTCTTATTGTGATTTATATCCTAGAATCTTTAATCTATATGTTGAAACTTTGCCGAAGTAAAGAGCAAAAAAGTGAGACTTTGTCTTCCTTTTGTAATTTTACAAACTTGATGAAATAAGAAGAAAGCTTTAGCATCCAAAATTTCTGTTGGATTCATTTGTGATTTATGGTGAGAGTCTTCTTATGTCATTTTCATTATAAATTCTTATTTTTCTCAGGTGAAGGTGTTGTTGAGAGAATATTGTTAAAGTGTCAACACAATTGTTAATTTGTGAACTTTGTGTCATATTTTGACTCTTGTTAATAGAATTACGAATTGGTGATAGCGATATCATTTTGAAGACTTTGTGCTTCATATTGATATTTTTAAATTAAAGTTACCTGAGAAATATTAAGGCAACTCTTTGAAGACTTTGTGCTTTATTGTGTCATCTTGAAAAAGGAAATCATAACTTGAAGACTTTGAGCTTCATATTATCATTTTAGAAAAATATTATCGAAAGTGTAATTAGGTGTCAGATTGAAGACTTTGTGATTTACTTTGATCTTCTTAATTAATGCATTGGGTTATAGTAGTATTTGTAAAAAGGTTAATAGGACAACAATAAGTTTTACGACTTTGGCTTAAGCACTCTTTCTGATCTCAGAGAAGCAATAGAGGACTTTGCGCCTTTATACAAACTTTGCTTCTTTTCTTATCTATATTGTATCATTCTTGCATTCTAAATTAATTTGTAATGGTGAAATTGTAAAAAATATTGCTGCTCTATATTGTAAACTATTTCCTGAAAACAAAGGAGAAGAATAACATCTATCTTGAAAAAAGAGGACATGATGATGTAGACACCTATTTATGTGCACTTAATTAAGTGAATTTAATTTTTGTTTAAGTATCATTTATCCAAGTATTAATTAAATTCACATTTAATTAATCCTTTCTCCTTTTAAAAATATTAATTAAATTAATATTTAATTAATTCATCCCAACCCTCTTCTCTTATTAATTAAATAAATTATTTAATTTATTTGATTTATTTCACTTAACCAAATTCAGACCATCAATTAAATAAATAAATCATATTTGTTTAACTAAATCCTCCTTCACATTTAAATAAATTAATATTTATTTAAAATCCCAAAATCCCATCTCTCACATTTAAATAATTTAATGTTTATTTAAATCTTGAAAAATCCCCTTTCTCTAATTTAAATAAATTGATATTTATTTAAATTCCTAAAATCCCTCCCCCACTTGCACTTTCTAGAAAATGCAAGTTGCAAGTTAACCTTCCTCCTAATCATGTCTAAACCCCTATCATTAGCCTAATCACCCTTTAATGGTTTGCACATTCCTAAACCAAAGGTTAACCCAAACCCCATCAATTCAAACCTTTAATGGTTTTCTTTAAAGTCTTGAAGCCTTTAATGGTTTTCTTCTAGAGTCTTCTTAAGTCTTTAATGGTTTCCCTCAAAGTATTCAAGCCTTTAATGGCTTCCTTCTAGAGTCATATTAAGCCTTTAATGGCTTCCTTCAAGTCTACAAGCATTTAATGCTTTATCTCCCTTCTTCTCATTTTAATAAATTAAGATTTATTTAAATAAAATCCAAAATTCACACTCACATTTAAATAAATAAACATTTATTTAAATCCTATTTATCCTTACGCACTTGCATTCTCCTACAATGCCTACTTGCACAATAACCTTCCTTCTAAATTCTTCTAATCCCTTCTAAATTATCCTAATCCTCTTCTAAGTGTTTGAACATTCCCAAACTAAGGATTAGGAAGGAGTCAATTCCCAAGAACATTTAAGGCTCTTAAAAAAGCATTAAAATCTTTCTCCCTTCCACAAGTTGACCCCCAAAGTCTTCTTAAGTCTTAAAGGCTTTAATCCAACTAACCCACCTTTGACCTTATTGGTTAACAAATTTTTCACTTCTATTTTATATTCTTTTACCCATGTCAATGACAATCTGACCAATAGTTGAGTCGCTTGCAATCGTATTTACAAGTGCTCTCTGCTTGTTTTACAAGGTGCAGGTACCTTCGGATGATATACAATGAATGGAAACAAAGGGTATGCTTTTCACCAAAAAGCAAAAAAGGCAAACCAACACCTACCCATAACCATGAAAGTATATATAAAAGATTGATTTTATAATGAAGTGAATGTAGATAAATGAGACAAAATTTATTTATTCCACACTCACAAATGATATCCAGGGAAAGAAAGAACAACAAATCCCTTTAAAAAATGATTTAATCTAAATTCAAAGTTTCAAAATCAAATACGTACACCGTTCATTATATCGGGATGACAGTAAAAGAAATTGCAAAGAAACACAAATCATTACAATTTAAAGAAAAAGTTCCAAAATTCAAAGATTCAAAAACGTCTTCATAATTCCTTCCATATCAAAATATGAGTTCATAGATTCAATATCAAATACCATAAAATTGTGTAGAAGAGAAATTTATACTGTCTTTTCCCCCCCTTCATCTCTTCTTTTTTTATCTATACTATCATGTATTTATACTAAAAAAAACCCTTTTCCGTTTCCAAGAAACAGTTCATTTTACAGTAACTATCTTTGAAAATGACTGCCATTAAACATATTTAAGGAAAATGAAATTATCAAAAAACCCTATTAAAAGAACTAATCCTTGCATTGTAAACAACTACTAGCTTTACACTTCTTCTTCATTAGGTGTCGGGTTCCGACCTGCAATCAGATTGTCAATCCTCTCAACCTTTGTCTCCTCTTTGATGAGCACCCAAAGGACGACTAAAAATTCATTGTCATCTTCTATAAGTTCTCGAGCAAGATTGATCAAGTCGAAAAGGATGTCATCCTGCATGTGCTCCACATCTGGCTGAATCATGGGTCCCTTTCCTTTAAGAACCATGTCCAAAAAACTAATTACCAGGTCTCCTTCTTGCCATAATTTCTTCTTCCAAACTTTGTTCATGATTTCTAGCTTGCTCCACAATCTTTTCTAGTAGAGTGATAATTTTTCTATATTCGGCAAATTCAATTTGTTGTTTCCTTGTAAGAGGCCACAATCCTAAGATAATATTCCCTTGCTCAGTTGCTAGGGTGATACAATTTCACACTTAGGCTAGCACTCGCCTTAGTGTGTTTTGCATCTTGCATTTCTCATTCCCCTTTAAGCATTTAATTAATTAATTTAATTAAATCTAAGTTGTCTCATCACTTTATACATCACAAAGATGAGCCCTTTACCCTAAGTGTGCCCCTTTTCATTTTATTCTTCCAATGAATCATTTAATCATAAACCCTAATTATGCCTTATTTTGACCGTTTAGGCCCAATTTTGCATATCAAAACATCTCAAAATCGACTGTAACTTTGGGATGCACTCTAATATCATCATATCTAATGGTCCTGAAAATTTGATAGAAAGTTGGTCGGACCGTGGTGGGAATGCACATGGTCCGTGACTTTTTCCTCAAAATTTCGGGAGCACAATTCTATGATATAATAATGCTTAACCCCAAAACATCAATGGGAAATTCAAATCATAGGTCAAACTAAACATGAAATTAAGATCTAGGGTTTCATACTTAAGAGCTCTCTTTCTTCATTTGAAGGTGTGAGATTTTGCCAAGATCAAGAGGCAATAGAAAGCACAAATAAGAGAGAACAAAATAGATGATAGAAATAAATTGTATTCTATCAAGATGAAAAATATGATCAACTGGATCATTAAGTATTACATACAATGAATATAAGCCTGCTTATATAGGTAAGGCTATATGGATATGTGAGCACACAAACATGACATGTGGCTCAATAAGAAACAAGGGTAGGTAGGAAATAGGTGTGGGTAGGTAGGAGAAACAATATAATATTCCACATGAGGTGGATCACCTATTGAATGTGGAGTGTAACAACAAGATCACACCATAAAAGGTGGAAATTCTCCTACACACACTATCCCAATGTGGCACAAACACCCAAGTGTCTCATACCCAAACTACTATGAAATGCATGTTCCTAAGTAAACTTAAGTAAGGTGTAATAATATCCAAGATGAATAATTACTTACACTAACACCCCCCCTTAAGTGCAACTTAGGGGAATGCACTTAAGTGTACAATGCAACTAAGCAATGCAAGATGGGTCCCGGTTGTGAGCCATGTTAGGTACCCATGTACAAATGCAAATGCATGCAAACCAATGCAATGAAATCTCTCACAAAGTGGAGAAAGAGAGAAAAAACCAATGGGAAAAAATCCTCCCCCAAAAGAGAGATGAAAACTAGATACAAAAAACTCTCATAGAAGTATGTGAGGAAAAAGTCCCTCCATATGAGAGAGGAAGAGAAGCGAGGAAGCCCCCCCTCAATGTGGAATCTGCACCAATGATAGAAGCTCGATGTATGAAGAAACTGCTCCATGAACGTCGAACAACATTCCTCCCCTTAGGAAGAAACAAAACCAAAGTTGTATCCATGAAGTCTCTCCAATCATGAAGGGAAGATGTATGAAGAAAACTCATGATAAAAGGAATCTTTGAAAACTGCTCAAGTGTCCCCATGTTGATGTTGAAAGATACCCCCTCCAAAGGTGGTAAACTGTGCCACACTGTTGAAAAAGGCACTCCAAGATCTAGTGGAGATGGATGTAGAACATGTCTCAAAGACTCACATGTCTCCTCAAAAAATAAAGAGACCTCCTCCAACTGTTGTACATAAGTATCCACAATCATGTCAACCTCGAAAGAATGATCATGTAGAGAATGAACAAGAGGGTCAGAGTGTTCCGTCGCAACAATCAAAGAAGGATCATCTTCATCAAAGAGAAGATGAATGTCATCAATGATGTCTCCCAAATCTGCAATGTAGGATTCCATAAATAAACCTGCAATGTCTGTCAAGTAATCATCCCATGAATCTGAAGCTGGAAGACAATGAATATCCTGTTGCACTGAATCACATGAAGGCAAAACTATCACACTATCTGCATCATCAAGTGCAATAGGTGATGTGATATCAATATGAGGAGATGAAATTCAAGACTCAAGAATGGGTTCACATGTGAGAATCCCCATGTTCAAGTGCCCAAAGTTCTCCTCAAAATATGAACCATCACAAGAAGTGTGATCATCATGTGTAGAATCATCAAATGTGAAATCATCATCATCAACAAAATCTGAAAAGGAGTATAACTGAGATGCATGATCAACCACCCCAGTCGCAATGGTAGCTCTAGTCTCCAAGTCTCTAATGAAAACTGACTCAGGTGTGAACTCTACAACTCTCTTAGTTGCACCATGTGTGATTTGATAGATAGAAAGGAGATTGCTTGTCAAGTGGGGTACACACAACACATTATTGAAGGAGTTATCCCCAATGTCAATAGATCCTTTCCCAATCACATCCATGTATGTATGATTGCCCATCAATATCTGTGGCAAGGCTCAAATGTAGAGAACATAGACTGCGAAGATGCCATATGATGAGAAGCCCCTGAATCTAGAAGCCATCTCTCTGAATCATGACTAATAGTAGCACATAGAGCTTTTCCTTTTCTTGTCCCAAAAGAGTGAGTCTTCCCACTTGTAGAAGCCATGAATGCTTGCCCTTTTCCTTTTGAATATGAGGAAGTGGAAGTTGATGAATCATCCTTCTTGTAGACATTAGGAAAATCAATGTTATGCTTTTTGATGATATGTGTGAGCTCATCAATCTTCTTAGAATGGCAACGATGCTCCTCATGACCAAACTTTTTACAATAGGCACAAGTAGGTCTCTCCCTCTTTGGTGAATTATCCCTTTTGGAAGAGGATGTATCTCCTTGTTGTGGAGAAGATGATGCTTTGTCCTTAGGCTATGATTGCCATTTCTTCTTGTTTGAATTGTCCTTTCCTTGATTCCTTTGTTCCCTTGATTTGCCACTAATGCTTGAGACTTAGAAGCCTTAAGAATTCCCATGCTTATCAACTTAGTTTGTTCCATCATCAACATTTCATTGAAAGCATCAAATGTAGGCATTGTGTAGCTTGAACCCATTGTCATCCTATGGGTTTGGAAACTAGAAACAAATGCTGCACATTCTTGTGGAAGCTTGCCTATCAAGTTGAAGATCAATTGAGTATCCTTCTTATCAATTCCACAATCTTTGAGTTGTGCCCTCAACTCATTTGCCTTAGTGAAATAATCTTGTATAGTATCAAATTTCTTGGGATCTAACATGGTGAGATCACTATCAATTTGATATCCCCTAATCTCATCAACTTGACCATACAAGTCTTGAAACTTTTGCCAAGCATCCTTGATTAGAGTATACTTCTCAATATGAAAAATGAGATCCTTTGATACATACTTTCTTAAGGTACCAATTGCCATGATATTTTTAGTGAGCCAATCCAAGTGACCAACTGGATCAACCTTAGGATCAGTGGGAGCAACAATAGTTCCATCAATGTAATGAGTTAGTCCTTTTTCCATAAGTTTACTCCATGCATCAATTTTTCAAGTAGCATAATTATGAGGAGTTAAGAGAGGAAACTTAGAAGAACCCATAGTAGCAGAAAGGAAGGAACACAAGAGCACAAAAGCACAAGAGACACCCCCCAAATTCACTCAATCAAAGTACCCCCCCCCAAAAATGATGATTTTGGCACTTTATATGTAGTGCGTGTACAATAGGCCACGTGCAAACATTGGCAAGGTTGAATTCTGATTTTGTTTTACAACTGCCCCAATAGGCTGAGAACTTCAAAGCAAAAGATCAAAAAGATAGATCTATGCAATACAAATGCCAAATTAGCCAAATAAGACCATATGATGAAAGTACAATTTCTACCCACAATTGCTGCAAACTGATAGCATATTCTGAGAGTAGACAAAAAATAATGCACTTTAAAAAAAAACGACACCTGAAAAGGAGCTCGTATGAGCCCGAACGGAGATCTGGAAGTTGTAGAAACGGGGATTGGACAGGTACAGTCACCAAAAACTGATAATTCTAAAAAATCTGTCCATCAAAATCAGAAAATAATTCCACCACGTGAAAGTACACAAAATTCTAGCCCATTTCAAAAAACATTGCACCAAAAAAGGAGCAAAAATGAGCCAGATATGGCCATTTGAAGTTGAATTGCAAAATCAAAAAGCTCAATGAGAGGGGTCTGCAAAATTTTTGAAAAAATGATGACATCAGCAGATTGTAGGGTTAAATTTGACGGTCATATGACTGTCACCCAAACTTCACGGCTGGCTGGGTGCTGACTGTGCAAGTGATTTGGCAGGTGATATGGCAACCAACTGGGCTGCTGACGTGGCAAGGTGATTTGGTAGCCAACTAGCTTGCTGATGTGGCATTGATTGTGCATTGCTGACTGGGCAGAAGGTATGGATCCCAAAAAATAATTTCCATCCGAAAATTCCGTACCGTATCGCCCAAATTGGGCAGAAAATTTCCTCCACACCCAAAAATCGATTTTCACCAAAATAGGTCGAATTTATACTTGATTTTTATGGAAATGGCCTCCCGGACGCAATGGTGAGGTTGAAAATGCTCTAAGATGCCTCCAAAAAATGTAGTCCCTCAGATCCAAAAATAGAAGCCTTCCACAATGTCTCCAAAAACCAATCAATGAAGCCCCAATGGCTTTGATACCATGTGAGGTTTTGCCAAGATCAAGAGGCAATGGAAATCACAAATAAGAGAGAACAAAATAGATGATAGAAATAAATTATATTCTATCAAGATGAAAAATATGATCAACTGGATCATTAAGCATTACATATAATGAATATAAGCCTGCTTATATAGGCAAGGCTATATGGATATGTGAGCACACAAACATGACATGTGGCTCAATAAGAAACAAGGGTAGGTAGGAAATAGGTGTGGGTAGGTAGGAGAAACAATATAATATTCCACATGAGGTGGATCACCCACTGAATGTGGAGTGTAACAACAAGATCACACCATAAAAGGTGGAAATTCTCCTACACACACTATCCCAATGTGGCACAAACACCCAAGTGTCTCATACCCAAACTACTATGAAATGCATGTACCTAAGTAAACTTAAGTAAGGTGTAATAATATCCAAGATGAATAATTATTTACACCAACAGAAGGGGTCTTCTTCTAAGAATCTAAGAGCAGGTTTTTGGAGTTTTAGAGCCTTCTTTGCAAGGAAAGAGTAGATCTTTGAAGTCTTAAACAACATTCATCAAGTATCATTTTCTCAATTGGGGGCTTTTGAAGATGTAGAAGAACAATAGGAGATCATCGATTGATGATTGGCTTGTACCTTTCCCTTGGGGCTGGGTATGGTTTCATGTTCTTTTCAGATCTTTGCATAAGCTTAATTTTGATTCATATTCATGATTTAGATCACTTTGCATTGTGGATTTAGAGCATTTACTTTGTCAATTATAAGAAATTAGGGTTTACTCTTTAGGGTTGCTCTAGGTTATTTACTTTCATTCTTAGGATCTTATATATACACAAGGTTCTTGCACACACATTTTCAGTACATTATTGGCTATTCATGGAGGTGGAAGTCACCAACACGGGGTTTTGACTATGACAAAACCCTATATAGCTACCCAAACCTTCCCTTTTCAGCTTGGAGGTACAGAAACAGGAATCTGGAAGCAGGTACAAGTCTGGAACAAGCATCTACATCAGTCAAAAACTTCATAAGTGCAAGAAACCTATCAAGGATAGGGGCGTTGCGCCCTAGTCCCACCCTCTGTTAGTAGGACCTGACAGAACAACAACTCACGGGTCTCTAAATTCCTCATGTCAGTTGTAGCTCCAAAATTGTAGAATCAGGACAGTGGTGTGGCACCCTGGTCCCAGACATTTTTGCTTAGATTTTAGACACAAGTGTACCTCTAATTTTGCCTTCTGATCTGTACTTCTCAACATTGTATCAGTTGTTCTTTGATCTGCATTCTCAGATTACGATTTGTTTTCTTACTTGATTTCTAGGTTAGGTTGCATTTTGCATCATTCCTCTCTCTCATTTACAACAAAGGAATAGAAAACCTAAGAGGTAATGTAGTACCCCTTCTCGTTTGAACTTATTAGACTCATATTTTATTATTGTTTACTTTCAATGGATATATTACCATGATGTGTTATTCAGACTTATATGACATTATTTCATGCTTTATCTGGATATGAGATGCATAATTTATTGCAGTATTCAGTACTTGTGATTTATGGCATTTTATGGATTATTCCTATGTACTAACACTTTATTTTATCTATGCAATGTGAAATTATATGTTGCATTTTTGCGAGTGTATTGGATGCAAGGGGACGATTTTCCTTCACTCATTTTGGTGAGACAGGGAACATCGTGATTCTCCTTCATCAATGTGTATGTCGTGTTTTCTATATTGTATATATGCATGTGTGGTTCGGTGATGCAGGATATTGCAGGTACAAGTACCGGGTAGGTACGGGGTATTGTCTCCACCTGGCTTCACAGGTCTGAGCGTGCCTTATATTTTCCGTTGGAAGTGGAGGAGGTAGTAGTTGACCCTATTTTAACCAATTACATTCTTGTGAGTGTCGTCAGTTGGTCGTCCTGTCAGCTTGTTCGGCCTTCGTGTATTGTCGTTTGACTTTTTCTGAGTCTTTGCTTGGGGTTTGTTCAGTTTGTGTGTTTTAGTGGATTTAATTAATTAATTAAATTTATGGAGTTATCTCATAGTTGGTATTTTTGAATTATGTATTTTATGCATTGAGATTATAAATTTAATTAATTAAAAGAGGTTATTAAATTAAGTTGCGAGCTGCATGATATTAGAAATATATTTTATTTAAATTTTAGTGAAAAATAAATTAGATTAATTTCATTTATTGTTTCCTAGAATTTTAAATAAATAAAAGAATAACAGAGTAAATAAATAAATAAATAAATAAAAGAATACATTAGAATTAAAGTATTGCTTTAATTCCTTTTTTAGGAAATTAATTAATCTGCATGAGAAAAGAAAAGAAAAAAATGATTTTTGCTTATTGCATGTTAATTTATTTCTTTTTTAGGAATTAAAAAAGAAAAAGAAAATTTCTTTTAATTACTAAAATTAAATATTAGGGTTTTTGAGAAAAATATATGCAACCTAGAATTTCAGTTTAAAAGGGGAATATATCTTTTTATTTTTGGGAGTCACGGGAAAGAGGCAGAGATTTTGGTGAAGAAAAAATATTGGAAGGTTGTTGAAGGATTGAATCTCTCCTACAAAGTTCTTCCAGGAAAGCTATACTAGGCTGGGTGGCTTCTTTTGGTTGTTTGTTTTAAAAAATATATTTTATTTCTTCCCTCTTTCTGAATGATGTGTGTGTATAATTTTTGTCAAATCCAAAATTCTTTCTGGTTATTTCTTGTTCTTGGTTAAAGTCCATTTCTGAACTTGGTTTCTAGTTTATGGAAAGAAGTTATTTCCTGGGTGTTTGTAGATTAAAATTTTGAGAAAATTGGGAAAAGTTATTCTTGCAAATTTTGCCAAGATGTTTTACTGTGTATGAAAAGTGCACAAATTGGGAGAAATGGGTTTTCCTAGAGAAAATGTCCTTTGTTTTGGTATTGGATTCGATATTTTGCTATGGTTGTTCTTTATGTATATTTGTGCATCTCTGTATATTTAGTGGTAAAATTATTTGGGAATTAAATCTAGTAGTTTATTAAGTGTATGGGAAAATCTGTATTAATTAGATTCCCTGGAAATAAATTATATTGGAAATAAAATTTAATATTTATTATTAAGTTATTGAAATTTAATATTTTATAGGAAATAAAATTTATTGATTTTAGGTTATGGAGATTTTCTGTTAAAAAAATTATAAAAATAATAATAATATAAAAAAAAATGGTTTTGGTGGGGGGTCGGTAGCAACTACCGACGGTAGTATGACTACCGAATGATAGCAGTACTACCGGCGGTAGCAGAGCTACCTACGACAACACCTTCTACCATGCGGTAGCAATGCTACCGACGATAGCACCTGCTACCGTAAGGTAGCATGTACTACCGACGGTAGTACCTGCTACCGTACGGTAGCAGGGGGTTTTATTTTCACTGTTCCCTAAATTAATTTTGTGCAAACCAAATATGGTACTTTTGGATTTCCATGCCAAAGATATAAAATTTGGTTTCTAATTAATTTATTATATATAATATATATATATTTATTTAAATAAATATATATATGTATATATATATATATATATTAATATATAAGTTTATTTTAATTTTTGGACATTATATCATTTAAGTATTATTTTAATATTGTGCTAATTAATTCAGAATTTAGCTATTTTCAGAAAAGCTTATAATTTAAGATTTTATATTTATGCTTGGAAATACATTAGGGGGTTAATTTTAATACGATTTTATTTAACCTTATTGGACAAATGACAACATTGATTTCCTTGTATTAATATAGTTGTATTTTCTTATGTTTATGGAAAAATCTTTAATTGCAAGTATTTTATGCTTTTGGTTGTTTAAAGAAAAGATTGCCTGTATTAGGATCTTGTGTAAATGGTATTTGCAATCAACTTAATTTCATTGCAATTTTGGTTGAGTTGTCATTATGTCATATGTTGTTATACCCCTTGGTCAGGTGTTGTCATATAACCATGTTGATGTAAGCCATTGTGTGTTTTGTTCCAAATGGTCAATCCTGGGTTAGTGACTATGTATCCTTCACCTGTGGTTTGTCAGGATTAGATATGGCTATATGTTTTGTCATAGAGTTCTCATAGAGAGACCTTTCCTGTTAGTGTCCTATGAGAGAGTGGCTTTCGAGCGGGGGCCGTGTCCGAAGTGGATGGCAGGATAACCCCTCAAAAGTCAGTTAAGAAGTGATAACCTAATAATTGATTAGGGGATGGGTAGATTAAATATTAATTAAGATAATGTGCCTCGCACATGGTTGAGTGCTTGTATAGGCTTAGGATGTGGTGAGAAGGCCTGGAATGGTAAACCTGTCACCTTGTGTTCACGAAAGGATTGGTAGGGTCCACATGAGGCTTAGATGGAGCCGGAGGTTTGGGAGAGGTTACCAGGATAACCCAGGATAGGGGTTGGGACCTATGGAGGCCTACCAGGGTAACCACCTTAAGCCATGCAATGACACTCTCTCCTTAGAGTCACTAGTGTTTTTGAGTTGAGTCACAAGGATGTTTGCAGAGTCATGTAGTTCTTTCGTACTTGTCTTATTTTTCTTGCTTGAGGGTCTTATACTATCTCTTGGCACGGTGGGGTGGTTCCATTTTGGGATCACATGGTTAGGTGGTAGTGCCACTTCCCATCAGGTTTTCTGGATTGTATCTTCAGGCGAGGAAAGGCTTCACTGGTGTTTCTTGGTTCGTGGTTCATGTACCAGCTCATGTTTGTGATCATTATTCAGTTGAGACCTTGTGGTCATTGTATCAAACTTTTATGTAACCTTGATATTGTAACTTTTGGATTCCGTGGTATTTTTGGAAGCCATGTATTTATGGATATTGTAATATTATATCAGTGGAATGTATGTTATTTCATTTTCTTTAATCTTATGTATAAATGAATTATGGATAAATAAATGCATTGGAATACTTTGATTCTTTCATTATAGAATTTAGATGTATGTGTAGGTTTAATCTTAAGCTTTAATGTATCTAATTAAATGGACAATTGGATTAACCATGGTGTTAATATAATCTATGAATTAATCTTCGTTGGTAACCCTTAGGAAATCATGTGTTATACTTCCGCTGTGCTATTAAATGTTCTATTGTTATAATTAATGCACTTAACCTTTAAAAAAAAAAATATTTCACCCTTTAGTTGCCTAGTTGTGTTGTTTTCTTTTAGGGTTCCTAGTGGGGCATTACAGTGGGAGATGTAGGGAGATCCCACAGAGTGTTTGCAATGGTGGATGATTGCTATGATGATCATTAGGGTACAGTTATTGAGGCAACAGGTATGTTGCATGGAATCCCTATCTCTGTACTGTTTGATTCTGGTGCTTCAGATTCTTTCATTTCTTCATCCATTATGGAGCGGTGCGGACTCACGTCTACTAAGTAGGCAGATAGGTGGCAAGTAGAGTTGGCTATAGGTGTCTGTGTCTCTGTAGATGCCTTTATTCCTAGGTGTTATATGGACCTAGGAACCATAGTTACCTCAGTTGACCTTCGAGTCATTCCTTTGGGTTCTTATGGAGTTGTGTTGGGGATGGATTGGCTATCATCTCATATTTCTCACGTAGACTATCACAAGAAGATAGTGGAGTGTTTAAATGACCTTGGCAGAGAAGTGGAGATTGTTGGAGTTCAAAGACCGATATCCCTATGTATGATTTCTGCTATGCATCTTAAGCAGTGCATGCGTAGAGGGTGTCAACTTTTTGTAGTTACTCTTGAGGATGTGGATGAGTCAGAGAGTCGAGAAATCGCTCTTGATGGTCACCCTATTCTTTGAGAGTATGCTGATGTGTTACCATTGGATATTCTCAGTATGCCTCCGAAGCGAGATATAGACTTTCACATTGATTCGGTTCCTGGTGCAGAACCTATTTGGAGAGCTCCGTATTGGATGACTACTCAGGAGTTGAGTGAGTTGAAATTGTAGATAGAGGAATTGTTGGCCAAGGGATTCACTCGTCCTAGTGTTTCCCCTTAGGGTGCGCCTATTATCTTCATTAAGAAGAAGGATGATTCTCTTCGGTTATGCATTGATTACCGACAGCTGAATAAGGTAACCATCTGGAATCGATATCCATTGCCTCGTATAGATGACCTTTTTTATCAGGTTAAGGGAGACAAGGTCTTCTCTAAGACTAACCTGAAATCTGGATACCATCAGTTGCACATTTAGGATGTAGATATTCATAAGACAACGTTTCGTACTCATTATGGTCACTACGAGTTCACAGTGGTGTCATTTGGGTTGACGAATGCGCCTTCAGTTTTCATGAGCCTCATGAATAGGGTTTTTCGCACCTACCTTGATCATTTTGTCATTGTATTCTTGGATGACATTCTGATTTATTCTAGAACTATGGAGGAGCATGAGGGTTACTTACGTCAGGTATTGCAATTCTTGAGGGAGAATCAACTTTATGTCAATTTGGCGAAGTGTGAATTCTTCCAATCTAAGGTGAACTATCTTGGTCATGTGGTTTCAGGAGAAGGTATATCCATGGATCCTTCAAAGATCCAAGCCATTGTTGATTGGCCAGCGCCGACCAACATTTCAGAAGTTAGGAGTTTTATGGGTTTGGCCGGATATTACCGTCACTTTGTTGAAGGCTTTTCCCAGATAGGACACCCGATTACTTCTCTTCAGAGGAAAGGGAAGAAGTTTATTTGGTCAAAGCAGTGTGAGGCAGCTTTTCAGACCTTGAAGGAACTCCTTATCAGTGCTTCAATTTTGGCAGTTCCTGATCCATCTAAAGATTTTATGGTATGCACAGATGCCTCTTTGGAAGGTATAGGTGCAGTGCTTATGTAGGATGGATGTGTGGTTTCTTATGAGTCTCCTAAACTAAAGAACCATGAGTTGAACTATCCAGTTCATGATTTGGAGTTGGTAGCTATAGTTCATGCTTTGGCTAGATGGCGGCATTTTTTGTTAGGGCGTCAGTTTGAGCTACATAGTGATCACCGCAGTCTGCAGTATATATTCACACAGTCAAATTTGAATGCTCGACAATAGAGATGGATGGAATTCTTCTGTGAGTATGATTTTGAGGTTCATTATATTCAGGGGAAAGAGAACGTAGTGGCAGATGCTTTGAGTCATAGATGGCATGAAGTTTTAGCATTGTCCCTTGGAGTAGACTTGAGAGAGAGGATTCTTGGAGTTCTTCCTCAGGATACTTGGTATCAGGATGTTAGAGCCGTGATAGAGTCCGGAAGGCCTTTAGAGGATAGATTTTCTAGATATAACCTTGAGGCAGATGGACTTCTTTGTCACCTTGGACAAATCTATGTACCTCCTTTGGAGGGTCTTCGTGTTTTGATCATGACTGAGGCCCATCATGCACCTTATTTGGCACATCTAGGTGTCAAGAAGATGCATGCAGATCTTAGACAGATTTATCATTGGGCTAGTATGAAACACGACATTGCTGATTTTGTGTCGAAGTGTTTAGAGTGTCAACGGGTGAAGGTAGAGCATCAGCACCCAGTAGGGATTTTACAGCCTAATTTGGTATCGGATTGGAAATGGGATATCATTTCCATGGATTTTATTATTGGGTTTCCTGTCTCTTTACATTGTCGTGATGCTATCATGGTCATTGTTGATAGATTGACTAAGGTTGCTCATTTTGTTCCTATTCGAGCTTCCTATACGGCAGCAATGGTGGCACGAGTCTTCTTGGAAGATGTAGCGAGATTGCATGGGATTCTGAGGTGGATCATCTCTGATAGAGATCTTGTCTTTATCTTAGCATTGTGGACCTCAATTCAGCATGCTTTGGGGACTCAGTTGAACTTTAGTTCAGTGTATCACCTAGAGACAGATGGTCAGACCGAGCGAGTGAATCAAGTTTTGGAGGACATGCTTCACATGTATGTTATGGACCAGTAGTCGCGCTAGGAGGATTATACCTATCTAGTGGAGTTTGCTTATAACAATGGATATCATAGCTCCATAGGTATGTCCCCCTTTCAGGCATTGTATGGTCATCCTTGCCGCACTCCTTTGAGTTGGGATTGGCTAGAGGACAGGGTGCTTATAGGACAGGAGATTCTTTGAGAGATGGAGCAGTAGGTAGAGCAGATTCGTGAGCATTTTCTAGCTGCACAAGATAGGCAAAAGAAGTATGCAGAGGCTCATAGGATAGATCATCAGTTTTCTGTTGGCTACCGTGTGTTCTTGAGAGTGCGTCTGCATAAGAGTCTGATCTGTTGTGGAAAGGGTTCTAAGTTGGCACCTTAGTTTGTTGGCCCTTTTGAGATCCTTGAGAGGATAAGACCTATTTCCTATCGTCTTGCCTTGCCACCAAGTCTATCCTGCATCCACGATGTCTTTCATGTTTCAGTTCTTCGACCTTATCATCTTGATGTGACACATCTTCTCGATTGGAACTCTTTGTAGGTCGAGGACGGGCAGCTCGCCATGGAGCCTGTGTGCATTCTTCAGCATCAGGATTTGATCCTCAAGGGTCGTACCATCGACTAGGTAAGGGTCCTATGGGACCCAAATGATGAGACCTCGACAACTTGGGAGGATGCAGTGAAGATGAGAGAGTTGTATTCTTATTTGTTTTAGGCTTCCAGGAGTAAGCCTTGTTTTGGGGGGAGAATGTAGTACCCCTTCTCGTTTGAACTTATTAGACTCATATTTTATTATTGTTTACTTTTAGTGGATACATTACCATGATGTGTTATTCAGACTTAGATGACATTATTTCATGCTTTATCTAGATATGAGATGCATAATTTATTGTAGTATTTCAATACTTGTGATTTATGGCATTTTATGGATTATTGCTATGTATTGACACTTTATTTTATCTATGCAATGTGAAATTATATGTTGTGTGTCTGCGAGTGTATTGGATGCAAGGGGATGATTTTCCTTCACTCATTCTGGTGAGACAAGGAACATCGTGATTCTCCTTCATCGGTGTGTATGTCGTGTTTTCTATATTGTATATATGCATGTGTGGTTCAATGATGCAGGATATTGTAGGTACAAGTACCAAGTAGGTACGGGGTATCATCTCCACCTGGCTTCACAGGTCTGAGTGTGCCTTATATTATTTGATGGAAGTGGCGGAGGTAGTAGTTGACCCTATTTTAACCAGTTACATTCTTGTGAGTGTCGTTAGTTGGTCGTCCTGTCAGTTTGTTCGGCCTTCGTGTATTGTCATTTGACTTTTTCCGAGTCTTTGCTTGGGGTTTGTTCAGTTTGTGTGTTTTACTGGATTTCATTAATTAATTAAATTTATGGAGTTATCTCATAGTTGGTATTTTTGAATTATGTATTTTATGCATTGAGATTATAAATTTAATTAATTAAAAGAAATTATTAAATTAAGTTGCAAGCTGCATGATATTAGAAATATATTTTATTTAAATTTTAGTGAAAAATAAATTAGATTAATTTCATTCATTATTTCCTAGAATTTTAAATAAATAAAAGAATAACAGAGTAAATAAATAAATAAATAAATAAAAGAATAAATTAGAATTAAAGTATTGCTTTAATTCCTTTTTTAGGAAATTAATTAATTTGCATGAGAAAAGAAAAGAAAAAAATAATTTTTGCTTATTGCATGTTAATTTATTTCTTTGTTAGGAATTAAAAAAGAAAAATAAAATTGCTTTTAATTACTAAAATTAAATATTAGGGTCTTTGAGAAAAATATATGCAACCTAGAATTTTAGTTTAAAAGGGGAATATATCTTTTTATTTTTGGGAGTCACGGGAAAGAGGAAGAGATTTTGGTGAAGAAAAGTTATTGGAAGGTTGTTGAAGGATTGAATCTCTCCTACAAAGCTCTTCTAGGAAAGCTATACAGATTGGGTGGCTTCTTCTGGTTGTTTATTTTAAAGAAAGTATTGTATTTCTTCCCTCTTTTTGAATGATGTGTGTGTATAATATTTGTCAAATCCAAAATTCTTTTTGGTTATTTCTTGTTCTTGGCTAAAGTCCATTTCTGAAGTTAGTTTCTAGTTTATGGAAAGAAGTTGTTTCTTGGGTGTTTGTAGATTAAAATTTTGAGAAAATTGGGAAAAGTTATTTTGACAAATTTTGCCAAGATGTTTTACTGTGCATGAAAATTGCAAAAATTGGGAGAAATGGGTTTTGCCAAAGAAAATGTCCTTTGGTTTGGTATTGGATTCGATATTTTGCTATGGCTGTTCTTTATGTATATTTGTGCATCTCTGTATATTTAGTGGTAAATTATTTGGGAATTAAATCTAGTAGTTTATTAAGTGTATGGGAAAATCTGTATTAATTAATCTGTATTAATTAGATTCCCTGGAAATAAATTTTTTTGGAAATAAAATTTAATATTTATTATTAAGTTATTGAAGTTTAATATTTTATAAGAAATAAAATTTATTGATTTTAGGTTATGGAGATTTTCTGTTAAAAAATTATAAAAAAAAAATAATATAAAAAAAAGGTTTTGGTGGGGGGTCAGTAGCAACTATCAGCACTAGCAGCAGCTACCGTAAGGTAGTAGAGCTACCTACGACAACACCTGCTACCGTGTGGTAGCAATGCTACCATAAGGTAGCATGTACTACCGACGGTAGTATCTGCTACCGTACGGTAGCAGGGGGGTTTTATTTTCACTGTTTCCTAAATTAATTTCATGCAAACTGAAATATGGTACTTTCGAATTTCCATACCAGAGATATAAAATTTGGTTTCTAATAAATTTATTATATATAATATATATATTTATTTAAATAAATATATATATATATATATATATATATATATATATATATATATATATATATATATATATAAGTTTATTTTAATTTTTGGACATTATATCATTTAAGTATTATTTTAATACTGTGCTAATTAATTCAGAATTTAGCTATTTTCAGAAAAGCTTATAATTTAAGATTTTATATTTATGCTTGGAAATACATTAGGGGGTTAATTTTAATATGATTTTATTTAACCTTATTGGACAAACAACAACATTGATTTCCTTGTATTAATATAGTTGTATTTTCTTATGTTCTAGAAAAATCTTTAATTGCAAGTATTTTATGCTTTTGGCTGTTTAAAGAAAAGATTGTCTCTATTAGGATCTTGTGTAAATGGTATATATAGTCAACTTAATTTCATTGCAATTCTGGTTGAGTTGTCATTGTTGTAATACCCTAAAATTGGTCATCTAAACCATGGGCCCCTATTCTCGACAACATCACCAAGGTCCTAACCAAAGGCAATTAAATTAATCTTGAGCACATTATTAATTCTTTAATTATCAAAAATCACATGGCAAATCAACTACTCAACATTAATTAAATATTTATTTAATTAATCAAATCATTTCCAAGAATATCATTTTGAACAATTATCCCATTTTAATTTATTAAATATTTTTGCATATTTAATTAAAATAATAAATTTGCCATTCAATCATGCAAAAAGGATTAATTTATTGCAAAGAGTTGAATTGAGAGAGAAATCAAACTTGAGATATTATTTCTTTTTCTAAATTTAGAACTTGAAATCAGAAAAGCAATTTAATTGAATTATTGAATTATTCTCTAAAATTGGAACTTAAAGCTTTTTAAAAACAGAAAAAGAAGCTCAGTTGCATTGAAAAGACCTTTTTCTTGAATAAATTAAAGAATTATCTATTTTTATCAGATATGCATGGAGTTAATTTATTATTATTTTCCAATGCAACTTGGACTTCTAATTTGAATGCATTTCAATTAAACTATAATTGGAATCTATCTCAAGGTTAACTGAACATGATTTCTCAATTAATCCTAAATTGAGCTTTTTCTCTTGTGATTCTCTATAAATTTAGTCTTCAGCTCTCATTCCAAACCACCCCAGAGATTTTTGAGAACACGGTTGGAGATTATTATCGCGCTAACTTCGCTCTAGAGTCATTGAAAATTATTGTGCTTTTTTAGATTATTTGCATCCATTTTACATTCATTATTGCTTGCATCCATTGTTGCTTGAATTGGTTATTATTGCTTGAATTATTCATCCATCTTACATCCATATAGCTTAATATCATATAGATTAAATCCTTCGTCTTGGTGTAGTCTAGTCACTGATATTGCTTATAAAAAATCTGAGAGCAATCTTATACTCGCATCTTTTAGAAGGCAATTAGTCGCTTTGCTATGGTTTATTTCTTATTGATTATTGATTACTCACCATGCATATAATGACTTAATTGAAGTATTGTGCTTACAACTACAGGTTCACTTTTTCACACACACAGTTGTGTCATATGTTGTTATATCCCTTGGTCAGGTGTTGTTGTATAACCATGTTGATGTAAGCCATTGTGTGTTTTGTTCCAAATGGTCAATCCTGGGTTAGTGACTGTGTATCCTTCACATGTGGTTTGTCAGGATTAGATATGGGTATCTGTTTCACCATAGAGTTCTCGTAGAGAGACCTTTCCTGTTAGTGTCCTATGAGAGAGAGTGGCTTTCAAGAGGGGGTCACGCCCGAAGTGGATGGCAGGATAACCCCTCGAAATTCAGTTAAGAAGTGATAACCTAATAATTGATTAGAGGGTGGGTAGATTAAATATTAATTAAGATAATGTGCCTCACACATGGTTGAGTTCTTGTATAGGCTCAGGATGTGGTGAGAAGGCCTGGAATGACAAACCTGTCACCTTGTCTTCATGAAAGGATTGGTAGGGTCTGCATGAGGCTTAGATGGAGCCAGAGGTTTGGGAAAGGTTACCAAGATAACCCAGGATGGGGGCCGGGACCTATGGAGGCCTACCAGGGTAACCACCTTAAGCCATGCGATGACACTCTCTCCTTAGAGTCACTAGTGTTTTTGAGTTGAGTACATGAATGTTTGTGGAGTCATGTAGTACTTTCGTACTTGTCTTATTTTGCTTGCTTGAGGTTCTTCTACTATCTCCTAGCATGGTAGGGTGGTTTCATTTTGGGATCACATGGTTGGGTGGTAGTGCCACTTCCCATTAGGTGTTCTAGATTGTATCTTCAGGCAAGGAAAGTCTTCACTGGTGTTTCTTGGTTCATGGTTCATGTACCAGCTCATGTTCATGATCATTGTTTAGTTGAGACCTTGTGGTCATTGTATCAAACTTTTATGTAACCTTGATATTGTAAATTTTGGATTCCATGGTATTTTTGGAAGCCATGTATTTATGGATATTGTAATATTGTATCAATGGAATGTATGTTAATTCAGTTACTTTAATCTTATGTATAAATGAATTATGGATAAATAAATGCATTGGAATACTTTGATTCTTTCATTATGGAATTTAGATGTATATGTAGGTTTAATCTTAAGCATTTAATTTATCTAATTAAATGGACAACTGGATTAACCATGGTGTTAATATAATCTGCGAATTAATATTCATTGGTAACCCTTAGGAAATCATGTGTTAGACTTCAGTTGTGTTATTAAATGTGCTATTGTTATAATTAATGCACATAATCTTTAAAAAATATATATATTTCACCCTTTAGTTACCTAGTTGTGTTGTTTTCCTTTAGGGTTCCTAGTGGGGCATTACAGGTAATCCATGAGTCTCCCTTTGCCATAAGAAGTAGTCGATTTGCATTACCTCCCTAGGCTCTTTCCTATTCCATGAGTGTGTATGAGAGTGGGAATAGGATTTCCATACATAGTCTCACTTTTTCCCCTACACATCTTTGGTGAACCCGACGTGAATCCAATTTCATTTGCATTACATTGCATTGTTAGATCTAGATCTAGTTTATAATTTTCTTTCAAAAAAAAAAAAAAAAAAAAAAAGAGAGAGAAAAAGATTAAAAAATAGGTTTCTTTCATTTTCCTTGCATTGTGTGTTTAAGTTTCATGCAATTTTAATTTCAAAATGTCAGATTTCTATTTGCAAGAAGTTCATGCTTTTGATGATGTATGCAATTTTGTTGATTATTAGTTTAGTAAGGATGAATTAGATGAAGCTCTAGATGAGTTTTTGAACCCTAATCCTTCTAAGCTCTCATTTTGTCAAAAGCTAATCAACCTTGTTACTATGCCATTTCGTGGTGATGAGAAAGATAAGTTGAATGATTCCTCTCATGGGTACATTCCTATCAACTCCTCCACTAGATATAGAAACATCGTGGATTCTCATGATTCCATCTATGATGTTATGTCTCCTTTTGAATCCAAGGATAAGCCTTTCAATCACTATGACCATGCTTTATTGGATGATTCCCTTGATGACTTTATGTCTCTACCTAAACTTTCAAACAACAATAATGCATCTAAAAAGTTAATCAACATGATCAATGTGAATGAACATAGAAAACCTCTTTTTTTTGTCCAAGGTGCTTGTCCTTCTCCTACTTCACCTCTTCCTAATCAACCTCTTTTCATGGTTCAAGGTGGATATGGTCATGATTCCTTTATTACTCCAAATAAACCCATCATTACGTTTCAAGGAAAGAAACCCACTAAGTGTCCTTATAGCTATGCTAGACAACTTACTAAGGTGAGTTATAATACAGTTGCCCATACTTATAACACAAGAAACAATAGTCAACCTAACCCTCCTCCTATTTTTCTGAGTCCTCTACCTGATCCTCAACTCATTCTTCCTCAAGCACCTTGTATTTCACAAACTCTTGGTAATGAATATGATCTTGTTGAACAACTTAAAGCTACTTCTGCCAAGATATTCCTTTGGGATTTGCTTCAGACTTCCTAAACTCATCATGGAATGCTACACGATGCCTTGAAAACATTGAATGTCCCACCCACAATGACATCTAATAATATGGCTTCCTTGATTCACTCTATTACATCACCTAAGGCCCAAATTGTGTTTACACAAGATGAGCTGCCTTCTATTGAAATTCAATAATAATATGATCCCTTAATGATTGTAGTTATCATAAATGATAGTGCGATAAGACGAACATTAGTGGACAATGTTTATGGCCTTAATGTTTGTAGCGTTAATTTTTTTTATAAGATCAATGTTGATACATCTCTTATCAATCCTGATTCTCTCACTATAGGTGGCTTTGATAATGTTGTTAAATCTTCACTAGGTGTCATCACCTTGCCTATTAAGGCAGGTCCTATTGGTTTACCTACTCCTATCCATTTCATGTCTGGAGAGTTTACATACAACTTGTTGCTAGGAAGACCTTGGATTCATAGCATGCAAGTTGTTTCCTCTACATTGCATATGCAAATCAAATCCATTTACAACAATACAACATATACCTTGTTAGGAGACATGAGATTTCAAGCTTGTTTACAAACATCAAGTTTTAAATCCTCTTCAATCAATTCTTCCCTAACTATCTTAGACAATTCCTCTAAATCTTCTACTACTAGTTCATCAAACATGTCTCCTACATCTGGATTGATCCCCGATGCTTCCTCAAGTGGACCTAAAGTTCTTGAGGAAGAATCTTCTCAACTTGAATCTACGATTGAGAATACATTCTCTCCTGAACAAATTCTTGCAGAAGATTATTGGGGATCCCTTGATTTCAATCCTACTTTCATAGGGGAATACAAAATTCCCCCTAGAGAACCTAAGGTCAAAAAGAAGAAAGAAGAAGAAGAACCTAAACAACAATCTATTTTGTCTTGGCCATTGAGTAATAACTTTGTGGCGGCTTCTCAGATTTCATCTCCCTTAATGTCTAGTTTAGAGGATTTTCATCCTTCACTTTTTGAAAATCCTTCTTCTCCTTCGGAAATGAATAACCTTTATGGTCCTGGTTTTCACATCCTAGCTAAGAGTGGATATAATGGAAATGGATGTGGTGCTCAAGAACAAGGGATCAAAGTTCCCTTGGAAAAAAACTTTCGTAATATGACATTTGGGCTTGGTTATGATCCTTTTAAGCGTACTAAAGCCTCTAAGAGACCATCTATTAGTGTTAATGTCATTTCTGCTTCTCTCTCATTAAAGTATCCAGAATATATTGACTTTGACCCTTCTTGTGTCTTTGCTTTGGGTGCCTTTTCTACTGATGATTCCTTAGCTGATTTCTTGGGAGCTTATGACAACCTTCCTCGTTATCACCATAATCGTAGTTTTCCCTATTGTTTAAATGTGGAAGCTTACTTTGGGAAGGAAAGAAATAACGATGAGATAGTTAAATAATTTCCTCAATTGAGAGATGCTCCTCAACAAAGCAATCTCCTAATAAATGACACCATTGATATCAAGATGGATCCTTGTGTTGAAGATAAGATCATCAAGATAGGGAAATGTCTTGATGAAGAAGAGCATAATTAATATGTTGAATTGTTACATGAGTTTCCTGATATCTTTGATTGGATATATTCTGACATGCCTGGTGTAGATACTAAGATTGTCACTCATAACATTGTCCTAGTTTCTGATGCTAAACCTATGAAGCAAAAGATTTGAAAGATTCACCCTAAAGTGGCATTACTTGTTAAAGCTAAGATTGAAAAATTGTTGGATGCTGGATTCATTTGTCCTATCGATTATTCCCCATGGATTTCAAACATTGTGGTGGTGGCTAAAGCGGAAAACAACATTAGGATGTGTATTGACTTTCATGATTTGAACAAGGCCTCTTTAAAGGATGGTTTTCCCCTCCTGAATATTGATGTGATAGTGGATTTGGTAGCAGGGCATGCTTTACTATCCTTTATGGATGGTTTCTCAAGATATAATAAAATTTTCATCAATCCACAAGATCAATATTAAACTACTTTCACCACTCCTTGGGGTAAGTTTTGTTGGATTGTGATGCCTTTTGGATTGAAAAATGCAGGCGCAACCTATCAGCATGCTATGACTTTCATTTTTCATGATTATATGCATAAGACCTTAGAATATTACATTGATGATATATTAGCCAAATTCATTCTTCATACAGATCATGTTGAGATCCTTCATCAAGTCTTTGAGAGAATTTGTAACTACAACATGCGTTTGAATCCCCAAAAAATGTGTTTTTGGTGTGGATAGTGGAAAACTATTAGGATTCATAGTTTCACATCATGGCATTGAGGTGGATACGAAGAAGATAGATACTATTGTTAACATGCCACCTCCTAAGAATGTTTCTCAACTAAAAAGTTTACAAGGAAAGATCCAAGCTATTCGTAGGTTCGTTTCTCAACTTAAAAACTTATTTGGTCAATCCTCCTATTCTTCAACCTGTTGATCCTACTAAGCCTTTTCTTTTATACACCACTTTTTCTCCTCAAGATCTTGCAGCCTTATTGGCATAATGTGATAAGGATGGTAGAGAATGTCATGTTTATTACATAAGCTGAACTCTACTTGATTACAAAGTCTGATATTCTGTGATAGAGAGACACTGCCTTGATTCAGTGTTTGTAACCCAAAAGTTAAGGCATTATCTCTTGAATGTTGAGATTCATGTTATCGTTAAATTTGATCCTCTTAAAAATCTTCTCTCCAAAACTGATCTTTCCAGACACTTAGCTAAGTGGGTTATGATGTTGACCGAGTTTGACCTTAAGTTTGTCTCACAAAATTCAATAAAGGGTCAAGCATTGACTGATCATTTAGTTGATGCTCCTTCACCCTTCTCTCTACTTAATCTAGAGTCTTTTCTCGATGAATACATTTTTTCCATTGAGGTTGGTGAGACTTGGGAACACTACTTCAATGGCTCTAAGTTTCGTACAGGATTGGGGGTAGGGGTGGTCTTAATTTCTCCTAAAAAGAAGCCTATTCCTTTATCATATCGTCTCAATTTCTTATGTACCAATAACATTGCTGAATATGAAGCTCTTATACCTAGAATTAGAGTAGCTTTGGCATTGAGTGTGAAGAATCTACATATTTATGGAGATTCTCAACTAATCATAAGACAAGTGACAGGAGTTTATCAAGATAAACAAGACAAACTATCACAATACAAAGATCTAGCTTTATCTTTGTTGCAAAAACTCGATTCTTACACTATGGAGCCCATTCCTTGAAAAGATAATCAACATGCTAATGCGATGGCATGTGTTTACTCTCTTGTGTCTCTAGAGGACCCCATGGTAGATCTTCAATTCACTATTCACAACCTTCCTTCCCCGGCTATTGCTGATAACCCTAGTGATGTGGCATATTGTTGCATTATAGATTCTGATGAATGGTACTCGCATGTCATAAAATATTTGAGTGATGGTAACTTTCCTGACTCTACGAATAAGAATACTAGGGCTAGGGTTCACAAATTGGTTGCTAGATACATTATCCTTTCTAATATTCTCTATAGGAGGGGTTATAATGGTCTTCTCCTTCGATGCCTAAACAAGGTTGAGGTCCCTATTGCTCTTGAGGAAGCACATTCAGGTGCTTGTGAGGGGAATTTTGGGGGTAGGTCTTTAGTTTAGAGATTGCTTCGAATGGGATATTATTGGAAAACCATGGAAAAGGATTCCTTTACATTTGTTAAACGATGTCATCAGTGTCAGCAACATAGTAATTTAATCCATGCCCTTGCTCAAGAACTTCGATCACAGGTAGCATCTTGGCCCTTTTCTACATGGGATTTGGATCTTGCTAGTAAAATATATCCTCCTTCATCTCAAGGACATACTTTCATCATAACTGCCACTGATTACTTTACTAAGTGGGTGGAAGTCGTTCCTCTTCGATCAACTACCACTAAAGTAATTTGTCAATTCATTTTAGAAAACATCATTTCTCAATTTGGGATACCTTCCACCTTAGTTTCAGATAATGGAATGTCAATCAACAATAAGGATGTGAAGAAGTTACTCGAGAAATATCATATTCAACATAGATTTTGTACACTCTATTATCCTCAATCAAATGGTCAAGCTAAGTCTTCTAATAGGATAATTGAAAAAATTCTTCAAAAGACTATAAACAAGCATGGAAAGGATTGGCATACTCAATTAACCTACACTCTATGGGCTCATCACATGAGTGCACATGTGGCTACAGTTTGTAACCCTTATAATCTTGTTTATGGTGCCGACACTATTATGCCTTTGGAGATAGAAATTCCTTCTTTGAGAGTTTCTCTTAAGGGTATAGTGGATGATGATTCCTATAAAGAGAAAAGGTGTCAACAACTTGAGATGCTTGATGAATGGTGTATCAATTCCCTTGAACATATTCAAGCGTATCATAAAACTTTGCAACAAAGATACAATGATAAGGTTATCCAACATTCCTTCTTGATAGGGGATTTGGTCTTTTATGAGAATCAGTGTAATGTGAATGCCTTACTCGAGGAGAAAGGAAAGTTTAGTCCTAATTGGCTTGGACCATACATCTTCATGGAGGTGTATGGATCAGGTGCTTACATGATAGTAAATGTGGAAGGTACACCTCTCAAGGAGCCCATAAATGCTATGCACCTTCATAGATACTATGCCTAGTTCTTTTTTCCCTCTCTCTTGCTTTCTAGTCTTCTTTCTGTTCTCTCTTTATGTCTTTTTCTTCAAAATTGGGTCATATGTTAGCATGTCTTCATTAGAGTATGTAAAATTAAATGATGTTATATTGTTTGGTCTACATTACTTCATTCTTGACAAGCATGTTTCATTACTATATTGTTTGTCTTGGATTATTTCTATGTAAATTGTAATGGATTTACATTTCATATGTGTTAGCATATTATACAATTTCTTATGTGTTAAGTAGAATTATATCATGTTGTGTTTGATTAGAGTTAATTAAATCACATTAGTCATATGGTTCTCATGCTTAATACATTCTTCTTTTACATCATCAAAGTAGCATTTGATTAAATACTTAGTTATTTAATTAAATCACACATGTATCAATTTAATCATGAAGTATTGAGAAATCAATAACATGGAAATTAAATCAGATATACATTCTCATTACTCAATATGTTACTTATAATATAGGAAATGTGTACATTGTAAAAGCATTGGAAATAACATAATCATGAGTGTCATCATACATAAATCAATACATCAAAATCATCTCCTATCCCTAGGACTAGTAGTAGGGGGATGGTGGCTAGATACCCCCTCCTGATCTGGTTGTGCGGGTGGCCCCATGGGGGTGTATCATGATACGAACCGCAAGTGACTTTGTGAGGAGATCCTACGACCTCTCTCCATCATGATCCCTTGGTATGTGGCTGCCTCTATTTGCATGGCCGTTAGATCATGCTTTGTCTGTCATAATCCGTCTCGTAGGTCCTCCACCTCTATCCAAATAGGGGAGAAAATATCCTCATGATGTCCTGCACTCCTCTAGGGTCTGTGCGGTATTTGTACATGTGCAATCATAATAAGGTCTGTCACTGCATTTTGAATTAAAGAACGCCATTCCTGGACGTTAGCTACAAGATACAAAGATTTTTCATTAGTAACATTCTATATCATCAAATCTAAGGCAGGTAAGTTGCATATGTTAATCAATAACAGATCACATTACTTGGGTCTCCCTCTTGCTAATGACGATCATGGACAAAAACTGCCTGAGCTTGGGACCCGCTATCCTCTCCCTGCTCATACTATCTCTATATAGTAGGTGTAGGCTAATGAGGATCAAGATCAAGACCCCTTATGGGACCCCTCTTCGCCCGCCATGGGAGACTAGGTGGATCTATGGCTCTGGTATCCTCTCTAGAGTGATGAACTGCACCTGACTCATCCTCCTCCTCTTCCTTGTCTCCTCATCTTCATCCTCCTCTTCCTTGTCCTCCTCATCCTCTGAGTCATTTCTCTCCTCCTCATAATCATGTCCATACTGATCTCCCTCTCCAGTATCAGGATCTCCTTCATCTTTGCCTGCCTCCCGCTCCTCTGTGTTGTCACCCTGATCATCAAAATCCTCCTCGGATGCATTGAATCCCTCTCTGTCGCTTGACTATGTCCATGGTCTAGGATTCCCTCTAGGGAATTCTAATGGGAAGATGGATCTGAGGTATGTACTCCTCCACCATGTGATGTATCATCGGTGTGTGCTTGAATCATCTCTATAATTTATCGCTAAGTCCTTATCTGACCCATCTGAATCTGTGATGTCGATCTCATCTTTCATAGGCCTAGGAATGGCTCCTAGCCTTGACATCACTCGTGATTGGCAGATGTATACAAGCACATCAGTAGGAACACACTGCTCAAACCCAAACTATCACCAAACTCGATTGAAGTAGAAAGAAATGACTATGTAGCTATACCATCCCTCTAGTAGATGATTCCTCTACATGCCAAACATTTGTCTACGTAGCCCTACCCATATGGAAATTTGGAGGTAAGGTCTCCATATGATCTCACCCACTGTCAATCTATCCATGATCAATCTCCAGTACAGGAGATCATCGAATTGCCACTCATGAGTAAGAGGATAAGCATATACCCTAGCCTACTTTGGGACTAGCTCTATAGGGGCTCCACCAAGTCTAGTGAATGTGATATGCCTGGACATCCACACCTGTAGCAGTGTGCATGTCATAAGGCTACATCCCAGTCTGAATACATACTCTCCAAGGTTGTGATAGAAATGTGCAAGCATACTTCAACCCCAAGAGTATACTCTCATGTGTCTCTCCATGGCTCGTATGGTGTAGATGAGTCCTCCGTGCATATGTGTGTTGTGCTTATTTGGGCACATAGCTAATGCTAGGGTCACAATATTAACTCGCCTCACCAATGGAATCTCGCCTGTAGGGTGTAGGAGCCAGCTAACCATAATGTGACCTCTCATCTCATTGTGTATCACTCTCCCCACAGCATACACTTGCTCTCTCTTGTAATCCTCCTCTGTGTGATTGAAATGATATCTAATAGTCTCTCCTTTGATGGGTAGGCATGGAATACGGTATACATCATCTAGGGTGACCGTAATCTCCCCCACTAGAAGTAAGAATGTTGAGGTATCTGCATCCCACCTCTCCATCAACATCATAAGCATAGAAGAATGGAATCGGATGGCCGGCATGGTCATCACATCCCACAAACCCACCGCATGAAGCAAATCCCTCTCTCCTACTGTCAGTCTTAGGATCTTCTCTCGAAGGCTCTAAAAGGTGAGACTGGTGGTATGCTCGGGGATGTATGGTAGTGCCTACAAAACACAAGGCAATCTCTCATCAGTAATCACTCAATCATCTATCATCATCTACTCAAAGAAATCATTCTATCATTCCTAGCATTCATCGCCTGATCTTGTGTCATCATTGGTCGTGCCCTATTGGGACCATGGCACCTAGAGGGGACCATGGCACACTAGGAGGACCAGGGCTCCCTAGGACCCCTGGGTGTCCAAGGGGTGGACCCCAACTCGGACTAGGCAATGACATCATCACTTTTGCAAACTATGAAAAAAATGACAAAGTCAAATGCAGTCAATGGGAGGTCAACTCACCTAGTCGAGCAGTCAGCTAACAAGTACGAACTGGCATAAGATCTCCATCCACATAGGTCACTCAGGTTGGGGTCGAGGCATGATGGCTTGTATGTGGGCTCCTCTGTAATGAATAATGATAAAAAGTTAGAAAGTGACAAATGAAGGTGTCACTTTCATATTTATGTGTTATGCACTTTTTGACTTTATGGTTTTTAGTTAAAAACCCTAATTTCTGCACTTTTTCTTCAATCTATCATATCTTGAGCTAAGAAGCTCTGATTCTTGCACCTTCGGTGGCATTGGAATTATGAGTTTTCCCTCTCACTCTGTGTTAGTTCCATAATGTTCTTGGCTGAGTAATCAAGCCTTGTTGTGAACTTGCATAATCATGGCCTTTATCACAATTTGTTGTAGAAAACATGATACCTTGTTTCAACTCACAAATAAGAAAGTCTAAATAGGGGGGCATATAGATACCCATGAATTTATGACCTTCCTTAGTAAGAATTAGGTGATTTTGTGATCTAACATATGGTTTTGTAGGGTGTGGTTCCTAACTAGGTACTGCAGATACCATTGGGGGCTTCGTTCAACAACTTATGGATATATCCTTCTCCAAATGATGTATGTTTCTATACTTTAGCTTGCATATGCACATAGTGTCATATGAACGCTAAAGTGGGGGCTAAATGTAGTGTCATAAATTATACACCCTTTCTAGGGTGATATAATTTCACACTTAGGTTAGCACCCGCCTTAGTGTGTTTTGCATCTTGCATTTCTCATTCCCCTTTAAGAATTTAATTAATTAATTTAATTAAATCTAAGGTCTTGTCTCATCACTTTACACATTACAAAGTTGGGCCCTTTACCCTAAGTGTGCCCCTTTTCATTTCATTCCTCCAATGAATCATTTAATTAAAAACCCTAATTATGTCTTATTTTGACCGTTCAGGCCCAATTTCGCATATTAAAACATCTTGAAATTGGTTGTAACTTTGGGATGCGCTCTAATATCATCATATCTAACGACGCTGAAAATTCAATGAAAATTTGGTCAAATTGTGGCGGGAATGCACATGGTTCGCGACTTTTTTCTTGAAATTTTGGGAGCACAATTCTATGATATGATAATGCTTAACCCCAAAATATTAGCAGGAAATTCAAATCCTAGGTCGGCCTAAACATGAAATTAAGATCTAGGGTTTCATACTTAAGAGCTCTCTTTCTTCATTTGAAGGGGTCTTCTTCTAAGAATCTAAGAGTAGGTTTTTGGAGTTTTAGAGCCTTCTTTGCAGTGAAAGAGTAGATATTTGAAGTCTTCAACATCATTCATCATTCATCTATCAAACATTCATCAAGCATAATTTTTTGAATTGGGGGCTTTTGAAGGTGTAGAAAAACATTAGGAGATCATCAACTGATGATTGGCTTGTACCTTTCCCTTGTGGTTGGACATGGTTTCATGTTGTTTTCAGATTTTTACATAAGCTTCATTTTGATTCATATTCATGCTTTAGATCACTTTGCATTCTAGATTTAGAGTATTTACTTTGCCAATTATAAGCAATTAGGGTTTACTCTTTAGGGTTGCTCTAGGTTGTTTACTTTCATTCTTAGGATCTTGTATATACACAACGTTCTTACACACACATTTTCGGTACATTATTGGCTATTTGTGGAGGTGGAAGTGACCAACACGGGGGTTTGACTATGACAAAACCCTATATAGCCACCCCAAACCTTCCCTTTTCAGCTTGCAAGTACATTAATAGGAATCTGGAAGCAAGTACAGGTCTGAAACAAGCATCTACATCACTCAGAAACTTCAAAGTGCAGGAAACCTATCAAGGAAAGGGGTGTGGCATCCTGGTCTTTCCCTCTATCAACAAGACTTGGCAGAATAGCAACTCACAGGTCTCAGAATTTCTCTTGTCAGTTGTAGCTCCATAATTGCAGAATCAGGATAGTGGAGTGGTACCGTAGTCTGGGACATTTTTTCTCATATTTTAGACACAGGTGTACCTCTAATTTTGCCTTCAAATCTGTACTTTTCAGCAGTGTATCATTTGTTCTTTGATTTGCATTCTCAAATTAGGATTTGTTTTCTTACTTGCTTTCTAGGTTGGGTTGCATTTTGTATCATTCCTCTCTCTCATTTACAACAAAGGATTAGAAAATCTAAGAGGTAATCCACAATTCTCTCTTTCCCATAAGAAGTAGTTGACATGTGTTACCTCCCTAGGCTCTTTAGTATTACATGAGTGTGTATGAGGGTGGGATTAGGGTTTCCATACTTAGCCTCACTTTTTCCCCTACACATAGGGAAACAAGTCAAATAGTTGGGAACTTATAGAAACTCATAACACTGCGACATAGTTATGAAATACAAAGGACAACCAGCTTGGTTTGAAAACACATTAAAGTTGTGATTCGAGACTAAGATTATCAAGCGAACAATAAGGCTTGTGATGTGGGGGCACACAAAGACCCAAAATGAAAAAGAGCACAAGGCTTGGATAACTTTGGCTCTGACTGGGGACTTTATTTTGTGTAAAAATACAAAAATCTCCAAAAATCCTGGGATAGACCAGTGCTAGACAATTGGGCAGTAGAGTCAATAAATGGCAAAGGACAGGGAGCTGCTTGTGGAAGGGCAGCGGGGAGCTGGAGACAAGCAGAAAAGAGGTAAGGTGAAAAGGAAACTAAACTAACCACACACAACAAACCACCTAAAATATATACATGGCCATAAGGCCCTACGTGAAGGGTACTCAAGATTTCTCAAATGTATCCATTAACAGGTTGAAAAAATAGGTACCCGTGAGGAACAATGGACTGTGGCCAAATGATATGATGAAAAACAACTGCCACCTAGTGATAGCTCCAATGCTGAATCTCAGATGAATGAAATGCAAAAAATTCTTGTATATACAATCTTTCCCAAACAACCAATCTTCATGATATTGATGGTATGATGAAAGAATAAGTATCTGGTAGATTATTGAGGGGGGGGGTGAATCTAAACTGAAAAACTGATACAAACTTCCCAATCTCAAACTCAAACTCACAAAGTAAACTTTCACTATCAAGATCAATACTCATAAGAATACTCAACATCAACTGGTTAATTGTTATAACAACTTAACAAAAAACAACTTCAATGTTGTAAAAATCAAAATGCTTAATCATATATGAACATACTTCATCTCTCAATGCTTCCAGTTATCATGCCTTATCAGAAGTTAATCAAATTAACAAATAAGATCATAACCACAAAAACATTCACCACATAACACAAATGTTTATAGGTGGAAAACCCAAATAGGTAAAAACCACGGTGAGATGAGACTCACAAGATAGCTATCTGAACTCTTCTGAAGTTCGCCCTATTAGGAGCCAAGCCTATTAAAGCTTTCACAATAAGTCCTGTTAAGAACTGGTCCAGTTAGGAATCACTCGGTTAAGGGATTTACAAAATGCCTTGATGAAAAGAAAATACCTTGCTAGGAGTAACCTCGGTAGAGGATTTGAGAATCCAAGCTAATGGATCACCTTGTTAGAGGATTTAAGAAGTAACCAAGCTTGTTACAGCTTACCTGGTTAGAGGATTTCACTTCTGCTATAATTGTTAGAAAACAACAGGTTTTCTTGATCTGTCTGAATAGCACTACATTTGCTTGATTAGACCCTTTTAAGCTTCAATCTGCTTTTACTCAAACTACATATCCATTCTCCAGTTAGGCAACCACACACTCAACTGATTTCATCCAACACTTTTCCAACACCTTTACAAACAACTTCATCAACCTTAAATACAAATCAATTAGGTCGGTAACACAACAAAAACCTAATTCTCTCATAGATATTACAAACAAATCGATTCAAGTGTGAATGTTGGATTTACATAGCAATCTATACACATTCTTCAAGAAAATTCCAACCGCTCCATCATCACCGCTTCATCGTACTTTGTAACTCATCACGCGCTATGCATTAGATGCAATCCACTTTGCTCATTCCCTAAACAATTAAACAAACAAACAAACACTCCAAAAACAATTTGAACTAATCTTCATATAATGATCACACATGCCACTATCATTACCGCTCATCATTAGATCTTAAACCAACAAACTTGATCGGTTAGGGTTTAACAAAAAAAACAATTGGTGGGGTTTATCGGTTACATTGCATAGAAAGGGTTTAACTTTATACACCGGTTTACCGGTTCAACTCGCAAACTAACATACCGGTTTACAACATCTTCCTCAAATCTCTTCCTACCAGTTACAAGACAATATCAATAACAACAATAATATTAGCAATATCATAAATACCATTACCAATTCAATTGACATCAATGACAACATAACATATCATTAATGCAATCTTTATGCAAATGCCAACAGAAACACCTCTCAAACATAACCAGCCATACCTTCATATTCTACTTCAGATAACTGAGAATCATCTAGTCAAAAGAACATAGATTGCATACCTTGGTTCAAATTAGTATTCTCTTGACAAATATCAATAGTGCTATCACTGTCATTAGCACTGTCAGACACAGGGTTATTACTTACTAGAAAAACATTTTCATGCTCTTCAATAACCAATTCAACCAGTTTATTTTCTTTGAACACTAACACCATACCTTTATCTCCTTCAGCTGAAACTTCAATCTTAAACAAACAGTCGTCAGTAAAGATTTGACTTTGAACACCAACACCATTTCCTTTTTGGTTGGTCCAAAGCTATACCATTATTTATAGATTTTCTTCCTGAAACACATCCATCTAAGTCATTTCTATCATGGGAATCATTGTCTATCTCAAAATCATATAATTCAAAAAGAGGATTGTCCCTAATCTTGGAATCACCACAAAATTCAGTTGGCAAATATAATGCATTGATCTTAGTCCAACCATTATTATTCTTAATACTTTGTAACTACTTCTCCATTTTCGTCATTGCTATAACATCAATTTTAGGTACAACACCTATTATGATTTTATTTAAATACACACAGGAACCTTGAGAAGTTAAAGATTTTTTCAGATCATAAAATTAATTAACCTTTGGGCATGCGGCTAATGTTGATGTTGATTCACATTCTACCAGCATAGGGTCAAATATGAAAGGAAGCACTCCTACCTCTCTCACACAAAGAAAGTTGTCATTGAGAACACAAACATGATCTTCATTGAGGATACATGCAGGATGAGAGCATAAATTATTTCCACCTTTGACAAGTTCAACTAGACTATCCTCACATGCATGCATTTCTCCTTTAAATAAATTTTTATCCTCATGCTTTATTAAGAGATTCAAACAAAGGTGTATTCATACCTCTTTTGATATGGCTAGAGTTACAAATGAATGAATCTATTCCAACTTCAGTAACATGACCATTGTCACCCTCAATACCACACAAAAAGTCACCATTTGAACCTTCCAAGCACCAATTTG